>NC_058375.1:24396785-24713928 GCF_018350175.1 Felis catus
AGGGAGAGTGAATGTGTATCCTTTTCCTTGAAAGTCTCTTGATTTGGCTTAAAGTTCCACATACATTTTACATTTTCCTCCACAACAGGTCTATGTTTGCTTAACTCTATGAATAAGGTCAAGTAACACTCATGTTCTGAGAAGACACACGCCCATGACTTCTGGTATCCATGAAGGGTCCTGAGTATCTCAGTTTGACAAACATGACTTTCAAGGGAGGCCTGGGTGGCTGAATTGTTTAAGCGTCCAACTATTGATTTTGGCTCAGGTCATGAGCTCATGGTTTCTGAGATTGAGCCCTGCGTCAGGCCCTACGCTGACGGTGTGGAGCCTGCTTGGGATATTCTCTCACCCCCTCTCTCTGCCCCTCCCCCAACCCCCCCCCCTCAAAATAAACTTAAAAAAAAAAAAAGAAAGAAAGAAAAGAAACATTGGATTATCTACCAATTCCATTCTCCCATCCTCCAAAGTAGGGCCTGGGAGGGCAAAATGAGCAGTGGTGGAAGTCTTTCTAAGCTCTCAACTAAGCTAACATTTGTGCAAGCTTATGAGAAAGGGATACTAAGACCCCTCTGACAGAAAAGGGAAAGCGAAGCTTAGGAAGAATGATTTCAGCAGTCATACAGTAAGCGTCAGAACTGGGGTTTGAACTTAGGTCTCTCTGATTCTGAGGCCCGTCTTCGAGTTTTTTTTGTTTTGTTTGCTTGTTTATTTTTTAAGGTTTTATTTTCAAGTAATCTCTACACCCAGCGTGGGGCTTGAACCCACAACCCTGAGATCAAGAGTCACATGCTCCACCAACGGAGCCAGCCAGGCATCCTGAGTCTTTTTTTTTTTTTTTTTGAATTGAGATATAATTGACATGCAAACCAAAAAAATCTCCACTACCCTCCCTCCACTTCTACTTGCAAACCAAAAAAGTCTTAAGTCTTGCAAACCAAAAAAATCTCCACTACCCTCCCTCCACTTCTACTTGGTCCCAGCATGGATTAGCATCTCCAGCTTTGTTCTGTCCCAAATAGGTTGTGTGACGTTTTTTTTTTTTTAAGTTTATTTATTTTTGAGAGAGAGAGAGAGAGAGAGAGAGAGAGAGAGAGAGGATCTTAAACAGGCTCCACTCTCTGTGCAAAGCCCAACGTAGGGCTCAAACTTCATGAACAGTGAGATCTTGACCCGAGCTGAAATCAAGAGTCGGCTGCTTAACTGACTGAGCCACCCAGGCGCCCCTAGATGGGGTGAGTTTAAGCAGGCCTCTCCGGGCCTGCTTATCTAAGGTTCAGTTTGCTCATCTAAAATCAGAAGTTAGACTTGGTGGCTTCTAAGATCCTGGGAGATGGGATGCATGAATCCTCTGCGTACTAGTCAACATTTATTAATGACAACTAGTTCTGGGTGCTGGAGCATTTAGGCAAATAAAGCACAGCTTCTGTTCTGGATGAATCCACTGTCTCATCAAGGGAGTGGGAAATGCAGTGCGACTGACACATAAAATCAGTCCAGTCATGATACTCAGTGCTAAGTTGACAACTCTGTTTGAGTGGAGTGTTGTAGGAGGGCTTCACAGAGTAGGTGATATTTGAGCTGAGCCTGGAAGGTTGAGTTAGTTCAGTAGGTAGACAAGAGAGCATTCAAGGTAGGGGAGCCACACGTGCAAAGGTATGGAGTAAGAAAATAGCATGGGGTGTTTGGAAAAGGCAAGAGTAGATAAAAATGAAGGCTGTGTGAGTGTGAGTGTGAGTGTGAGTGTGTGTGTGTGTGTGTGTAGCAGAATAGACCATGGAGGTGGATTTGATCTTGATATTAAAGGGTCTTGGGGCGCCTGGGTGGCTCAGTTAAGCGTCTGCCTTCAGCTCAGGTCATGGTCTCACGGTCTGTGGGTTCGAGCCCCGCGTCGGGCTCTGTGCTGACAGCTCGGAGCCTGGAGCCTGTTTCAGATTCTATGTCTCCCTCTCTCTCTGACCCTCCCCTGTTCATGCTCTGTCTCTCTCTGTCTCAAAAATAAATAAAGGTTAAAAAAAAGATAAAAAAAAAAATAAAGGGTCTTGAGTGGTTAGTTTTATCTGAGGACTAGTGATTTCTAAGCAGTTCGGAGAAGCAGCCCCAGGAAGGAGATGCTCTCAGGACTCCTGGGGGCTTCACAATGAGGCATCCAGTCTACTCTGTTTCAGGCAGAACAGCCCCACTTGTACCTGTTTTCTCTATGAGGTTCTGCGTTCTGCTTGATTTCCATCTGACAAAAAGTTTCCACTGCTTAAGCAAGCAAACAAATAGAAAAGTTATGGTCAATAGTGTCGCTGAAGGTTTTTCTGCTGGTGAGAATCAGAAAGAACCCTCTGAAGGAGACTTGTTGCGGGGGGGTTGGGGGGGCTGGGGCCTGACCGCTGACATTAGGGAGCAGGAGTCTGCCGTTTGGCTGGCTTCCTTGGCTAGAAAGGGGAATTGTAAATAGGAGGTGGGGTGCACACACCTCTCTGGTAGGGGAAGATGAAAATTCAGGTCTCCTCCACGGCCTGGGGAAGTGTGTGTGAACTTTAGTAGGTATTCCTCCAACGTGGGGGATGGGCAGAGAGAGAGAGAGAGAGAGAGAGGGTTGGGGGAGAGGCAGGAAGTGGGCAAGTAGGCTAACAAAGGTAGCTGTGGCGGTTTGCCCACCCCAGGTGGGAGGGCGGGGCCTAGGGCTCAGTGGGGGCCCATGTGTGACTTTACTTGTGGCCTGGGGGCTCAGAGGGAGCACCATTCTGGAGCTAGGACCTCATTTCAGCCTTTCTGTGACTGGTGAATGGGGGATGGGGGCCTGACAATCTCAGGTACTTGTGGAAATTCCCAGGGCAAGGCCCTAGGATGTCTGATGTCCGGGAAGTAGATCTTGGGGGAGCCCCTTCAGCCCCCTCTCCATTCCCCCAGGGACCATGGGCTGTAGCTGCAGCTCAAACCCTGAAGATGACTGGATGGAAAACATCGATGTGTGTGAGAACTGCCATTACCCGATAGTCCCACTGGATGGCAAGGCCACGGTAAGAGGCAAGACAGGGGACTGACTTGGCGAGGGAGTCTGGTGGAGGACACAAACCAGGAGAAAGAAACCACCACTGGAATAACAGAGTGGTCTTCTCCCCTTGGAAACAGAAAGGAAAGGAGGCTGAGAGAGGGGAAGGGACTCTTCTGAGTAGCTGGTAAATTCAGGGACAAGACCCAGCCAAGCTGGAGAAGTGAGAACAGTGGGGAGGGGAGCCAGTATCTGACCAGTCTTTTGCTCTCTGACCCCGTTTTCACCCCCCACCCTACAGCTGCCCATGCGGAATGGCTCTGATGTGAGGGATCCACTAGTTACCTACGAAGGCTCCAATCCCCCAGCCTCACCATTGCAAGGTGACCTCACAACCAGTGGGGCCTGAAAGTTAAGGCCTGTGGATCCTTGGCTCTTGTCCCATCTCCCTATCCACTCTCTACCTTGTCTTGCCTCGCTTGTCCCTGATCTTCTTCGCTGCCCTGTAGCTCTTGAACTCTGTGCTTCCAGCCTATCCAGGCTGGTTCTCCCTGACCCCCACCCCTGTCTTTACAGACAACCTGGTTATTGCTCTGCACAGCTATGAGCCCTCTCACGATGGAGACCTGGGCTTCGAGAAGGGTGAACAGCTCCGTATCCTGGAGCAGTGAGTGTCCTCTCCACGCCACCCATCCTTGCCCCACGGGAGCATGGGAGGGAGCAGGGATCCCCTGTACCGCGCGGCCCCTGAGTGGCATGCAGCGGGAGCCCTTGGGACAAAATGGGAGGCTCCGGAGTGCCGGGCTGGAGGCTGGGGTGGCATGGTGTAACTGGGGGCTTTGAAGGTTTCCAGCCGAATCCAAGGCCAGGCCGACCCCACTGACTGCCTCTGTCGCGCAGGAGCGGCGAGTGGTGGAAGGCGCAGTCCCTGACCACGGGCCAGGAAGGTTTCATCCCCTTCAACTTCGTGGCCAAAGCGAACAGCCTGGAGCCCGAACCGTAAGTGGGGACTCCTCGTGGCGAAGGATGGGAGCAGAGGAGGGGTGCTGGGGGGGTAGTGGTGAATGCTTGAGGGCGATGGAGGAAGAAGTGACCAACAACACAAGACTGCCTTCGCTTCTGTCTTGCGCAGCTGGTTCTTCAAGAACCTGAGCCGCAAGGACGCGGAACGGCAGCTCCTGGCGCCCGGGAACACGCACGGCTCCTTCCTGATCCGGGAGAGCGAGAGCACCGCGGGTGAGCGGCTGGGCGGGGCCGCGGGGCCGGGGGCGGGGCGGCCCGGGAGCCGGACCGCGGCTCGGAGGTGTGTGCCGCGAGATCCCAGGGAAGGGGCGCGGGACTAGGGGCGCCCTTCGCAGGGCGCACCCTCTCCCTCTTTTTGCATTCGTTCACCCATTCTTTCACCCAGGATCGTTTTCACTGTCCGTGCGGGACTTCGACCAGAACCAGGGAGAGGTGGTGAAACATTACAAGATCCGTAACCTGGACAAAGGCGGCTTCTACATCTCCCCCCGCATCACTTTTCCTGGCCTGCACGAGCTGGTCCGCCATTACACCAGTGAGCCCAGGCAGGAGCCCCTCCGACGTGCGCCTGAGGCGCCTTCACCTGTGCCCCACCAGCCTGCCTCCCCTAAGCTCCTCTGGGGGGGGGTACCCTCCGCCCATCTCTCAGCGCGCTCCTTCATTCCCCGCAGTGGGTGAGGTGCGGCACCCGATAGCCCAGGTGTAGGGTGACAGCCTCACACCTCCCCTGCCAGTCTATTTCTCCTTGGCCAAGTGGGGACTGAGTGGCGGCACCGAGTCCCGCCGTATTGACAACCCTAACCCCCCTCCCTTGTCCTCGCAGATGCTTCGGACGGGCTGTGCACGCGGTTGAGTCGCCCCTGCCAGACCCAGAAGCCCCAGAAGCCTTGGTGGGAGGACGAGTGGGAGGTTCCCAGGGAGACGCTGAAGCTGGTGGAGCGGCTGGGGGCTGGCCAGTTCGGGGAGGTGTGGATGGGTGAGTGAAGCCTTCCGGGACTGCGGGGGAAGGGGAGAAGGGGAGGCTTCCGCTGAGGTCGTGAGAGTCCCCAGAGAGTGTCCAGGCAGCTACCTGGCTCTGGGTGCTCTGGCTCCCAGTGATTCCCCAGCCCTCCCCGCCCCAGGATACTACAACGGGCACACAAAGGTGGCAGTGAAGAGCCTGAAGCAGGGCAGCATGTCCCCCGACGCCTTCCTGGCCGAGGCCAACCTCATGAAGCAGCTACAACACCAGAGGCTGGTCCGGCTCTACGCGGTGGTCACCCAGGAGCCCATCTACATCATCACGGAATACATGGAGAATGGTGGGTGCCGCCACTGTCATTGACCGCTGGGGGGCGCTGACACATTCCCTCTGCTCCTGAATAGAGGATGGAGGAGATCTGCCATTTCGCCGGGCTCAGCACTGAGGGTTTCTTGTTTTTCTGGGCCTCTAAAGAGTCACCACCAGGGACAAGAAGAGGGTGTGATGTCTGAGCCTGTCTAGGAGCACAGGCTAAAGTGGAAGGCTCTGGAAGAGCTTTGACTTCTCATCTTCCCTGACCTGCAATCCTGTTTGCCTTTTTCAAAGCTCTACCTTGATCTCAGGATGCTTGATTTCAAACGAGTGTGTCCCTAGCCCCATTTCTATCTTCCTTTTGACCCAGAGCCTTGGGAGGGCAGATCTGCCCCAAATCCCTCTCTTTCAGTTCTAGGTGAGCCCCTTGCCCTTCTTTGGACAGACGGAGAGCCCCCAGGGAGGTGGATAAAAGTTTCTAGGTCCACCTTTGCCACCAATTTGCTGTGTGACTCAGGCCAAGTCCCTGTCCCATCCCTGGTGCTCATTTTTCCCAAGTGTAACATCAGAAATCTAAACGGGCTCACCCAAAAATAATTTAGAGTAGTCCTTAAGGGTTCTAGGATCTGACTGCCTGGATTAGAATCTTGCCTTAGTGATTGTGTGGCCTTGGGCCGATCACTTCCCTTCCCTCTGCTATGGCTTCCTCATCTATAAAATGGTGGTAGTAATGCAATGGTAACTTTTTCATAGGGCCTTTGTGAGGATGAAAGAGTCAGTGTATATAGAGCAGACAGAATAGTGTCTGTTCAATAAATTTGTTGTCATCTGGCTCAGATTCTTTGGGAGTATAAGATCTGTCACTCTTTTGGCTAGTGGATTCTGGAAGTGGCAAATAGGTTTTACCATGTGGGCCAACTTCAGATGGTAGTTGCTTGAAGTTCTGTGTTGAGGAGGATGCTGAGGCTCATTGGAAGTAAGTGCTGGGGTTGATTACCAGCATCTGCCATGGACCGGATGCAGGAGCGGCAGTTCATGCAATGCATTTACTGTGTCTGGGTGAGGCTTTTATCTTTGGTGACTAATTCAGTACTCATAATAGGACACTTAGGTTGCTGCCGTCTTTAAATGTTTATTTATTTATTTTGAGAGAGAGAGAGAGAGAGAGCAGGGGAGGGGCAGAGAGAGAGAGAGAGAGAGAGAGAGAGAGAATCCCAAGCAGGCTCACACTGTCAGTGCAGAGCCTGATGCAGGGCGGGATTCCACGAACCGTGAGATCATGACCTGAGCCGAAATCAAGAGTCAGACGCTTAACTGACTGAGCCACTCAGGCACCCCAGGTTGCTGCCATCTTTACCCAGGCTTTTAATCTCTTGAGAAGGGCTAGCAATTACTAGCTCCGTTCTAGTAGCTTCCATCCCTGGTCATCTCTTAGTCACCCTCTATTACCAGATGTGGTCCCTCAGGCCCCCAGGCACCTCTTTCCATACTCCATTGAATACATTCAGCACACATTTATCACTGCTTACTTTGGGCTAGGCACTGGGAGCACAGATGGACAAAACAATGTTCCTGCTATCAGGGAAAACTCGTTTTAGTTATGTGGCATAAACTCTAGGAAAACCAGAGTTTCGCCATGGGAAAATTCCAGCATGCCATGGGGAATGTAGATAATGATGCAATTTACTAGGCATGGTAGGACCTAGAGAGGCTTCCTAGAGGAATAGTCTTGCTGGGCCATGAAAGAAAAGTAGAATTTTTAGCAGGCAGAGATGGGACAAAAGAGACTTTGGGGTGAGAGCCCAGTGGTCTATATGAAAAACCTCAAAATTGTCTAGGGTGGATAGAGTGAAAGAGGCAGAAGGGGAGGAAAGAGAAGCAACTACGAATGTGGACTGTGCAGGGCTTTGGACATGGGGCAGGACATTGAGCTCTACCCCATTGGTGATAAGAAGCTTACAGACTTCTCCAAGCATACCCCATCCTAGTCCCTGGGAAAAGACTTCATGTATCCTGGGCATCCTCACCCTGAATGCACACTTGTCCATTCTCACCCCTTACTCTTCTTTCCACATGTCAGACACTACTTCTAAATAGCCAGTTAGGGGACAAGGGTCAGGGAGCTTTCTGCTGGGCCAGCTTGAGTTAGCAACTTTTCTGCTTCTGTTCACAGGGAGCCTGGTGGATTTCCTCAAGACCCCTCCAGGCATCAAGTTGACCATCAACAAACTCTTGGACATGGCAGCCCAAGTAAGGAGACTGGGGAGGGGCTGGGCGAGTGCACAGCCCGGTGGGGTAAGGATGTCTGGTCCAGGACTGCTGACCTCCTCTCTGGCCTGCAGATTGCAGAGGGCATGGCATTCATTGAAGAACGGAATTACATCCACCGTGACCTGAGGGCTGCCAACATCCTGGTGTCGGACACCCTGAGCTGCAAGATTGCAGACTTTGGCCTAGCACGCCTCATTGAGGACAATGAGTACACAGCCAGGGAGGGTAGGTGTGGGATACAAGGGAAGTCTGGGGCCTGCAGGGTCTGGCCAAACAGACCCAGGTGACCTCACTCTGCCTCCCTCCAGGGGCCAAGTTTCCCATTAAGTGGACAGCACCAGAAGCCATTAACTACGGGACATTCACCATCAAGTCGGACGTGTGGTCTTTTGGGATCCTACTGACGGAGATTGTCACCCATGGCCGCATCCCTTACCCAGGTCAGGGCCAAGGGCAGGAGCTGAAAGAGTAATGGGGACGAGCAGCAAATCCATGTCTTTCTACTTACTTCATCTGTCCCTGGTTCAGAATCTGAATCTTTCTAACTGCTTCTCCTGTATTCACTGAGGACTCCAGCAAGCCCAGTCAGGTGCCACATCTCCCAGGGCTAGCGTCCATCTCTGTGTCGATTTCTCTCCTGCTTCAATAATCCCAGCTCTTTTCTTTAGTTCAGACACAGGCAGCCTAGGATGGTAGAAGAGGATCTGGCTCGAAGGCAGGAAGCCTGCCTTTATTACCAGATCTGCCATTCAGGCCAACTTTCTGTTTGAGTTTGATCAGATCATGCTTTCTTTCCCCATCTGTAAATTATGAGGTTAGAACAGTACCTGGCCCATACGAAGCACTTAAGAGTGTTAGGTTTTATTATTAATCATCATTTTGAGCAAGTGACTTTAGGCAGGTGACTTTACCTCTCTGAGCCTCAGTTTCCTGATATGAAAAATGAGACTGTCTGTAAAAGAGTTTGACTCCCTGTAGGTGCTCACTAAATGCTGACTTCCCTTTCCTCCGAAACTTTCCATCTAAAGAATGAGAGAGACATGTAAACAACTAATTCCTACCCTCTAGCTTCTGCACAAAGTCCTTTACCCCTGAATTCAGCCAAGACAGATGGAATTTTTTTAAAAGTAACTTGCTAGGAAACTATGGGGAAAGGAAATGGAACACAAAGACAGAGCAGAGAGGTCACGGAGCACAGTGGCCAGATACGCAGAAGCTTCACATAGCCCGGGAGCAACACGTACAGAGCTTTGCTCCTAGGAAGGTAAAAGTACCTTAGAATCAGGTGAGAACCTGAAGGACTTCCCTGCCCGGGATTTGCCCCATCACAGAGTCCAAGGGCAGCACCGGGGCTAGAACCACACTCCAGTCATCCTGCCAAGTGTCCTCACTGCCCCTCCACTGGGCCCATAGAGGTGAACCCATAGAGAATTTCTCTTTTAGAAGAAACAAAGCATTGGGGCAGCTGGCTGGCTCAGTCAGTAGAGCATATGGCTTTTGATCTCAGGGTCATGTGTTCAAGCACTACATTGGGCATACAGCCTACTTAACAACAACAACAACAACAACAACAACAAAACAGCAACAAAAGCATTACAAGTATGATGGCAACAGAAGTATGGCAACAGAAATGTGGCTTCAGGGTCAAGGAGACAATGAGGAGTAATGGGGACCTGAGTGAACCTGGGTGAGCATCTATTCCAGAGGATGGTTGCTACTAAGACATAGGGACCCCCAAAACAGATCCTTTCTTTTTTCAAAAGCCACAACTTGAAATTTGAGGAAAATTTGCCCATATCCAAATATCAGTGATTGATTCAAATTGTTGAAAGACACTATAGGGACTAAACCGAAGTAGATCTATGGGCTATAATTAAGCTGGGTGTTGACTGTGAGTTTGCACTCTCGCCTCTAGCCATGGGTGTTTAGTTCACTGGTCTATGTCCTTGAATTTCCGGGTTTTAAAGGAAGTGGCCCCCAAATTATTTAATCTGGGTCACACAGGGGCCTTTGCTGGGGGGTCCGTCTGGTTTCCTGATGCAGCATCTCATGTGCCTGATCCCAAAGCCAGAGAAGCCTCACCACTATGCTGTCTGTGAGCTCCCATTCTGTCCTGGGCCCTGACCTGCCACCATCTCTCCCCACCAGATCGTAATACTCAAAGATATTCTTCATGCAGCATCTCTCCAGGCACTATACTTGGTGCTTTATATGCACTCTCACTCAGTTTTCATAACAGCTCTATGAGGTAGGAGCTACTATATAATCCATTTCCCAGATGAGGAAACTGAGGCTCAAAGAGGGGAGGTGGCTCACCCCAGGTCTCCCATTCAACATCTACATGTTTTGAGTGCTTAAGTCACAACAGACACTCCAAGTGGCGTGACTGACACTGGGCAGGTCCCTGAAGTATGCTGTTACCATTGGTGAAGACCAAGATCCTTTGGGATTGGTGCTCACACCATACCAGTTAAACATTCTAAACATCATCCCTGCTGTGGGCTTCCAGAGCCCGGATCCTTGATCTTTCTCCTGTCAACCTCTAGGGATGACCAATCCTGAGGTGATTCAGAACCTGGAGCGAGGCTACCGCATGGTGCGACCTGACAATTGCCCAGAGGAGCTATACCACCTCATGATGCTGTGCTGGAAGGAGCGGCCAGAGGAACGGCCCACCTTTGACTACCTGCGCAGCGTGCTGGAGGACTTCTTCACGGCCACAGAGGGCCAGTACCAGCCCCAGCCCTGAGAGGCCTAGCTGGCCGGGGCCTGGAGCCCTACCTCCATCTAGTCAACCTGGCTGGGGGAGATGCAGTTCTTGTGTCTTACCCATGTGGCCTATGCACATATGGACTCTGCATGTGAATCCCATCCCCCGTGTGGCACATATACTTCTTGTGTCTTATACACGGGTTCTGTAGTTGTGTGGGCTCTGCACGTGTGTCTTGTACATGTGTGGCAGGTGCATATATGACTTGGACACCCATTCAAGTTGTCCCTTTGTGGGTCCTTCTACCTCCCAAGACCACCGGAGAGAAGGGAGACGCCTGTGATTGATACCAGCTTCTGCCCACCCCCTTTTCCTTTCCCCTAGCCATCAAGAAACTCCTTGAAGGCTGGGACCTTATCTAATACCTCTGTGTGCTCCTCCTTGGTGCCTGGCACACATCAGGAGCTCAATAAATGACTCTCTGTTGACGAAGACTGTACATCTCTCAGCTCCCTACTCCCATCTCCTCTTCCTTGGGAGGGAGGAGTGGGGGTTCAAAAGATGGAAAGTAAGTCACCCTGAATTGGGGTGAAAGATGGGATGAGGGGATGTCTGATCTTTTTTCAGCCCTGCTGATTTGGGGGGGCCAAGAGGAAGTTCTTACACTTTGCTGTATGGGCTTTGTGAACTCCTTCAACCCCACCCCTACCCCAAAGGATTAAGTGTGAACCCCTGCGCAGAACCTCCTAGGGAGTGGGTGTGTCCCAGGACCCTCCCCTTCCATTATGTAAGGGCAATAGCTTTTTTTACAATTACTGATTCTGGGGCTAGATTTGTACTCAAATATGTTTTGGTTCACGTTCAAGATGTTTTTGAACACTGAATTAATTTACTCATTTGGCAAATATTTATTGGACGTCTACTGTGTACCAGGCATGGTTCTGGGTCCATAGAATATACAATAGATTAAACAAACAAAATCTCTGTCCTTATGGAGCTTACATTCTAGTAAGGGAAGACAGACAATAAACATCGCCAAGAGTAAATGATACGGTATGGTGCTGAGTGCTAAGGGGAAAATAAAACAGGGTAAGGGAAATTAGGAATGTCATCGCTGGGGGAGGTTTTCAATTTTAAACAGGGTGGCCTGGGAAGGCCTCATTGAGAAGGTGACTTTTGAGCAAATATTTGAAGGAAATGAGGGAGCAAGCCACAAGGTATGGGGCAGGAGCAGAGGGGGATGAGCAGCCTGAAGGAGAAGCTTCTTAGGCAAGCTCAGAGACCAAGGTCCTGAATGGGGGAGGGGGGGGCTGAGGGGCAGAGATCCTGTGTGGCCTGGGGCCTTGGGATCTTTGCAGGAACCTTTTCAAGGAGACTTTTTGGGGATTTTTGCAGAGCCACGACATGATCTGACTTACATTTTAAAAGAATGGCTGCTACTAATGTCTTGAGTTAGTCAATTTATAAAACTGGGAAGATTTTGCATAAATCTCCAGATTTCTAGGGGCGCCTGGGTAGCTCAGTCGGTTAAGTGTCCAATTCTTGATTCATGATCTTGTGGTTTGTGAGGTTGGGCCCCAGAGTCGGGCTCTGCCTGGGTAGTGTGGAGGCTGCTTGGGATTCTCTCTCTCTCTTCTCTCTGTCCTGCCTCTGCTTGTGGGCATGCTCTCTCTCTCTCTCTCTCTCTCTCTCAAAATAAATAAATAAACATAAAAAAACACTATAGATTTCTACCTTCTCTTGAAAAAAAAAAAAAAAAAAGGACGATTTGGCTTTATTGGATTTACCTGTCATGGAGCTGAGTAGTGGCCACCCTCTTCGGGTGGGATTTGAGCTCTTTCTTTGCCAAAGTCCCTTCTACTCCCAGACAGTGACACTGAGTGTTAGTGGTTATTTATCATCATGCTTGCACTGTTGTTCTTATAATGAAGAGGAAAATGAAATGTTTTTTTCACCTATATTTCCATTAAAAAGTGACAAAATAAAAGATACCTGCAGATGGCACTGTGTTTGAAGAAAGATAGGGGAAAGAAAGGCATATTGCTTTAAAAAAGTGAAAAAGGATCCAATTTTAGAAATATGCAAAGCACCTGAATCAAACTAATATAAATTAATATAAATCCGCTTATTTTACACCACCTGCCTCACCTCCGTAAGGATCTGAGTGTCTGATTCCTGTTCTGCATTTTATAAAATGTTGCCACACCCATGACCGCATCTGATCCCCACCCTCCTCTTCGTTCCTGCAGCCATAGAATTGGTGAACTTTGCATTGTTATCCTCTCCAATTTACAAAGAGGGAAGTGGGGCCAGAAAGGTTCCTAGCTGGGAAGCAGCAACACAGAACTGGAAATAGGGCTTATTCCCTGGCCCTTTAGCTGTTTTATAATAGAACTGCCAGTCTTAGAGCTGTTACTTTTAACATTTTATTTTTTTATTTTTTTTTTCAACGTTTATTTATTTTTGGGACAGAGAGAGACACAGCATGAACGGGGGAGGGGCAGAGAGAGAGGGAGACACAGAATCGGAAACAGGCTCCGAGCCATCAGCCCAGAGCCTGACGCGGGGCTCGAACTCATGGACCGCGAGATCGTGACCTGGCTGAACTCGGACGCTTAACCGACTGCGCCACCCAGGCGCCCCGATCTGTTACTTTTATAATTAGTGCCCCAAATGCTGTTCTCAAATGAGAAACACAAGTGCCCAAGCCCTCTTCAAAGGCTAGGGGCATAAAAACCTATCTTATGGACTACAGGACCATGAGTTTGTAACTTAGTTGGCACACAGATGGTAAGCATTTACTAATATTAATTTTGTGTTGTATTTGTTATTTTAATAGCTCATCACTGTGCTTTTCAGTCTTTCAGCTTTCAGTAATGAACAGTTGATGACTGATCGGTTTAGTGCAGTGTTTCTCAAGGGTAGGGTGAGAGCAATTTTTGCCCTGGAGACATTTTTGCAATGTCTGGAGACAATTTTGGTCATCGGTACTGGGGGTGAGAGTGTAGGTTGCTATTCACATCTAATGAGTAAGGGCCAAGGATGCTGCTAAACATCCTACAGGGCAGGGGACAGCCCCCTGCAACGAGGAATTATCCAGCTCCAAATGTCAGTAGCTTCAATAGCTTGAGAAATCCTGCTTTAAATTTTTTTTTCTTTTCTTTTCAACGTTTTTATTTATTTTTGGGACAGAGAGAGACAGAGCATGAACGGGGGAGGGGCAGAGAGAGAGGGAGACACAGAATCGGAAACAGGCTCCAGGCTCTGAGCCATCAGCCCAGAGCCTGATGCGGGGCTCGAACTCTCGTGACCTGGCTGAAGTCGGACGCTTAACCGACTGCGCCACCCAGGCGCCCCGAGAAATCCTGCTTTAGTATAAGGGGGCAATCAGTTCCCTCCTGTGTAAAGGCACTCTTCAGTCCTCCTGGGTGTGTGTGTGTGTGTGTGTGTGTGTGTGTGTGTGTGTGTGTGTGTGTGTGTGTGTCTGCACCAGGGAGGTAGGCTTTGGAGTAAGAAAGGCTGGGTTCTACCCCTTTGTTAACAGTGTCTCTGGTGCACAGTAGGCATTCAAAAAATCTGTACTACTGAAAGCTGAATTTAATTACTAATTGTGTGACTCTGAGCAGGTCTCAAAGGTCTGAAGTTCATTATTCTTACCCGTAAAACGGGGATAAAAAGTCCTCTTCCAAAGCCGCTGTGAGCAATCATTGAGATAAACGTTGGTAACTCTATTCCACAGTACTCGGCCTAGAGCGGTTTTCTTTCCTTTGTCAGTTTACTTCTCCCTCTTCCAAACCTGTGTTCTAATCGACGTTCAGCCCTGTCATTAGTTGAGTGACCTTGTGCAAGTCACTTTCCCCCCCACAGGCCTCGGGTGATTCTCTATAAAATTACAAAGTTGGCTTCTGACCTCCAGGCACGCTTCCAACACCGAAATGGGACCGTGGAGTGTACGGATCTGCTTTCCTCCCCCGGGACTAATGGTACGGTCCCCGGGCAGTTTCCCCCACCCCCCTGTCGCAGACCTTGGTACAGGCCCAGGGGGCCCTCGGCTGCCTCTCAGGGCTGCCCTTGCCCCCAGCCGAGTTCCGGGCCGTCCTTGCGCACGCTGATTGGCTGGAGCCGTGCCCGGGCTGCGCGGCTATAGGTGAGCCCGGGAGGGGACGGGCGGAGCGGGTTGGAGGCCCGCCCCCTCCTCCCCTGGGTCGGACGCTGAGCCGAGCCGCGGGCGGGAGGCCGGACGGACCGACTGACGGGAGGGACGGGAGCCGAGCAAAATGGCGCAGACTCAGGGCACCCGGAGGAAAGTCTGTTACTACTACGACGGTGAGCTCCGTGCGCGTGGCGGGGGCGGGGGCGGGGCCGCGCCGGGCCGGATCCAGGAGAGGGAGGCTGAGGAGATGTGAGCGGGGAGGCTGGGAGAGGCTGAGGCGTTGGGGAAAGGCTGAGAGAGGAGGCTGCGAGGAGGTCGAGGCTGAGAGAGGAGGCTGAGAGGAAGGAGGTCGAGACTGAGGGAGGAGGCTCAGAGGAAAGCGGTCAGGGTGAGGGAGGAGGCTGAGAGCAGGAGGTCGAGGCTGAGGGAGGAGGCTCAGAGGAAAGAGGTCAGGGTGAGGGAGGAGGCTGAGAGCAGGAGGTCGAGACTGAGGGAGGAGGCTCAGAGGAAAGGAAGGGAAGTCGAGGCCGAGGGAAGAGGCTGAGGCCGAGCGGGGGTCGTCTGGAGAAGCTTGGGGTAACTTGGTGGCGAGGGGCGGAGAAGGGGGGAATCCTCAGGAAGCTTTATGGGGAGAGTTTTAGTGGGACTCCTGGAGGGGAGGCTGAGTCTGAGCGGGGAGGCAGGATCTGGTGGAGAAGTGTGCAACGATCTATTTGCCTGCTGAGAATACAAAAGTCTTCCTCTGCCCCTTTGCTTCCTCATCCTTTTTGGTGAGAGTCCTGCGGAGTCCCCACCTCCTGTCACCAGCCTCCCCTCCCCCAGTCTCTGAGCTGGGCCTGCAGTTGCTGCTGGGAAATGGGGCCCCTGGGCTTGGAAGGAGAAAGTCGCAACCTGTTAAAACAGACTTTTTCATTTAACAAAAGCCTATGGAGCAGCTTACTCTGTACTGGGGATGATTAGCTGCTGGGACCATGGGGCTGATCAGGTCACTTCCTATCTTCTTCTCAGTCTGGAAGGGGAGATAGACAGTGGCAGGGAACTGCTCTCCAGTGTCATGCTGGGATAAAGGAAAGCTCAGAGTGTTTTGGGAGCACAGAGGAGAGGCACTCAGCCCAGCCTGGGGAGTCAGGGAGGGAGGTGCCATCTTGGACCCGAAGAACAGGAGTTATTAGCCAAGCTCCGGGAAGGCAAAGGTGACAGTAAGTTTAGAGGTAAGAGAGAGGACAGCATTTTTGAAAGCAGGTGTGTGTACAGCATGGCTGAGGCATAGGTTTGAGGGCAGAGTGTAGAAGGTCAGGAAATAGGGTGGAGGGAAAGGTTGCAAGTGATGAGGCTTGAACCTCATGATCTGGGGACCAGATCATGAAGGGCTGGACACACTGTCTTAAGGAAGTTGGACTTTATTGTGAGTGCACTTGTGAATCATTGAAGTTTTATGCAGGTTGTGACATCATCAGTTTTATACCTCAGACCTATCACTCTGAGACGAAATTGAATTCGCCAGTGTACGGGTAAGGAAGACGGCAAGGATCCCAAACTTCTGGGTTGGGCAGTTTGATGTTGAGTGTTTGGAGAAGGTTATGTCAGTTAATAACTTTGGGTTTGGGGTTTTTTTTAAGAAGTATTTTTTGAGGGCTATCCCTACTAGGGGATATCCAAGTAGAGGCATCCAGTAGGCAGTTGGCCATTCAGGTCGCCATTTTTATTTTTATTTTTTTCAATTAATTTTGAGAGAGAGAGAGGCAGAGTGCGAGCAGGGGCTGGGCAGAGAGAGAAGGAGACAAGAATCTGAGGCAGGCTTCAGGCTCTGAGCTGTCAGCACAGAGCCCAATGCAGGGCTTGAACTCACTAGCCGTGAGATCATAGCCTTAGCCGACGCCTGACGCTTAACCAACTGAGCCACCCAGGTGCCCCCAGGTTGGCCATTTAGAAGACAAAAATGAGAAGATAGAGATTTTTGGTAGTTGTCAGCATGCAGATGGTAATTTTAGTTATGGAAGAGGATGCAATCACCCAAGAAGTTGTATAGCGTGGGAAGAGAAGAAGATCAGAGTGGAATTCTAAGGACATGCACTGAGGAAAAGTCTAGTGCCCTTCATGCTCTGTATTCCCCTGTCGTAGCACTTGTCACTGTGTGTTGGAATTGCCCATTTACTTGTTCGTTCTTCTTAGACAGTAATCTCCTTAGGGAAAGAGACCATGTCTTGTCTAGCTCTGTATGCTCAGCCCCCAGAACAATGCCTAGCTCAGAGTAGGCTGTCAATAAATACTTGCCGATTAAATTGTACAGAGGGAATGTAAGTGAACCAGAAAGTCTTGGGTTACAGTAGCCAAAAGATGGAAGGAGTGGCCAAGTGTTGGCAAGAACTGTTTTGTGTGTACAGTTTGGAACTGAAGTGAGATTGCGGTAGATTGAAGAATGAATGGATGGGTGAAGAGAAGACATCAGATTGAACCCTTTTCTTTTTTTTTTTTTTTTTTAATTTTTTTTTTAACATTTATTTATTTTTGAGACAGAGAGAGACAGAGCATTAACGGGGGAGGGTCAGAGAGAGGGAGACACAGAATCTGAAACAGGCTCCAGGCTCTGAGCTGTCAGCACAGAGCCTGACGCGGGGCTCGAACCCACGGACCGTGAGATCATGACCTGAGCTGAAGTTGGCCGCTTAACCGACTGAGCCACCGAGGTGCCCCAAGATTGAACCCTTTTCAAAGGAAGCTTGGTTGGGGCAGAGAGAGAGGGTTGTTGATACAGGGGGATGTAGTGGCTGAGAGTTGAGCATATTCAAAATTTGAATGGTAAATAGCCAGGGGGAGGGGTTGAAGATACAGGAAAGAGAGGGATGGGTAATGATGGAGGTTCCTGAAGAGACCAGGTGAGATGGAAACCAGAGCACAGGTATGGACACTAGCCTTCAGGGGGAAGTTTCTTCATGATGAGAGGCAAGGAAAAGTTCAAATGTAGGCAAGTTTGATGAAGAGAAAGTTGGAGTTTTCAAGATGAGGTAATAGATTATTTCTTTTCCTGTGAGTGGGGGGAGGGTAGTTGGTAGAGTAGGAATCTTGAGAGAGATAGCTGTGAAGTAGCTGTTGTGAAAGAGGGAGGTAGGAAAATAAATTTGGAAGAGTTGCTGGGCAGTGGTGAGGGCCTATTTGGGGCTGGAGCCTGCGACTTTGTAGCTGTATCGGTTTGCACTGTTTTATGATCTCTCCACCATTAGTTTAAAAAGAGAAAAAGTGGAAAGACTGCAGTTTTTAGGCAAGAGAGATTTCTTACTCCTTGAGAAACCGCTTGTGAGTTTTGCAGTGAGGTCACTAGCTTGGGACTCAGACTTGGTTCTGCCCCTCAGAAGCTTTGCAGTATTGGGCAAGTCACTTTACCTTTGCAGGCCTCAGGTCACTCTCCTATAAAACTGAAAAACTTTGAGAACAATGGGAGAAGCTTTCCACAAGTTTAAAGGTAGTATCTAAAGGAAAATGATTATTTCTTTTAAAAGTCTCTTAGCAACTGGATTAAAAGCTGTTAAGAAAAGGATGGTGTCTGGGCCCCACCCTCAGGTACTCCCCTAGCCTTCTAGATAAGTTATCTTCGTCCCCCAAGTCTAAGCCTTGGCTGAATTCAGGTTTGATAGGCAGAGGAGTTGCTGGGGATCAAGGCCCAGGCCAGAGACCTGGATAAGCCGTGATCTAATTATGTAACAGTAATGGTCATGTTACTGACTGCCTTCAAATTGGGTCTGCATCTGGATGTCTCAGCCAATGCCTTGAAAACCTATTCTGTCAATCCTCATAGCTGATAAGCTTGTCTGAGGGTCTCTGGGAGCAAAATTTTCTGCCTGCCTCCTCTGCTACTGCATCTCAAAGTCTGTCTCTATGGGACAAGGGTCCCAGTTGAATGCCATCAAATACTGTACTCTGCCTTGCGGCTCTGGCTAAGAGCACAGTTCCTGCCCTCAGAGGCCTGCCTAAGATTAAGAGAAGAGGGTAAAAGGACATTAAGCAAAAACTAAGGAAAACTAAGAAAATTTGAATAAAGCATGGGCTTCTTTTTAGTTAATGACACTGTATCAATATTGGTTCATTAACTGTAACAAATACTTCTTATTTTATCATGTAGAATGCTAATAATAGGGGAAACTGCCTATGAGGTATCTGAGAACTCTATCTTTGCAATTTTTCTGTAAATCTAAAATTGTTCTAAAAAGTAGTCTAATAAAAAGACAGAGAAGAGGGTGAGATCCTAAATATCCAACTGTTTAGAAGTTTCCCATTGTCCCAGGCCATGTCTATGACCAAGAGTATTGGAGTGTGGCTTGGATACTATTGGTGGCATTTCCCACAATGCATTGCTCCCTGGAATGAATTCTGTTACTCGTGCCACCAAATCACAGTGCATAAGAGGTTGGGACCTTCTTTTCACTGGTGCTCAAAGATCTGCCTCGTCTTGATGGACTTCTAAGGCGAGAGAGATGTATCCTTGGGTGTGCAGTTCACTTGATTTTTGTGCTGTTTTTTGGCTTTTAACTTTTTCATTAAAAATTTTTTTTTCTTGGGTTTATTTATTTTGAGAGAGAGAGAGCATGCACAAGCAGAGAGGAAGGGCAAAGAGAGAGGGAGACAGAGGATCCAAAATGGGCTCTGTGCTGATAGCAGAGAGCCTGACGTGGGGCTCGAACTCAAGAACTGTGAGATTATGACCTGAGCCAAAGTCAGATGCTTAACTGACTGAGCCACCCAGGCACCCCAGTTTTTTCATTTTTTTATAGTAAGCTCTGTGCCCAAGATGGGGCTTGACCTCACAACCCTGAGATCAAGAATCGCATGCTCTAGCAACTGAGCCAGCCAGGCGCCCCCACTTGATTTCTGGAATATTTGTTCCAGGAACTTTGTGGCAAGTAGATTCACAGAGCCCTCTGGTTTAAGTGCAAATTGAAGTAAGTGTCTGGTAAACCCAATGTAGCTTTTAGGATACTGAATTTGGAGTCAGAAGAGTCGACCCCTGGATCAGTTATTGGTTGTGTGATCCTGAGCAGGCACTTAACCTCTCTGAATCTCACTGAGTTCAGTTCCTTGAATCTTTATTCAGCTTCTGTGATGTACAGGGCATATTTGTCCTTGTCTTCAAGGAGCAGCCAGTCTTAGGAATATAAATAGATATGTAAGGGGACACCTGGGTGGCTTCAGTTAGTTCTAAGTGTCTAACTCTTGAGTTCAGCTCGGGTTGTGATCTCATGGTCATGGGATTGAGCCCCACATCAGGCTTCCCACTGATCTTGGAGCTTGCTTCGGACTCTCTTTCCCTCTGTGCCCCTCTTCTGCTCTTGTGCGCGTGCGCTCTCTCCCTCTCTCAAAATAAATGAATAGATAAAAATAGATATGTAAGTAATTCAGATACAAAACAAAATTTGTTAAGTGATATATACAAATTGTATACAGAGGAAAGGACCATTTATTTTGATCAGGAATATGTTTGGCACTTAAGCTGGGCTTTGTTGTATGAGGATCATCAGAAAAGGAAGGACAATCCAGGTCAAAGGAACAGTCTGAACAAAGGCTACTTGGGTGTGAAGGTGAATGCCATGTTCAGGATGCTGATAATAATCTAGTGTGTTTAGAACAGAGATTGGCAAATTTTCTGTAAAGGGCCAAATAGTAAATATTTTTCACTTCGTGTGCCATATGGGTGGGTCTCTGTGGCAACTATTTACTCAGCTCTGTTATTATAATGTGAAAGCAGCCATAGACAATATTTAAACTAATGGGCATGGCTGTGTTCCAGTAAAATTTTATTTACAAAAAACAGGCAGCCAATTGTATTTGGCTCAAGGGTCATAGTTTGCCTATTCCACTTTGGAGCGGAGAACTGCGAGAGGGAGAAAGGGAGGGAGAGGGAGAGTGTTGTGGGTTGAATGCCAGGCTAGTGAAGTTGTTCTTTATCCTGTAGGAGATGGGGAGCCATTCAGGATTTTTTGAGCAGAGGAATGATGTTATGAAAGCTGTGTATTAGAAAAATAACTGGTCGTTGTAGTAGATAGTTTGAATTGAAGGCAGAGGAATCAATTAGAAGTCTTTTGCTATAGATGAAGCAAGAGATGATAAGAACTTAGTTTTCTTATTTATAAAATTAGAATAATACTTCCTGTTCTAACTATTTTATGGGGTTATTGTGAAGATCCAGTAAGAAAACTAATGTAAATGTGCTTTGACTCCATAAAGTGTCACAGCATGATAAAGGTGAACTGTGACTTATAATAATTCTGAGTACTAACGGTTATTTTTCTGTTGTGGGAGTGAATTCTTTGGAGATATATAGTGGGGTGAGTCACTCACTGCCTGTTATTCCCGAGTAGCTTTGGAATGAACCCCTTACACTGTCTAGTTCCTGTGGACTAGACTTAACATCCTTAAATGCTGACCTCACCAGGGTCCTCTGCTTTTTTTTTTTTTAATGTTTATTTAGAGCACGCACACATGGAGGGGAGGGGCAGAGAGAGAGGGAGAGCAAGAGAATCCCAAGCAGGCTATGTGCTGTCAGCCCAGAGCCCAACTCAGAGCTCAAACTCACGAACCATGAGATCATGACCTGAGCCAAAATCAAGAGTTGGATGCTTAACTGACTAAGCCACCCAGGCGTCCCTGCTTGCTTTTTTTTTAAATTTTGGAGTTACCCTTCCTCAAGCTGGGTAGAATCTTGGAGACTAGAACGAAAGAGAAAAAGAATTTGACTAGGAGATAGTTATAAAGATTCCTGGATTCTCTTGGGAGTGTATGTCGAACTGTGTCACTGAAACTGTCACTCTTTTTTCTTCAGGGGATGTTGGAAATTACTATTATGGACAAGGCCACCCAATGAAGCCTCACCGAATCCGCATGACTCACAATTTGCTACTTAACTATGGTCTCTATCGAAAAATGGAAATATATGTGAGTTACTGGGAGCCCTACCCCTCTCTAACCTCATCAGCTCTGGTCATAGTTATTCATCTCATTTTCTCAACTACTCATTCATCAAATGTGTTGAGTGGCTATTATGTGGCAGACACTGTAAATGATAGAGATTTCTGTTTTTAAAGGGTTCACTCCAGTGCTGGAGACTGACATGTATACAAATAAGTTGTACTACAGTCTATTATAAGTGCAATAATTAAAAAATGTACAAGATGCAGAGATAATAAAGAGTGAAGGAGGAAGGGAGCCTTGGAATGTTTTCTAGAGGTGATATCTGAGCACAATTTTAGAGACTGAATAGAATTTAGCCTGGAGTTCAGGAGGAGACCGACATTCTAGACCAAGGGAAAAGCATAGACAAAAGGCAAAAAGAGGTGAGGACAATATGATGTGTTGGGGAACTGCTACAAGTAGTTCGATGCGCAAGTAGTACTGTAGTGTAAAGTTCACAGGTATGAGTGAGGGGACCTAGAACTGGAGAGGCCAGAAAGGATTGGATGTGCTGTGCTACGTGACAAGCAGCTCTGACGGGCAAGAGTCAAAAAATCCAATGTTGAAATGGGGATTGTGTTGAACTAGACGCCCAAGTCTCTACTGGGCGTTACTGGAGAGCATGGACTATCTAAGTTCTTTAAAAAAAATTTTTTTTTAATGTTTGTTTACTTTTGAGAGAGAGAGAGAAAGAGACAGAGTGCAAGCAGGGGAGGGGCAGAGAGAGAGGGAGACACAGAATCGGAAGCAGGCTCCAGGCTCTGAGTTGTCAGCACAGAGCCCAACGCAGGGCTGGAACCCACGAACCGTGAGATCATGACCTGAGCCGAAGTTGGATGCTTAACCGACTGAGCCACTCAGGCTCCCCTAGACTGTCTAACTTCTTGACTCAGTTCCAGCTGATTTTTGCCCATCTACAAGTTTTTAAAGAGAAGCTGGAAATCCACATTATTATGTAAAATTGCCTGGGTTTCAAATATTGACCCAAGTTGGTTTTTTGGTTTTGTTTTTTGTTTTTTAAAACATGTTCAAACAAAAACACATCAGTACATCTGTGGACTAAATTTGGTCCAAAGGTTCCCAGTTTGAACCTCTTCTGGAGGCAGTGAGGAAAAAGTAATGGATTTTGTTTTATTTTATTTTTTTAAGTTTGTATGTATGTATGTATGTATGTATGTATGTATGTATTTATTTATTTTAATGTTTATTCATTTTTGAAAGACAGAGAGAGACAGAGCACAAGCAGGAGTGGGGTGGAGAGAGAGGGGGACACAGAATCCGAAGCAGGCTCCAGGCTCTGAGCCGTCAGCACAGAGCTCGACACGGGGCTCGAACTCACAAACCGCGAGATCATGACCCGAGCCGAAGTCGGACACTCAACCGACTGAGCCACCCAGGCGCCCTTAAGTTTTTTTTTAATGTTTATACCTGCCATGGGGCTCGATCTCACAATCACAAGATCAAGAGTCTCCTACTCCACCAACTGAACCAGCCAGGGGCCCCCAGGCATGCATTTTAGAAGGAGGGAAGCCAGTTAGGAGGCTGTTGCAACGATCCAAATGAGAAAATCAAAAAGGGCTGAGGACTCGTGTTGCCTTATGGTTAGAGCCTAAGAGTCTGTGGTTGAAGTCTGTGCCGGCAGCTTAAGTATCCTAGCAACAGCAGTATCCTTCCTCACCATTCCAGAGACTGAAAGAAGATGAGTCTTCTGTCTCAGATGGCCATGTTATGTCCCCAGAGCCACTGGAGGCAGCTGAGGAAGCAAGGAGGGAAGGGAGACAGAGGAGCAGACGGACCTTGGGACCAGAGAGCTTTTTCAGGTGTGAAAGGCAGCTGGGAATGAAAAACATAAAAAAGGTAGCAGAGGTTTTGAGGGACTCTAGGGAGGAGACTAACATTTAGATAAAGAGAGGATACCTAAACGTGGAATAGCAAGCACCAAGACCTTCCGGAGATGCCTCTTGCACGTGTATACCATGCTAATCTGGCCATGACTTGTCTCCTTTCCTGCTACTCCCCTCTCAGAACCCTCCAAGTCAGCCAGATCAGATTCTGCCTCTTTCCACCCCATCCTGATTGGGAGGAGTATTTAATCTGCCAGTCATATCTTACTCATCTTCAAGTCACCTCAAGCCCTCTTTCTTTCATTCAACAGATTTTTGTTGAGTACTTGTCATACCCCAGGGACTATATTAACCTCCATGAGTGATATTGAGATACTAAAAAATGGATCCTATCTTCAAGTGAGAGGAAAAATAAACTAACATTTATTGAAGATTGCTAGTTCTAAGCCAGAGCCACTTGTTATTTCGTGTAATCCATATAGCAGCCTTAATTTATAGATGAGAAAACAAGGTCAGAGAGGATAATTAACAGGTTCAAGATCACAAAATCACATGAACTAAGACTCCAACTCAGATATATCTGGTTCCAGAGTCTTTATCTGTTAATTTGTCCTATTCCCTCTTCCCAAGCAGCATTTTAACAAGAAGCCTAGAGGTAGAATGTCTCAAGATTTTTTGGTGATGTCATCAGGGACCCAGGCTTATTCTGTTTATCCTTCTGCTCAATCATCCTTAGTTTATTTGATTTTATCCTTTTGTTTTTTGCCTTGAAATCACATGATGGCTGTCTTAGCTCCAAGTACCATGTCTTCATATGACAGAATCCAAAGAGGAAGGAAACAGGCAAAATGGATCATTTTCTACTATTTCCACACACACCCCTCCCCTTTTTATTAAATAGCAAAACCCTTCCTAGAAGTTTCCCAACAGATCTCCCTTTAAATCTCATTGGGTCATTTGCCATCCTTAGACTATTCACCGGCAATTGGCTTAGACTAATCACATTTGATCCCTTCGGCTGAGTACATTAACACCCAACCAAATTGAGATCTGTTAACAAGAAGGTAGAGAATGGCTCTTTGGGAAGCATCTAACAGTGGCTGTCATAGAGATAATAAATAATATCTTACTGGAAATTACTTCATCTGTGTGGTGTTCTTATTGTAAACTTGTAAAACAAAATTCCAGTATAATCTCTTTCTTAAAAATCTAGACTTGCTCTCTTTAGTGTGATCTGTTTCCTTCTTTGGCCACTGAGTATGAATCTTCTTCAGTCTTCTTCCCCCAACGGTTCATCCCTTCTAGACTTCTCTGTGCTGTGATCCTAGTTTTCTTTTCCCAAAGCACAGATAGCCATTTTAGTATATGTCCTGAAATTGATGGCTTTTTGGGTCAATCCTAGAAGAAGCTCCTTAGACTTCTTACAGAAGTTGTTGTATTCTGGGGCACCTGGCTGGCTCAGTCAGTAGAGAATGCACCTCTTGATCTTGGGATTGTAAGTTTGAGCCCTACAGTGGGTGCAGAGATAACTTAAAAACAAAATCTTTAAAGGGGGGGGGGGGAAAGCAGTTTCTGTATTCCATCTCTGTACCTGAAGGAGACATGTTGAAGTCTTTCACACAGTTGGTCCCTCCCCCAATTCTGCCTCCACACATCTAATTAATCTCTCCCAGAATCTACATCCTCATTTTTCATCCAGGAACCTTCTTATTTACATAATCAACAATTCTGCTCTCTTCCTTGCCTTGGATGCTAATTTTGTATATTCCCAGGCTTCTTATTCATCGCCTTCTGTTCTTTTGTGCTTTTTTTTAAAAATGTTTTTATAAAATATTGAGTAGATATGAAAAAATTTTTATAAAATATGTGGAAGGTATAAAGAATCACAATTCACTTAATACCACCTAGTTTAAGAAAACAAACATTGCCATGACTGCTAAAGCCCCTATATGCTCTTCCCTGATCCTGTCTACTTTCTTCTTCCCCAGAGTTAACCTCTGTCCTGAATTTGGGACTTATTATTTCCTTGCTTTTATTTATTTATTTGTTTATTTATTTATTTATTTATTTATTTAAAATTTTTGTTATTTAATTTTTTTTTTTAATTTTTTTTTCAACGTTTATTTATTTATTTTTGGGACAGAGAGAGACAGAGCATGAACGGGGGAGGGGCAGAGAGAGAGGGAGACACAGAATCGGAAACAGGCTCCAGGCTCTGAGCCATCAGCCCAGAGCCCGACGTGGGGCTCGAACTCACGGACCGCGAGATCGTGACCTGGCTGAAGTCGGACGCTTAACCGACTGCACCACCCAGGCGCCCCAAATTTTTGTTATTTTAGAGAGAGCGCGTGTGCAAGCAGGGGAGAGGGGTGGGGGACAGAGAGAGAATCTTAAGCAGGCTCCATGCTCCCTGCAGAGTCCCAACTGGAGCTTGATCGCACAACCTGAGCCGAAATAACCCGAGCCAAAATGCAGAGTCAGATGCTCAACGAACTGGGCCATCCAGGCACCCCTATTTCCTTGTTTTTTAAAAATAATTTTGCCAGGGGGGCCTGAGTGGCTCCGTTGAGCGTCCGACTTCGCTCAGGTCATGATCTCGTGGCCAGTGAGTTCGAGCCCCGCATCGGGCTCTGTGCTGACAGCTCAGAGCCTGGAGCCTGTTTCAGATTCTGTCTCCCTCTCTCTCTGGCCCTCCCCCATTCATACTCTGTCTCTCTCTCTCTGTCTCAAAAATAAATAAACGTTAAAAAAAAAAAAAAAAATAATTTTGCCAGTACGTATTCTTAAATGATACATGTTTTAGTTTTACGTGTTTGAATATTAATGTAAATGGAATCATACAGTATTATTATGTGACTTACTTGCCTTTTTTGTTCAACATGTTCCTGAGAGTCATACATGTTGATGGATGTAGCTAGACTTATTTTCACTGAAAGAATATAGTACAGAATATAATATATTCTTTCACTGAAAGAATATAGGACTTATTTTCACTGAAAGAATATAGTGCATATAGGACATATGCACATATTTACCCTTATTAGATAATGTTAAAATGGTTTTCAGTTGCCACCAGTGTAGAATTAAAGTTGCTCTCAGTCCTTGCCAACACTTAATATTGTCATATTTAATTTTTTTGTCTGTTTAGGTTGGTGTGAAATGATACTTACTATGGTTTTGATTAGTATTTCCCTGTTTACTAGGGAGATTGAGGATTTTTCTGTATGTTTATTGGTCATTCAGTTTTCCTTATTGAAGTCCCTATTCAAGCCTTTTATCCATTTTCTTATTTGTTCTGTTTTTGTTTTTGTTTTGATTGGGCCTTAGATACACAGAATTGAGATCAACATTATCCTTGGCTCATAAGCATCAAAAGAAGGTCCATTTTTGGTCTTTTTGAAATACATATTTTACTGTTTATTCATTAACTTAAATATTTTCATAGTGCTATGAATATCCATATTCCTACACCCCAATCACTCTTCTAAATTTTGTGTTTATTATACTCTTGCTTTAAAAAAAAAAATGTTTATCCTGGGGCGCCTGGGTGGCTCAGTTGGTTGGGTGACCGACTTCAGGTCATGATCTTGTAGTTTGTGGGTTCAAGCCCCGCATCGGGCTCTGTGCTGACAGTTCAGAGCCTGGAGTCTGCTTTCTTTTCTGTGTCTCCCTCTCTCTGGCCCTCCCCTGCTCATGCTCTGTGTCTCTCTGTCTCAATAATAAATAAATGTTAAAAAAATTTTTTTAAATGTTTATCCTGTGTATATATGCCTAAACAATATATAGTAATTATTTACTTGTTTTTGAACTTTTTAAAAAAGGTGTCATACTGGGGCACCTGTGTGGCTTGGTTGGTTAAGCATCCAACTTCGGCTTAGGTCCTGATCTTGCGGTCTGTGAGTTTGAGCCCTGCGTTGGGCTCTGCTGACAGCTCAGAGCCTAGAACCTGCTTCAGATTCTGCGCCTCCCCCAGTCGCACTCTGTCTCTCTTTCACAAATAAATTAAAAAAAAAAAGGTGTCATACTATGTAATCTTCTGGGACTTGCTTGGTTTTTTTTTTTCTTTTTTTAAGTTTATTTATTTATTTATTTTTAGTAATCTCTATACCCAGTGTGGGGCTTGAACTCCTGACCCTGTGATCAAGTCATACGTTCTCCCAACTGAGCCAGCCAGGTGCCCCCTGTGCCTTGCTTTTATCACACAATATTATGTTATGAAAATCCATCCACCTTGCATATAGCTTTAGTTCTTCCACTTTTCTCTGATGAATAATATCTTATTGTCATTATACTTCAGTTTATCTGTTTTTCCATTCTTAATTTGTGTCTAGTTTTTTAATGTTGTGAGCAGCACTTTAAATATTCTTGTACATGTCTCAGTTCATACATGCAAAAATTTTGGCTGTTTCTCTAGTACTAGAATTGCTGGACTGTAGGGTATGTGAATATTAAATGCCTTGTTGCTTTTCATTGTGGTCAAATGAATTTATAGTCCCACTGGCAATGTATGAGAGATACCTTGATTCATATCCTTTCCTATACTTGGAATTAGACTTTATTTTTTTATTATTTTTAAAATTTTTTTTTAACGTTTATTTTATTTTTGAGACAGAGAGAGACAGAGAATGAACGGGGGAGGGTCAGAGAGAGAGAGACACAGAATCTGAAACAGGCTCCAGGGTCTGAGCTGTCAGCACAGAGCCCGATGCGGGGCTCGAACTCACGGACTGCGAGATCATGACCTGAGCCGAAGTTGGCCGCCTAACCAACTGAGCCACCCAGGCGCCCCTGGAATTAGACTTTAAATTTTGCCAACTAAATGAGTGTGAACAGTATGTGATTGTGATCTTGATTTGCATTTCACTAATAACCAGTGAAACTGAGTATCTCTTCATATGTTTATTAACTATTTGTGTGTCCTCTACTGTGAAATGTTTTTTCCTTTGCCCATTTTTCTCTTTTTGGTTGTTTGGCTTTCTTTTTCTTACCAGTTTGTAGTAGTTCTTTTTTCTGGTATAGATAGTCCAGTGGCCATACATTGCTCCAAATATCTTCTGTTTTGGTTTTGTCTTTTCACTCTAAAGTATCTTTAATGAACAGAGATTCTTGATTTTAATATAGTTATATTATTTCCTTTATAAGTGCTTTTTGTGTTTTAAGAAATCCTTACCTTGGGGTGTCTGGCTGGCTCAGTCAGAAGAGCAGGCGACTCTTGATCTCAGGGTCATGAGTTCAAGCCCCGTGTTGGGCATAGAGCTTACTTAAAAAATAAAAATAAAAATAAAAATAAAAGCTTTATAGGTTTGCCTTCACATGTATTTACTATATGTAGAATAGATTTTTATGTCCATTGATGGATGAATGCATAAAGAAGATGTGGTAGGTATATACAGTGGAGTTTTAGCAATCAAAAAGAATGAAATCTTGCCATTTGCAACTACGTGGATGGAACTAGAGGGTATTATGCTAAGCGAAATTAGTCAGAGAAAGACAAATATCATATGACTTCACTCATATGAGGACTTTTAAGACACAAAACAGATGAACACAAGGGAAGGGTAGCAAAAATAATATAAAAACAGGGAGGGGGACAAAAACATAAGAGACTCTTAAATATGGAGAACAAACAGAGGGTTACTGGAGGGGTTGTGGGAGGGGGGATGGGCTAAATGAGTAAGGGGCACTAAAGAATCTACTTCTGAAATCATTGTTGCACTATATGCTAACTAACTTGGATGTAAGTTAAAAAAATAAAATAGAATCGATTTTTAAATATAGTTTGAAGTAAGAATCCACTGAAATTTTTTCATTCCGCAAATACTTATTAAGCACCTGCTTTGTGCCAGGCATTGTGTATGGGTCTGTTTTTGGGCCTGTGTTCTGTTGACTTGGTCTGTTTATTGACGCATATGCCAGTACCCAGTGCTTAATTGTGATAGCTCTTCAGTAAGTTTTGACATCTAGTAGCACAAGTCCTCCCACTTTGTTCTTAAAAAAAAAAACAACTGACTTGCTATTTGCCCTTTATGCTTCTTTTCTTTTTTTAATATTTATTTATTTAAATGGCAGTATTCTTTTTTTAATGTTTATTTATTTTTAATGTTTTACTTATTTGAGAGAGAGGGAGAGAGAACGTGAGCAGGGGAGAGGCAGAAAGAGGGGGGCAGACAGAGGATCCAAAGCGGGCTCTGTGCTAACAGCAGAGAGCCTGATGCAGAGTTCGAACTCGTGAACTGAGACATGAGATCATGACCTGAGCTGAAGTCAGACGCTTAACCAGCTGAGTCACCCAGGAGCCCTTTGAACTTCTATATAAATTTTAGAACTCATCAAGTGCTGGGATTTTGGTTGTAATTTTATTGAATCTTTACATCATCTTTTTTGTTTTGTTTTTAAGTTTTTTATTTATTTAAGTACTGTCTACATCCTATGTGGGGTTCACACTTAAAACTTTGAGATCAAGAGTTGCATGGTCCTCTGACTGAGCCAGCCAGGCACCCGTGAATCTTTATACCATCTTAGGGAGAATTGATATTTTGAGAATATTTAGCCTTTGCATCAGTGAACATGGCATGTTTCCATTTACTTGGGTCCTTTTATTTTATTTTTTATTTTATTTTATTTACGTCTTGTCTGTTTTTTAGAGGGAGGGAGAGCACGCAAGGAGGGGCAGAGAGAGAAGGAGACAGAGAATCCCAAGCAGGCTGTGCCCTGTCAGCACAGAGCCTGAGGCGGGACTTGATCTCAGGAACTGTGAGATCATGACCTAAGTGGAAGTTGGACACTCGACTGAGCCACCCAGGCCCCCTAGATTTTTTTTTTAATGTTTACTTATTTTGGGGAGAGAGAGCTCAAGAGCACATGCACGCACAGGGGAGGGGCAGAGAGAGTCAGGGACAGGGTATCAGAAGCAGGCTCTGTGCTGTCATCAGAGAGCCCAATGCAGGCTTGAACTCACAAACTGTAAGATCATACCCAAACCAAAGTTGGATGCTTAACTGACTGAGTCACCCAGGCACCCCTAGAAATTTTTTCAAAGTAATTACAAAAATTTTGTTTTTAATGTTTATTTTTGAGAGAGAGAGAGAGAGAGAGAGAGAGAGCGCGCGCGCGAGTGCGCACAGGGGAGGAGGGGTAAAGAGGGAGACAGAGAATCCCAAGCAGGCTTTGCACTGCCAGTGCAATGCCCCATGTGGGGCTTGAATTCACAATCCATGAGATCATGACCTGAGCTAAAATCAAGAGTCTCTTGCTCAACTGACTGAGCCACCCAGGCTCCCCTCCAAGTACTTCTTTTTAATGCTATCATAAACTATCTTTTAAAATTTTTATATTTAGGTTGTTTACTGGTATAGAGAAATGTAGTGCAGTTCTTTTTTATTTAGACATATATCCAGGGTCTCTGTAGATCTCTTTCTACTACCTGTTGTTTCTGTGAGCTCTCACTCGTAGTGCTTTGTTTCCTTGCATGTTTTGTAATTTTTGACTCTGCGGTCATATTTTTTGGAACTTTGTGGCCTGGGATGAAGATAGGTTCTTAAAGCAAGATTTGCCTTTACTTTGTAAAAGAGGTAGCTTTTGAGATGGGCTTTGTCCTTGTTGAATGTAGTACATGAGGAACATGGAATCAAGGGGTGGCTTCTGTCTTAAACAATTGGGTAGTTGGAGGTGAGAATAGGAACCCTGGGAAAGGAGAGCATAGGAGAAATAAAGCAGTGGATGCAGTCAAGATTATGGAGGAGGTGTAATGAAAGGGATGGGCTGTGGATTGAAATGAAAGTCAAGAAAGGGTGTTGTTAAGAATTATAATTAGTTTCTCAACCTGAGTGGATATTGGTGTCATTAACAAGAATATTAAAAGAGAAGTCTGGAAGTTAAATATGAATGCCTCTCTATAAGTTGTTAGATCCAGTTGAATTTGAAGTGCCTCTAGGATTCACAGGTGGAGCTGGCTGGGAGGTTGTTGGAATTGTGAATCTGGAGCTCAGAACAGAAATCAAGATGGAGTGAGTCTGGGCAGGCATCTATATAGAAGGTAGAGTTAAAGCTCCATCTACAACATTGCCATGAGAGTAAAAGGCTTAATACAATAAAAACAACTTCGGGGGCTCCTGGGTGGCTCAGTCAGTTGAGCATCTGACTTCAGTCCGGGTCATGATCTCACAGTTTGTGCCTGGCATCGGGCTCTGTGCTGACAGCTCAGAGCCTGGACCTTGCTTTGGATTCTGTCTCCCTCTCTCTCTGCCCCTCCCCTGCTCATACTCTGTCTCTTTCTCTCTCAAAAATAAATAAACATAAGCAAACAAACAACTTAGTATTTGGAGCCAAGTCTTGCTTCTTTCACTATGAGTGTGGTATATAAAACAGTATCCACCTTTTAGTCTTACATTCTGCCTTGTACCGAGGATTAAACAAGCACCAAATAGTGCCTGGAGCCCGACCTCTGGGTTTCTATCCCAGTTTACCAACTGTGTAGCTTTGGGCAAATTACTTAACCTCCCTGTGAGCAGAGTGAGGATAATAATAGTATGGAGTTTAAGAGGTTGTTGTAAGGATCACAAAATCACATACAGTGCCTGGCACAGGGTAAACAATGTTATATGTGTATTGAAAATGCTTTATAAACTATAAAGATATTCATAATTGGAAGAGCAGAGGGTCATCTTCGAAGAAGACCTACCTTTAAGGGATGAGAGGAAGAAAAGAGACTTTTTAAAAAGAGGGAAAGAGGACTCAGAATGTTGGGATAATCAGGAAATGACCATGTCAAGGAAGGTTCAGTGGGGAGGATGTGATGAGAATTGTTGTGATGATGATTTATAAAAGATTTCCTATCTATTTCAGTTATTGTTAGTCACCTCTTTTTCTTAAACTCTTGGAGCCTTTTGGACCATAACTATTTAAAAAGAAATAAGAGTTTGTAAGCATTTCACAATTTACAAAGAGATTTAACTATCTCCTCCAATTCTCACACTGTTAGGTAGAAGTTGTTGCCTCTATTTAGTAAGTGAGAAAATTGAGGCTCACAAGGTAGACTTGCCCAAGTAACAGAGCTTGAGTTGCAGTTCTGTTTTTTGATACTGAATCTCCTTTGATAATCCTATATGCCTAATTAGATCGCAAGTTTCCTGAGGCATTAATCTAATCAGTAATTCCTTGCCTAGCTCAATGCTGGGTGGCTCTTCTCTTAGTGTTCAAAGTAGACTAAGTGAAGAGTGGCTTGGGTCTGGAATAACATGTCCTTTCTCCCCTCTTCCCTCTAGCGCCCTCACAAGGCCAATGCTGAGGAGATGACCAAGTACCACAGTGACGACTACATTAAATTCTTGCGCTCCATCCGCCCAGATAACATGTCTGAGTACAGCAAACAGATGCAGAGATGTAAGTCCATTCTGTTCCCTCCTTACTCTCAAGGCCCCAGTTGGATCTGCCCTTCAGTTGCAGAGGCTTACCCTGCCTTCCCTTGTATCTCCCATTCATCCCATACTTCATTTCCCCTGCCTTCCAAGGATGCCAAAGTGCAGCTCTTTTCTCCAGTCTAGCTTTCCTTGTTTCTTGATTGTAAAGAATAGTGTTTGATCTTTGTCTAGTTAGGTTCACAACAATATGCCAAGAAAACCGTAATTGTTGTGATGGAAAACGCACTGACGTAGGAGAGGGAGACAGAGATAGAAGTCCCAGCTCTGACTCCAAACTGACCAGGCTGGTCACTTCCCCTCAGATTTTTCTTTCGTAAAATGGACTGGATGTCATCCCGTACAACTGTAACTGCTCTCACTTTGTATTAATTGAGAATCGAGGGGCCACTTAGGACAGATTCTAGATGATGTAATCTTTGAGTTGAGGTGATTCTACCCCTGCTTCCTGAGACTTGAAACAGGTGTCATCTCGGAAGCTACGCTCAGTTTGTAGGAATTAATGAGGCTTATTTTAGCTATGGGAGAAAATGTGTTTAAATTTGGAAAAAACTTATATCTGACTTCTCCCTGTGTTATTTTAGAAATTATCTCTTAGCACCTAATATCTCATATAATAAAACAATGAAACAGCATTGTCCAGAAGTTTTAATTAGCTTGTAACAGTTTATTTGGAAATATCAGCAAATCTGTGGCACTTGTTACTACTGGCCACAAGGTAGTCTGATTCCCAAGACAGAAAGTTTATTTGTTATAATAGTTGTGCAGTTGTAATGATTACAGAACCACAGAGACCTTTTTTATTTTTTTATTTAAAATTTTTAAATATTTATTTATTTTTGAGAGAGAGACACACACAGAGAGCGAGTGGGGGAGGAGCAGAGAGAGAGGGAGACACAGAACCTGAAGCAGGCTCCAGGCTCTGTGCTGTCAGCAGAGTCTGATGCGGGGCTCAAACTCATGAACTGTGAATCATGACCTGAGTCAAAGTCGGACGACTTTAACCGACCGAGCCACCCAGGTGCCCCTATAGGTTTTTGTTTTTGTTTTTGTTTTTACAGAGGCCTTTTTTAAAGTATTATTACCACCCACAACTCCAGGAGCTGCTGCCCCTGTAAGTGCAGTATTTGCTCTTTGAATTGGCAGGATCTTATTTCCTTCCAAGATGAGACAAATTCCTTTCTTTGCTCTAGATGGCTTTAGAGCTTTTCATAACCTATCAAGGCCAGTGATCAGGCTCCACTGTCAGCAAAGAGGACTCTCATTAGAGAAGCAGCTTGGTATTGAGGCAAGAAAATGAGTTATTTTTTGTTTAAAAAAATTTTTTTTTTAATTTTTTTTAACATTTATTTATTTTTGAGACAGAGACAGAGCATGAACGGGGGAGGGTCAGAGAGAGAGGGAGACACAGAATCTGAAACAGGCTCCAGGCTCTGAGCTGTCAGCACAGAGCCTGATGCAGGGCTCAGACTCATGGACCATGAGATCATGACCTGAACTGAAGTCAGATGCTTAACCAACTGAGCCACCCAGGCACCCCTGTTTAAAATTTTTTTTAATGTTTATTTATTTTTGAGAGAGAGGAGAGTGCCAGTGGGAAAGGGGCAGAAAGAAAGGGAGACACAGAATCTGAAGCAGGCTCCAGGCTCCAAGCTGTCAGCACAAAGCCTGATGTGGGGCTCAAACCCATAAACCGTGAGATCATGACCTGAGCCAAAGTCGGATGCTTATTGACTGAGCCACCCAGGCACTCCAAGAGAATGAGTTTTGATGTCTTGGTTTGAATCCCTTAGCTCTACCACTTAACTGTGTGTTCTTAAGCAAGTCCTCTAGCCTCTCTGAGCCTTGTTTTCTCTTCTTTAAAAGGAAGACAATAGTGCTTATTTCATAGTGGAGGTTGTCGGGGATAGGTGAGATAGCACTGTCAATGAAGCACTGACTGTCAATGAATAGTAACTTTTGCTGTGATGACTTATTATTTTCATCATTTTCCAATCTGTCAAGGCAGACATAAAATATTACGCCCTCAGGAGTGCCCAGGTTTGGGTCTGACTTCCAGTTTGCTCCAGTTTTCCTGAAACTAGCATTCTAAGATTGTGCATTAAAAAATTAGGTCTGGGATTTTCTCTCATTGAAGATGGGTTAGGAAGGATGAGGTTCTCTATGGACTTAAGGTACCTTACTGACTTGATTTACAGGGTTATAGAAAGATGTCACTTAGTGAAGTGCTGCATAACCAGGGGTATCTTCAGAAACAATAACAGCGATGTGTGAGCTGAGCTCTTTTTTTTTTTTGTATTTACCAACACCTAAGCTAGGAAGTTATACATGTAATAAGACTAAATAAGTTAGGTTTCCTTGCTCTTGGCTAGGATGTAATAAACATTTTGTGGTCATTTTGAGACTTTGAGAACTTTGATCAGAAGTTCTGATCTAATATTTTAATTAGTTAAAATGGGAACATGATGAGCAGTGGGCTTCCTGACAGCCTGACTCAGCCTGCCCATTTGCAGTTGGTCCCCTGGCAGCCAGCCTTGGCCTGCCAGGGAGTTCGTGGCTTATTGGGCTGAGGCCTTATTAAAAATAATAATAAATAAAAGGGTGCCTGGGTGGCTTAGTTGGTTAAGCTTCTGACTCTTTTGTTTGTTTGCTTGTTTGTTTATTTGGGTGGGGGGGAGAAGGGCAGAGGGAGAGGGAGAAAGAGGACCTGAAGCAGGCTCTGTGCTGCCAGCAGAGAGCCCCATGTGGGGCTTGAACTCATGAACCACGAGATCATCACCTGAGCCAAAGTCGGACGCTTAACCAACTGAGCTACCCGGGCACCCCAAGTGTCCAACTTTTGATTTTGGCTCGGATCATGGTCTCACAGTTTTTGGGATTGAGCCCCGTGTCAGGCTCTGTACTGCCAGTGCACAGCCCGCTTGGGATTCTCTCTTTTCCTCTCTCTCTCTGTCCCTCCCCTGCTCATGTGCATGCACGCATGCTCTCTCCCTCTCTTTCAAAATAAATAAATATTTAAGAAAATTAAAAAATAACAGTGAATAAAAAATAAGATGGATTCAAACATGAATAAGTGCAATGGTTTTTTTTTTTTTTGCCAGATTATCAGAATGTGAAACGTGGTGGAAAATGATAAAAGGGAATTATGGTGGTGAAATTTGAAGACATTGTCATTGTCATCTTTTTTATAGATGTATAAACTGAATTTTCCAGGGTCTCCTAACAAGGTAGTGGTAGAATGGAGAATGGAACTTGTCTCTTCCTGATTCTATAGTATTTTTAAATATGTTGCATGTAAAATATTTCAGACACACAAAACGTATAAAAAAATAATAGAATGTACATCCATGTACCTACTACCTACCTACCTACCTACCTTCCTTCCTCCCTTTCTTTCTTTCTTTCTATTTTGTTTTAATATTTTTTTTTTTTTGAGAGAGAGACTGAGTGTGAGCTGAGGAGGTGCGGAGAGTGGGAGACACATAATCCAAAGCAGGCTCCAGGCTCTGAGATGTCAGCACAGAGCCTGACGCGGGGCTCGAATTCACGGACTGTGAGATCATGACCTGAGCTGGAGCTGGATGCTCAACTGACTGAGCCACTCAGGCACCCCGCCTTTTTTTTCTTAAGTTTATTTATTTTTGAGAGAGGGGGACAGAGCATGAGCAGGGGAAGGGCAGATAGAGAGGGAGACAGAATCTGAAGCAGGCTCCAGGCTCTGAGCTGTCAGCACAGAGCCCAATGTGGGGGGCTCAAACCCACAGACCGCAAGATCATGACCTGAGTTGAAGTCAGACACTTAACTAACTGACCCACCCACGTGCCCCTACCAACCTTTCTTTCTAGGAAACAAAACGCTGCCAATACAGTTGAACCCCCCCTGGACACCTCCCCTTGGTCACACATCCTTTCTGTCCTACTCCCCAGTCCACCCCATTACACCACCACCTCTCCTGAAACCCCTGTTAATCCCATGCATCTTTCTGCAGGGTGTTTTTTACCACCTTCTCCACCTTCCTCCGCTCTCTCATCTCTCACCCAGTATTGTTCTTTTCAGTATAATGCCACCCTAAGAATAAGAAAAGTATTTGTGATAGGAAGAGGAGAACCCATACAAGAGTCCTCCCTAGTCTTACAAATTAGTCCAGGTGAGGGTCTCCATTTCCCCCCTTTCCATTTCCAATCACACAGCTTGTTGAACTGGGAATAATGGGCTGGACACTTGAGCCACATGTTGGTTTGGGGCCTGAAGGGAAATATTTTTTTGTCATATCTAAAATAACCATTTTGTGGGGTGCCTGGCTGGCTCATTCAGTAGAGCATGCAACTCTTGATCTTGGAGTCTTGAGTTCAAGCCCCATATTGCTCTTAGAGTGTACTTAAAAAGAAATAATAATAATAAATAAAACATATCCCACATGAGAGTATAAACAAAACTCTAGAAACCTAGGCAGGCCAAACCCAATGAAAGACGAAACAACTGGAGGAGGCATTCGGTTGCCAGTGGATAAATAGCTTGGCCCCAGGGACCAAAGTTCTTATTGACACAGCCTCCCAGTGTTTACCCGGGAAGTGGGGGTGAGCGCCACCTACTACTCCTCACCCCGTTATGCAGGCCACACTTCCTCAGAGCACTTGTCTTGGCAGGGCACCCTCCCAAGCTTAGGGCAGTGCCAGAGTTGGTAACGCTCATGGTTATTGCAGACTTTGAGCTTCAGCTGTCTCTCAGAAGGTTACACAGTCCGAGCTGGGCTCTGCTACCCGCCTCATTCTAGGGCTTCTCCTTGCTCTACTTTGGGAATCCCAGTTGATAGCAGTGGATGTAGTAGGAAGGCTAGGGCAAGAGAATAAGGATCTAGCCTACCCCTGCCTCTAGTTTCCTGTGTCTCGTTGATGTCTCAGTACTTTCCTTCTCTGTGAGAGATGACTTGGAGCCCTAAGGTTCCTCTCTAGCTCCGTGACTACAGCCCTCAGGTGTGCTTCCCTTCCTGTCTTTCAGTTTGTTTGCATTACTATTTGCATGCATTTCCTCATTATGTGTTAGTTTGTACTTTTTCCCCGTTAGGCCTGAAATAACCTTACTCCAGTTGTCACTTGTAGGTGTAGTAGAAAGAGCACTACACTGTGTGGGTCAAGACACCTGGACTCTGATTCTGGTGCTGCCATTGTCTTGTTATACAACCTTGGCAGCTCACTTAATTCTTCGTATCTGTTTGTTCAAGTACTTACTTGCTATATTCTTCCCCACATAAGATTTCTGTTAATCTTCTCAACATTTAGGTGAGGTGGATATCATGATTGCTTGTTAAAGATAATAAGCCAGGGGCACCTGGGTGGCTCAGTCGGTTAAGTGTCCGACTTCGGCTCAGGTCATGATCTCGCGGTTTGTGAGTTCGAGCCCCGCATCAGGCTTTGTGCTGACAGCTCAGAGCCTGGAGCCTGTTTCGGATTCTGTGTCTCCCTCTTTCTCTGCCCCTCCCCTGCTCATGCTCTGTCTCTCTCTCTGTCTTAAAAATAAATAAAACATTAAAAAAAAAATTAAAGATAATAAGCCAAAGCTCTAAGAAGTTAAATGACTTGACCCAATCACAAAGCCAGTAAGTAGTAGAGCCTGGACTAGAACCCAAGCCTTCTGAATCCAAATTCTTTGTTTTTTCCCATGAGCTCATAAATATGTAAACAAAAAACTAAAGGAATTGTGGAAACTAACTTTTCCCTTCTGTCTTTCAAGTCAACGTTGGTGAGGACTGTCCGGTATTTGATGGCCTGTTTGAGTTCTGTCAGTTATCTACTGGTGGCTCTGTGGGTAAGGAATATACCTCCCTCCTGGAGGGCAGTGCTGGGTTGTATTAGTGAGGTCTGCCTTTTAGGCCACTATCCTAGTAGGGCTGATCTGTGACCCCATAAAATGGTCTTGTGAGTTTTTACCTTAGGTCTTTAAAATATCCTTCTGGTTCAGTCCCAGCCCAGGTTCAGTCTCTGACATGGTACTGACAGGTGTCCTTGACTGTCCTCTCCTACCCAGAGATCTTACATACTGGAATTCCCTGCAGACCTCGTGGGGTTGTTGAGATGCTGTACATAGAAGCAATTTGCAAACTGCAAAGTGCTATAAAAATGGGAAGTGTCATCATCTGTGTCTTACAAAAGAGCATGGTAATTACCTTTAGAGGTCAGAAATACTCCTCACGTATCTCCCACTTCCATTATTAACTTCTAGACTACCTCCAGGGTTACTCTAAACCCTTTTTTAACAAATATATATTTTCCTATGATCATTGTTTGGTCTCTTCTCCCCTTCCCCCTGCCTCTCAATATAACCTCAGGAAACAAAGATGTACACAGGAAAAAATTACCTACAATCATACTGTCCAAAGATAATCATTACTACCATTTTGGTGTTTGTATATGCATTCTTTTTTGTTAGTATATATCTGGATATAACATATACATCCATATTTTATAAAAAGTGTCACGTGTATATAGTTTTGTGTCTGAATTTTTTATTTAGTAAATCTTTAAGATTTCTTTGGTAGTCTATAGCATGATTTCTAGTGGCTTCAGGATTATGCCATGTTATGGACCAACGTCAGTTGATATAATTGGCCCCTCTTGGATCATTTGGCCTGTTCTGTGTCTTTATTGCTGTTAAAGTTACATGCCACAAATGCACCTGCATACACAAGTGTATATTTCTCTCACTTCTTGGGCTTGTTTGTGCTTTGAGCTTCTAGTTCCTTTAGTATCTTCATCATTTTTTGACCATGAACCATGGTAAGAAATACATTTACTCTTGCAATCCAGGTTGTACACACACACTGTCATTCTGAAGCCAGTTTCACAGAAGAGCAACTTCCTTTATTGTTATTTTATTCTAGTCTGTTTTGTTTAAAATTGTGTGTATACACACACACACACACACACACACACACACACACTAATCATGACCCACTAAATCAATTTTAAGGCCTACTGATGGGTTTCCACCTTCAGTTTGGAAAAAAGTTGCTTAGAGTAGCCAGCCAATGTCATATTTACTCCCTGTTAGAATAGGGAGGGAGGGAGAGAACAGTCCAGCGATTGAGTAGGCAGGTTCTACCTCTCACCAGGTTTCCTGGGCTTCTTGGGGAAAGGGGGAGAATGGCTTGCTAACAGTCTTGTGTTCTCTCTTTCACACCCAGCAAGTGCTGTGAAACTTAATAAGCAGCAGACGGACATCGCTGTGAATTGGGCTGGGGGCCTGCATCATGCAAAGAAGTCTGAGGCATCTGGCTTCTGTTACGTCAATGATATCGTCTTGGCCATCCTGGAACTGCTAAAGTATGCCTGCCTGGCCTTGTCTCTTGGAGGAGCACCTTAGGCCAGGTTCCCACTTCCCTCTCCCCCTGGGCTTGCCTCCCTAGTTTGCTTTTCCTAGCGGTGTGCTGGCTAGGATGTGTTCAGTGAGTGTCTCTGGCTGGCCATCCTCTCTTTGACGGGGTCCCGGTTTGATTTGAGCCCACGGCAAGATCAGGGGCAGGTGCTGCTCAGATCCTGCCTCCAGTGTCCCTGTGTGGCTGGAGTTGAGCCTGGCTGTAGAGTAGGAAGATCGGACTTGGTCGGCTTGGTCAGGCCTCTGGAGACACCCTGCCGCTCTTCCACCTTCCTTCAGCCAGTTTCCACGTCTCTGGTGCTTAGAGATACCTGAGGGAGGCAGCCAGCCCGGTAAGCTGGGACCTGGCGCCCTTGGCGCGTCCCACTCCCAGAGAGCCGCCAGACCCCTGACCCCCTTCTGATCCTAGGTATCACCAGAGGGTGCTGTATATTGACATTGATATTCACCACGGCGATGGCGTGGAAGAGGCCTTCTATACCACAGACCGGGTCATGACTGTGTCCTTTCATAAATACGGAGAGTACTTCCCGGGAACTGGGGACCTACGGGTGAGAACTCCCTTCAGGGGCCAGCCAGCTCACCCCTAGCTGCCAGCTCTAACTCTCCTATCTCATGTCACCAGAAACCACTTCCTGCCCCTTCTGCCATTCAGAATGCCATACCCCAGCCTAGGGTACCTGCCCTGGTCTTCCCTCCCTTATTCTGGAGGAAGGGAATGATGAGACACAAAGGGTTGGGAGGGATAGGGGTCTCATGACTCATTGCAAGCCCCTCCTGGCCACAGCTAAGTTACACTGCACTATTCAGATGCCCCAAACAATTTGAATTTTAGGCTAGAGACATCAGGTTCTCTCTCATGGGCTAGGAATTGAGACCCTTATGGACCATCTCAAGGGTTCTTAATCTTCCCCTTTGATCATCTGACTGAAAGCTATGGACTCTGTCACCAGGAAAGCATAAGGAATCTTTTGTATCTGATACTGAATAGTTAATTAAAGACACCTCCCCTTACTGAAGCCCATCTGTAGACCTCAGGATAAAAGTCCTTGGAAACTAACTCACTGAACTGTTGTATCTGCTTCTATTAGCATGAATATGAAACCAACCCTTTGCCGTGCACTAGCCCTCTGGTGAAAAAGTGGCACTAATTCATGTTTGCTGTGGCCAGCATAATAAATGGTCTTTCTTCTACCTTCTCTGGAGAGGAAAAGGTCATCCCAGGGTGGGTGTTAGTTCTGTGACCCAACTACCAGCAGCTCTAACCCAACCCAAAGATGGAGGTCTTGTGCTCTGGGGTAGGGTATTCCATCTCTGGCTCCATAAACAGTTCTCAGCCTGGGCGCAGGCTCAGTGGTGTGTCCAGAAACGTGAGCTAGACTTGCCAGTGAGGGGAATGGTATTAACCAAGGTGCCCCTGCTCTGTCCCTGGCCCACCTCATGGATCCCAATTGTCTCTCTTCGAATACTGCCTCTTTCCTTAGCCTCCCAGCCCCTGTCCTTGAACTTCTTCCTAGCTTCATCTTTCAGTTTACTTTAATGTCCCTCTTGATTAGGATATTGGGGCTGGCAAAGGCAAGTATTACGCTGTTAACTACCCGCTCCGAGATGGGATCGATGACGAGTCCTATGAGGCCATTTTCAAGCCGGTAAGTGGCTTATCCACCACCCGGGCTACCAATGGGATTAGTCTAAGGGATGGGTAGCAAAGTACCCCCAGCATACCTCAGGGACCTCTCGCCACTGAGAAGCTGGTTGGGAAATGAGCTGTGTTTTGACCCTGGATTGTTATGCTGTGTGGTCAGCTAGAGGAACAAAATTCATCCAAATATTTATTGATGCCTTCTGTGGGTCAGGCCCTCTGTTGGATACAAGAGTATCTAAGACATGAATCATGCCCTTAAAGACCTCACAGTCTACATCGTGGGAGGCAGGCACACACACAACAGTGTGTGGTCATCTGTTTTGCAGGATGAACAGAGGAAGGGGAGACAAACCGCTGCCTGGGTTGGGGAGAGGGTAGTCAAAGAGGATTTCACAGAGGTGGCGACATTTGAGCTGGACTTTGAAAAATGAGGAGTTGCTATGTGAAGAAGGAGGTGGAGGCCGGAGGGCAGGGATGGCATTCAGCGGGGGGGACAGTACATAGCTGTATGTAGGTCAGTATGATGGGTGGGAAGAGTGTTGAAGGACGTGGGAAATGTATATGGGGGTCTTGGATGCCAAGCTGAGGAGTTAAATCTTCACCTGCAATCCACAAGGAACCATTACTGGAGTATTAACCTAATAAGGTTAGGTAGTCAAGTGCCTACTGTAGGCCTTGCAGTAGGGGTGACAGAGAAGTCCAAGGTATGATCTTTGTCCTAGGTAACGTCATCAAAGTCTTGTGAGAATGGGAAAGGTGAAGGTGAGCACTCCCTCACAATAGGAGGCTCAAAGTCTCAAAAGACTGAAGGAGCAGGGCAGATGAAGCCAAGGGTCAGAAGAAGGGGCACTGGAGGTTGGGTAGTGAAAGAAGCGGAAGACTGAGGGGAAGGTGAGGCTGTTCTAGGTGCAGCATTACTAGAGCTAGAAGAAGCCTCTTGGAGAGCCTCCTAAATTGAAAAACTGAAATCCTAAATAGGGAAACAAGAACTCCAGACTGATACTTCCTCCTTCCACCCCGCACGAGGGAGAGTGGAAATGTAGGAATAAATACAGGAAACGGAAGAAGTACTGCAGCCCACCCTTTGCAGCCCCTAACATCACATAGCTTTTCTTGAAGCTGGTGGTGACCAGGATGTGTCCTTTTAGGTCATGTCCAAAGTAATGGAGATGTTCCAACCCAGTGCAGTTGTCTTACAGTGTGGCTCTGACTCCCTATCTGGGGATCGGTTAGGTTGCTTCAACCTGACCATCAAAGGTGAGACCAGGTAGCATAGGGATGGGTGGGCAGGGTTCTGCCAGGCGCTCCTGTAACCCAGCACCCCTTTCTCCCACCAAGGGCACGCCAAGTGTGTAGAGTTTGTGAAGAGCTTCAACCTGCCTATGCTGATGCTGGGAGGAGGCGGTTATACCATCCGTAACGTGGCCCGCTGCTGGACGTATGAAACAGCCGTGGCTCTGGACACGGAGATCCCAAATGGTAATAGCCCTGGGCCAGGTTGGGCTGGGCAGAGCCAGAGCTCATGTGTCCTAGAGTTTATAACCCCTTCCGCATTGGCCATGTGGCCTCTCCTCTTCTGATACTGGGCATTGATTCTCTTCCCTATCTTCTTGTGATTGTCAGACCATCGCTTTTTCCTGAGTCCTTTTTTGACCCTGCCGCCCCTCCTTCCCACTTCTGGTCTAGACATAATGATCAGTGGTTATTTATAGCTTTGGAATTTCTACTCTGTAGGGTAACTGGGGTAGTGAGTGAAGAGGTGCTCCCAACGAGCATTGCCTAAATTTTTCTAAACCATGAGCTTGTGCCTTCTCCTCAGTGGGGGGTGAGGTGTAGACACTGGAGAATGGCATTAAAAAGACTGAAACCCGATAAGCACTCAGGTCTCACCCTGTCTCAGAGGCATTCTTCTCAGTTTGATGGTTGGGCTGGCAGTTCCAGATAAACCTACAAATGCTTTTCTCAGGGTCCCATGGTAGCCAGGTCTTTGACTCTTATCTCCTGCCCCCAATTAGAGCTTCCATACAACGACTACTTTGAATACTTTGGACCAGATTTCAAACTTCACATCAGTCCTTCCAATATGACCAACCAGAACACCAATGAGTACCTGGAGAAGATCAAGTGAGTATATTCCCCAGACACACCCTGATTGAACATTCCAGGCTCTGGTTTGTCCCTAACCAGCGCCAGCCACCCTCTCTACCATTGGCCATAGACAGCGACTGTTTGAGAACCTGCGAATGCTGCCCCACGCACCTGGGGTCCAAATGCAGGTGATTCCTGAGGATGCCATTCCAGAGGAGAGTGGCGACGAGGACGAAGAAGACCCTGACAAGCGCATCTCGAGTAAGACCCAGACCCAGGGGCCTGTAATTTCCCACTCAGTAGGTAGCTGACTTCCCACCACTGTTCTTGGTTCCACTTTCCTCTCAAGCTACCCACTTGTTGAGAAACCCAAGTTCTGGTAGTTGGGACAGTTTAGGGAGTCTGAGTTTCCTTCCTTTCTTCTTGGTCACCCCTTCCCTTGGTGTCTCTTGGACACACAGGGAGGCACTGGGCACAGGTCCTGAGGTAAAGATAATCTCCTGCTCTCTCACCCATTATTTCCCATTGCTTCCCAGTCTGTTCCTCTGACAAACGAATCGCCTGTGAGGAAGAGTTCTCGGACTCTGATGAAGAGGGAGAAGGCGGTCGCAAGAACTCTTCCAACTTCAAAAAAGCCAAGAGAGTCAAAACTGAGGATGAAAAAGAGAAAGATCCAGAAGAGAAGAAAGGTGGGTTTGGGTTGCATCTGGACTTGGGTCTTGAGCCCCAGGCCCCAGAGGAGGATGAATCTATGTAGGGCACTGGGAGGAGGGAGCTGACTCAGGCCCTGCCTTCTGTGGGGCTGTCTCAGCTCCCAGAAGTGGCAGGGCCCACAAAAGAATGAAACTCGATTTGTCATCTCCAGTGGCTGATTGAGCCCTGCCAGGCTCCAGAGCCAGGGACATGCCTGGGCTCCCCTTGGTCAGGAGTGTGGCTCTCACATACCACCCAAGCCCTTTTCCCAGCACTTCACCCCAGTTTCCCAGGGGGCTGCCTCCGCCCACTGGGTTCAGGCTCTAGCAGGCCAGGAAACCGGTCCAACCTGTTTGTTCTCCACAGGGCTCAATGGGAGGGCCTGGGATGGGCTTTTCTCTCTTTAGTATGTCCACTAAGCTGCAGTGTTGGGGAAGGGGTTTCAGGTAAGTGAAAATTCCGTGGGTCTTTCTGGAAGGGATCCCTTCACCATCCCTACACTCTTATGTTCTAGAAGTCACAGAAGAGGAGAAAACCAAGGAGGAGAAGCAAGAAGCCAAAGGGTGAGGAAGGAGCTGTCAGCCATCTCCCTGGCATTGGAGCACCAGCCCTTTTGTCCGCTATGCCGAGGGAAGGCGCAGGGACAGCTGGTGCGGCTTACAAAGACCTCTTTCAGGGACCAGTCCATCTCTGCAGTTCTAGGCAGAGCTAGGAAGCCCCAGCTCTCAGCAGTCACCTGGGCAGCTAGGGTCCTATAGAAATCATTGTCCCCATATTTTTGCCTCAAGGCCTCTGGGGTGCATGATCTCATGCCAGTCTCTGCTCTCTCCACAGGGTCAAGGAGGAGGTCAAGTTGGCCTGAGCAGACCTCTCCAGTTGTGGCTTCCTGCCAAGTTTCCCACCTTTCTCCCACAACCGCTCAGATTTTATATTTTCTATCTCTCTGTGTATTTATATAAAAATATATTAAATATAAATATCCCCAGGGACTAGACAGGAACCAGGGCCCTGAGCCCAGGGCATGTGTTAGGAGTGAGCTTTTCTAGTGGCTGCCTTGCCACCCATCCTTTCCCACTTCTTAATTTTGAACCATAAAGGGTGCTGGGTCTGGAAAGCATATTCTTAAGAAGCCATAGGACAAAATCCTGAAATGTTAAGTGCCTGCTTAGTGGCTTTGGAAAGGTGTCCTTACTGGGCATTCTAGGAGTGGCTAGATCTTGAGGGACCCCCTGTCAGGCTCCTTAAGGTAATATCAGCCATTTTTAGATTGGTTCTGTTATCATACCTTCCCACTGGCCCCCTGTGAGCCAAGAAACTCACACTGCCTGCCCTCTATCCTCGCCCAGTTCTGCAGGTGGAGATTGGTAGTCTAGTTTCCTTTTTGAGATACTATTTTAATTTTTGTGAGAATCTTTGTAATAAAATGGTACATTTCTACATCCTCCTGAGCTTGTCTCCTAGCAGTATCCCTGGGTTGATTTCAACTCCACTTCCCTGTCCTTCTGGTGTCCATGAGAATCTGGGCAACCCTCCTGAACAACAAGACAGCCCCACAATCTTACCCCTCACCTAATCCCTCCCTCAAGGGTTGAGGTTAACCAGTCTTCTCACCCTACTCCCAGAAGACCACTCATTAAAAAGCACTACTAAAGGGACGACATTTATTCCTTTTCCAAATGTTACAGTAAAACCAGGTGGAAGAGAATGGTTTTAGCAGTTAGAAAAAAAAAAAAAAAGTACAAATCTGGGGTTTGGCCATTAAAAGTTATTTACAACAATGGGAGGGGGAAAAAAAAGACAACAAGAAGTTGTTTCACATTACAGACCTCCCCCCCACCCCAAAGCCTAATACTTGCTTACCAAGTCAAAAAAGAGACACAGTCGATTCACAAGCTGGAGGTTTGAACTTGAGTAAGACATTTATAAAAACCTAGACAGGGGCAGTGTCCTCCCCAGCCCAGGTGCCACTAGGCACAGCACAAGAGACTAAAAACTCAACAGGGGTGGGGGGGAGGAGGAAGGCTGGACACTCAGGGTTTGGGAGTGTAGGCACCCCACATCTGGCTCAGGGATTTGGGGAATAGAGTAAACAAAACCTACTTGGAAAAGAATTGGGGAAGAAAACCAGCAATTGCCTTCTGCAGGGGTGGGGACAGGAGAGGTAGGGCCAGGGGCAGGAGCATTTCACATCACTAACCTAACTTGGGAAACTGCAAGGGACCATCTTCAACTGGCCTTAAGAGGAAGGCCAAATGGACGATGGGAGAATCCACAGGAGGGAAAAGGAGAGGGAACGTGGCGGGGAGGGGGCAACAGCCCCTTCCTTTCTGGGCACAGGAAGGCAGCCAGGGCACCAGGTCCAGGCAGTGACCTCACAAGGACAGCACAGTTTTTGCAGCTTAGAGATCACCCACCTGCCCCCACCCAGCTACTCATTCTGCTCGCTGGCGGGTGTAGGGCCACTCTCCGGCCCCGAGGGAGTGGATGGCTCTGCAGCCTGGGGCCCTGCCTCTTCTGTGTCTCCTCCCTTGGAGGCAGCACTAGCCTCTGCCCCCTTGGCCTGGGGCTCCTGGCTCTCGGGGGTGGCAACAGCCTTCCCTTCCTGGGCTGTGCCTTCCTCGCTGCAGGCACCGATCTCCCCCTGCTCCTGCTCTTCCTCTGTAGGTGAGGAGGCAGAAGAATCACCCCCACCCTCCTTCCGATTTCTCTTGAAGGACAGACCACTCAATTTGAAAGGCTTCTTGAAAGAGAATTTCTTCTTCTTCTTGGGGGTCTCCTTGGCGGGGGCATCCCCCTTGACCTCAGCGCCCTGGCTAGGGGGTGCTGGCTCGATGGCATCGCCAGTGGCCCCTGCTGCCTCCTCTGTTCCGTTCACGGGGGGCGATTCCCCTTCACCCTTGGGGGATAAGTCTCCATTGCTTTTCACGTGGCCATTCTCCTGCAGGGCAGAGGAGACAGCAATGAGGGCCGGGGCTCTACCCCACCTCCCCCAGCCCGCCCCTGACCCCTTCCAGGCAATGGGACCCCGACTATTCTGCAACCCGGGAGGTTGGCTGTAGCTTCACCCCCACCGGGATCCCGTCAAACATCTCCCTCCTGCCCTCACGAGCGAGCGGGGGCCGAGCGCGCAGAGGCCGCGGCCGGCAGGAGGCGCTGGGGTCCCGTGGCCCCCCACCCACCTCCCCCGGGGCGCGCTCTCCATTCGGCGCAGACCCGCTCGAGGCCGCCGATCCCCGGCGGGCGGGCGAGCGAGCCCAGCAAGCCGACAACGGGCGGGAAGCCGCCCCAGGGCGCTCTTCTCCGCACCTGGACGGCCCATTTTCCCAGCCTCCTGCTTTGTGTAAACGGCCCCCCACCCACCCTAGGCTCTCCCATCTCGATTCCCACCCACCCCCCCCCCCACCGCCGCCAAAAAGAAGGCCGTGAGCCACCGAGATCGGGTCTAAGGGTGGAGTGCCCTCCCCCCCGGGCGCCCGCCCCGCGGCCCCTGGGCGCCCCCTTGGCGCGGCCCGGCAGCGCCTTTGTTCCTCGCGCGGCACTCGGGGCGGCCGGGGGGCAGCGCCGGGGGCCGGGGCCGCGAACAAAGAAGGCAGCGGGGCCGGGCCGGCGCCCCCTCCCCGCCCCTCCCCTCGCTTCGCCCGCGGGGGCTGCGGCGCCGAGAACAAAGGGACCGGGCGGGGGAGGGGGCGCCGCGTGTCCCGGGCCGGACAAAGCGCGCGGCCCCGGCCCAGGGCCCCAAAGGGGGCGAAGTGAGGGAGGAGGGGGCCGGGTCGGGCCGTTCCGAGTGCACCCACCTGTCCGTTGGCCTTAGCAGGGGAAGAGCCTGCTGCCTCCTCGGCGGTCACGTCGCCCCGGGGAGCCTTGGAGCTCTGGCTGCCCATGATGGGGGGGGGGGGGTCTGCTGGGGGGCGCCCGGAGCCGCCCCGGGCTCGCGCCGCAGGGGATAGTTCAGCCGGGTCGGCCTGGCCGGCGGAGGGGTGGGGCTCGCGCCTGAGGGGGAGGGGTATCGGGGGGGAAACCGAGCTGCACCCCCCTCTCCGCGCCCGACCCGCTAGCTGCGCCCGCCGCCGCTCAGCTCCGCGCCAGAATGCCGCCCGCCGCCCGCCGAGCTGCCTTATATATGCGCCCCAGCTCGGGGCGGGGCCGGACATTTAAATAAGCGCCCAATCGAGGAGCAGAGGCGGGCTCAGGTCCCGGGCCCCACTTGCGCAGTGGGCGACGCCGGCGGTCTGGTACCCCCAGCCTACTCGCCTACCAGGGCAGGTGGGGTCCAGCGTGGGTAGGGGAGAGGCGGGTCTTTCGGCGAGCTGGGCGGGGGGGGGGCTCCTAGAGGAAAGGGAGAGCAATCCTGTCACCACCCACCCGTCCGAGTGGACGCCTCGGCAACTGGAGTGGTCCCAACACCTTGGTCCTGCACTGACAGCCCCTGTCAGTCTCCCCCTAGAACTCTTCGAAGGGCTCACATGCCCAGACTCGTTAGAGGTTTGGTCCTGAGTTATGCTCCGGAGAATGTGGTCATAGAAGCCGCAGGGCCCGGCGCTGGGATCTGCGCCCCCTCAGGCCCGGAGACCCGTCAGAGGTCCCACCCACGTCCCTGCCTGCCGGTCCCGGTCAGCCTGGGGGGTCTGGCCCGCCGCGGAGTCCCTCTGGTCAAGACTGGTAAGATGCGTCCCTCAACTCCCCCCCCCCCTTCCCTTCGCAGCCAGTCACACACGAAGCCCCCACAAACTCACCCTTGGTCTCTCCTGCCCCCAGCCTGGACCCATTACAAAGTTCCGATTAGGGTGGTCCTGCGACCTTGAAGGGCATCTCCATCCCCACCTGAAAGCTGGAGAGTCTGAGGCTCAGAGACATTGGCATAACCTGTCTGACCTGTCAGATGCTCTCCCCCCACCTCTGCTCCCCCGTATTAGGGAGCCTCCCGGAGCAGGCAGAGGAACCCCAGGAATTTAACAAACACTGCAGTGGAGGGGTGGCACATCAGCAAGGCTCCTGGGACAGCCCCTTGAGGACAGCCCCAAGACTGCCCAGCCTGGCCCCCTACCCAGCCGGAGAGTGAGGGAGCCTGGAGAGAGAGGCGGGGTGCAGGGGGTGGAGACCCTCCAGCTCTAGTCCCCTGCCACTTCCCCTTCCCCTGGTATGGACAGGTCTGTGGGAACCCCCGAGTCCTGACTGGCCCCGGATGTGTGTGTCCGGTTGCCTGCCCTCAGCCCCCAGGAGGAAAGGGATGGGGGCTGGAGGAAGCAAAGTGTTGCAAAAGCAAGGCTGTGCCCTGGACAGCTCAGCACGTCCCTCCCTCCCTCCTACTGGTATGGCCTCCTGGGAGGCCTGAGGCTGTGAGGTGTGGAGACACCGCAGGGCCTGAGAAATCAGGAACTCCCCACAGATCTGACCACAAAGGGGCGGAGGAGGGCTGAGGTGACATGACACTCAGCACTCACTCCCCTAGACCCCCCCGCCCCCCCCCCCCACTCTGAGGCCACAGAATACTCTCAACTGCTTCAACACCCCTCCTCATTTTCCAGACGGGGACACCCAGGTTCAGAAAGAGAAAGTGATGCGCCCAAGGACACACAGCAGATACCGGTAACTGAGGGTGAGAAAGGATTTGGAAAGACCCACTAAAATGAGGTGGGGGCTGTACGGAAACCCCTGGAGAAGTCGTCCATTCAAATCTGGGACTGCCTGGCCGAAGTGGGAGGTCAGAAGGAACCAGCCTTGGGCTGGGAGGGGCATCCTGCCCCGCTGAAGTTCACTGACAGAACAGTGCCTTCTCCACCCACTGCCACTAAGGAATGGACTCCGTGACCTGCGTCTCTGTCTCGACCACAATAGGGAACCCACAATGCTGCCAGGCGCTGCCCGCACCGGCTGGCAGGGCTCAGATGGAGGGTGTGCGAGTCCTGGAGGGGTTGGGGTCAGGGGTGAAGAGCAGATCCCAAAGCTCCCGATTTCCGGGGCGCTGCGCTGAGGGGCTGAGAGGCAAACCCAGGAGGAGAGAGCAAAGGGCTCTCTGAAGGACCCTGAGTTCCCAGAGCCCCAGAGGGAGCCAGGCCCACAGGGAGCTCTGCCTCTCCTCCAAGACATTGCTGGAGTCCGAGGAAGGGTCGTCCGGGAGCCCAATCCCTCAGTAAATCCAGGTCCCCGCAGGGTCTGGCTTCTGGAAGAGGGAAGAAGCTTAGGATGCTGTGGGAGTGAGCGGGGGGCGGTGTGCGGAGCCCCCACGGCCTCCTCCGTCCACACTGTGGCTCCTTCCTCCCCAGCTGCTGCCAGCCCAGACAATGCGCCCATTGTTCTGTGTCTCCAGGGGCCTGTGTGCAACTGTGTGTGTCTGTTTCTCTCTGTGTGTGACTGTGTATTGCTCTGTATCTGTGTGTGAGAGACTTTGTGACTGTGTGTGTGTGTGACCAGGTGTGCACGTTTGTGGTTGTGTGAGCCTGCATCTTTGTTGGGCCGTGGGTATTTAGAGGGAGAGAGAGACTTGGTGACTCTTGGCGACTCTGAGACTTTCTGGGTGTGTGCCCGTCTGTCCAGATTGCGCGTTGGTGACTGAGTCTGACTGAGATTGGGTGTACACCTATGAGGGTGTGCGGCCGTGTGAGAGAACGTGAGTGTGGATGAAAAAGTAGCTGTTGGCGTTTCTGTGCCTGTCCCCGTGGGTGGCTGTGTGTGCCTCCGTTTGATCGCTGAGGCCGTGGTGGTCAGAGCCTTCGAGGTATGGGCTTTTGCCAGCACAGAGGCAGGGAGAGGAGCAGTGGGAAGGACAGGGGGACTCTGGAATGGACGGGGGAAAGGCAGCTGTAGAGACTAGAACCCCATATGTGAAAACACATCCCTCATCCGTCCCAGCTGTCCAGTGAGGCCTCAGCCCCCTGCCCTGGCCTGAGATGCTCCTAGCCTCCCTGGATGGAAGGGAATGAGTTTCCTTGGCAGGGAGCCTGGGACCTCAGGAGAGCCACGGGGTGGGGCTGAAGGGTGGGAGGAGGGCAGAAGAGAACACGGCCCTATAAAGGAGGATTGGGTACACTTGAGGTCTCCGCGGGGACCCTGTGGTGGGGATCCGGTGAGATGCCAGGTGAGGGGTGAGTGGGCAATAGCTAGTCGGAGGTGGGGGATGGGCCTTCCTAGCATGGGCGGGGGGAGGGGGGGCAGCACTTGCACAGGCCTGGAGGGGGGAAGAGACATCAGAGAATGGCTACGTCCCAGTGGAGACCTCAGCAAGGGTGACTTGATACGGCCCGGTTCCCAGCGCCAGTCACCCCGTCTCCTTCTGGGGGGACGTCAGCTGGACCCACAGACCGTAGTTTTGCCCCAGATCAGCCTCCTCCTGCTCTGGAACCTCCTTAGGCCTCAGTTTGCCAGTCTGTACAGTGACAGGTTGGACTCCATGATTCATACTCACAAACACTAGAGTTCCTCCACCAGCTGTGAGTCACGCCGAGCCCTTGCCCTCAGGGGTTTCCCGTCCAGGGGAAGAGGCAGGCAGTGCCTTAAAGGGAGAAAAAGAGCCAGACCGGGGTCAGCTAAGGAGGCTGGAGGCTTCACGAAGGAGGGGCATGTGCACGGGCCAGGGATGGAGGTAGAGTTTGGAACAGAACAAAATGGGAACAGCAAACGGTTTGTGTGAAGGTGTGGATGGAGCGACAGGCCTAGTCTGGAGCAAGGTTTGGAGACAGGATCCCTAGGACTCAGGGGCTGGCCGGCTGCAGGGCTGGGGTAGGGAGAAGGGAGGGATAATGTTGTCGCCTGCATTTCTGATGTGGGTGACAGCTGGCAAAGTGGATCTGTTGACTGAGACAGGAAAACGGAGGGAAAGAGAACTTGGGCTGGGGGGGCGGGGCTTGCTGAATTGAGCTTTGTTGAGTCTCAGGTGCCCAGGGAACATTCAGGGGCACATCCAGGAGGCAGCACATAGACATGCTATCGGATCATGTTTCCTGAGCCAAAGGCCAGGGCCCAAAGTCTGGCGAGTGACCTTTCAGGGACAACGGACAGAGAAGGTTTTAAGTCAGAACTGACCCCAGGAAATCTGGGCCTCTGGATGCTGTGAGATGAAGGTAAACAGAGCCAAGCAGCGCATGAGATCACCCAGGAAGTGCCCAGGCAGCGAGGAGCACTGTCGTTGGAGGGGCAGGTGATGGGGTGGGGCCCTGGGAAGGAGACTGGGAAGGAGCCAACAGAGAGGGAGAGGAAACACCCCCGAGGACAGAATCCTGGAGATCCTTGAAAAGGCAGGAATGACCACCACCAATAATACTCATAGCTGCTAGCATTGCTTACACCCCTGTTGTACGCCAAGCCCCGTGCCAACTGCTTTCCATACCTTAGCTCATGACCTGGTGAGATGTGTACCCTCATTGTTCCTGTTTACAGAGGAGGAAACCCAGGGAGGCGGGGTGTTTATGGGAGCAGCAGAGGAGGAGGTCAGAACCAGCAGAAAGTGGCTCTCAGGATCTCAGAGGAGCATGGCAGTGCTAGGTTCAGCCAGAGGCATTCATAAAAGCTTCTGATGCTTCGGGTTTGTGAGGCACAATTAGGATGTCAGCAGGGAGAGGCAAGGCAGCCACAGGCTCAGCACCCCAGGGACTCGACTCCCCAGCATCCTGGGTACCCTGGGATCTGGTTCGGTTGTCAGCGGGACCCAGGTCTGCAGCCTCCCTGCCAATCACGAGCCTTGAACCTGAGTCTGGATACTGAGGCACCTCAGGGGCGCTTCCCTAGGACCCACCATCCCACCGGTCACCAAATCACAGGGACCTGGATTCCAAAGATTCAACATTTTAGGCCGCTCAGCCCTTTTATTCCTTCCTTCCCCTCCCTCTTGCCTTGGTCTCTGTGAACGTGCGTGCGCGTGTGTGCGCGAGCACACACGTGCATGTGTGTGCATGCGTGCGTGCGTGTGTGGGACTGGGGTGGGGTGGTTGTGTAACATGGCCAGGGCCCAGTCACTATCAGAGCTGTCTCTCCGGGGCTCAATTTCCCCAATAGCCATGCGGCGTGTCATCGGCTCACCTGCCTATCTCCCCCAGGCTTGATGAGGTCACCAGAAATTCAACCCGGTTGCTCTGAACTGCCCTAGCCTCTCCCTTCCCCCTTCCCTCCCCTCTTCCCAACTTTCAGTTTCTTTTCAGATCCTGGGTGCCACTGGGGAAGAGGCAGCCAAACCAGTGGAGTGTGGGTTGCTTACAACTTTCCAATCAAAATTCCCCACTCAGGGGAAGTCCTTTCAAAGGGAAACTGAAAGCCTGTCCTAGTCCAGTCCCCAGTGCCACCCCTTCCTCTCCACACTGCTCAGACCCCTCACTTCTCCCATCCAACCTCTTCCTCCAAATGATCTGGACCCACCCTGCAGCTTTGTGACCCCAGACGAGTCCCTCCCCTCCCCAGGCCTCCCAGTGCACACTCTGTAAAATGAGGACCCTGGGTGTCACTTCAGGCTGTGGCCAGGGTTCAGCGAGGTGTTTTTGTGTTGAGGCAGTTGCAGTGATGAAGCGTCGCGTCCTTGCGGTGTGGCTGCAGGCCCTCTCGGAGCCTCAGTGTCCTCGTCTGTAAAGCGGGGATGATAATAGCCATGTCTTGGGGTTCCTGTGAGGTAAATGAGCTACGGCCACCAAGTGAGGCCCTTAAAACCGAGCACCTGGGGCGCAGAGCACAGGGGGAGCATCCAGCAATATTCGTAGGTGCAGTTGAGTGAAATCCTGGCCAAGGGCGTGGCCCATACGTGGCATTCACCAGTGTGCCCATTCCCTGGGCCTAGGGAGAGGAGGCAGGAGTCCAAGAGCTCCCTGAGATGACCTTGTGTCCCCTCCACCAACTTTCTTCTGGGACAGGTGGTAGAGGGCTGTTCTAAGGATGCTGACTTATGCAGAGGGAAATTTATTTGGCTCGATCAATTCCTTACATGGCAACGGAGTCTCCCCAGAACCCAGAGGATTCTCTCCCTCTCCTCTTGCACCTCAGAAGTATCCCAGTGGGACCTCCTCTTAGTGACTTTTCCCAGAAAGACATGCTAGAAAGCCCCCCTCCAATACACACTTCATCTGTCCGTCCCCTCCTAGTCCCTTCGCAAATTCTCCTTCCTTCCTGTCTGCCCAGGGAGGTCTGATATCCTGGTGAGCCTCCCCGAGTGCTCCAGGTCATGCCGCACCCCCCCCCCCACCCCCCGCGGGACTTTTTCTCTGGCTCACTGAACTTCAACTCTACTGGCTTTTCAGCTCCTCAGAGTATCAAGCTTCTCTCCCCTCAGGGCCTTTGAACATGCTGTTCCCTCAGCCTAGAATGCCTCTCTCCACTTCTCTACTTCCTGAATTTTTACTCTTCTCTTAAAGCCCAGAAACCCAGATCAAACCACTCCTGAGGACTTCCACGTTCCGCAGGAGGAAGAGAGGGCTCTCCCCACCACATACCCTATGGAATAGAGCCCCTGTGGGCCGAGGGTCCCCCTACTCTGTTGCCCAAGCCAGGAACCCAGCCTCCCACCTCAGGTCATCATCTGCTCTCCTCCACCCCCACAGCTGTGGTCCTTCTCACCTGTGCCTGGGCCTACAGCATTTCATCAGCTCCTTGTTTGTGTCTCTGTCCCAAGTCCAGCCTCTCTGGCTGTTCTCTTCTGTCTCCGGGTCACTTTCCAATAGAGGCTGCTCAGTAAATATTTATTGGTTGATGGAGTAGATGTGTGAAGGAAGGCACGAAGGACTGAAAGAAATGTCAAATCAAGTATGTCCCTTTGGCTTTAAACCCTTTCTGTGGCTTCCTACTGCCCTCGGGATGTCTACACCTTATACGTAAGGTCTTCGCTATCTGATGCCCATGGTGCACTCTGGACTTTCCTCCGAGCCATAACCCTGCTCTCCTTCCTGCCTTTACGCAGGCAGTCGCTCTGCTTGGATGGTCCTCCCTGCCGTGCAGCAGGGAAGCACTGGGTGGTTGCAGTCACCCAAGCAAGAGCCAGTGGGGGCCTGGGCAGTGTCAGCCAACGCCAGCATTTCCGGAGCTGGGCCCATTCTCAGTGCTGGGGCTTACGAGTGTAGCCTTGGAGTTAATGTTTGAGATGCCCATTAGAGTCCCCATGGAGACATCAGGCTAGCAGTTAATGGGTCCATGAGCCTACACTTAAGAATTTGGGGGTGTCCCAAATTTGAAGGCACATGATTCACCAGAGAGGAGTGGCTCAAGAAGACAACTCCAGAGACTCACCAACATTTAGACTCTGGGAGGGGAGCCGGCAGGGACATTCAGCTGATGGTCAGTGAGAAAGGAAGAGGTCCAGGAGCAGGGGTGTCCTGAATGCTGAGGGAAACAATGGTTTCCAAAAGCAGTGAGTGACCCACCATGTCAAATGCTGCTAGAGGGTGGAGGAAGATAGAGGGAGAGAGGTATGGGTGGCGTTCAGGGGGCAAAAGGGCAGGACTTAGGGAAGGACTAAGAATTGAGAGAGTGAACCCCTGAGGAGGAAGGACGGAGCATGGCCCTGAAGGTCCAGCTTGGACAAATGAGGGGAAGGAGGTGCCAAGCGGTCCATGGAAGCTTAGAGGAGGAGCAGTGGGTACGCTTGGGAACAGAGAGGTCAGTTTGGGACAGGTTGAGGCGAGGTGACTTTGGGATGTCGTTAGGATCCATGGGTCTAGACAGAAATGTGTGTGTGTGTGTGTGTGTGTGTGTGTGTGTGTGGGTGAGAGAGAGAGAGAGAGAGAGAGAGAGAGAAAGAGAAAGAGAGAGAGAGAGAAAGTCTATATGCTGATGACCGAAATCTCTGTCTCTAGTAGATCTCTCCAGAACTCCAGATACCCCTGGAGCTCAACCTGGATGACCCACAAGGACATACAAAACAGGAAAACAGACTCTGGTAGTGTAGATGGGACAGAGTTGTTGGTGAGAAAACCAGGAAGAGACTGATCCAGATGAAAGTGATAGTGGCCGGAACTAGGTGAGGCCAGAGGGCAGGAGGAGAAGACAATATCCAGAGACAGTCAGGGAGCAGGGAGCACTAGAGACCGGGACTGGGTCCCATGTGGAGGGAGAGGGGCTGGAGGAGGAAGGGAGATGGTTCTAGGAGCCTGCTCCTTTGGGGAGCTAGAGTGGGGCTGCCCTGTAGTTACCTGTTTACATGACTGAGGCCCCCACCAAGGGCATGGGATGGGCCATATGTGGGTCTCATGGGGTTGGGAAGGGAGCTGCTGTTGACCGTGAGTGGATGAGTTAGGATAGCAGCCCAAAGACTCCCTCCTCCAGCCATCAGCACCCTCTGAGGCCGGGCAGGATCCACTCTTGGCCTCAGTCTCAGGTAGGAGCCAGGAGAGTGTGTGAGGGGAAGCACAGGGACAGGTGCCCTGAGGCCTTGGACCTAGTTGAGGGTCAGAGACTACTCATTCACCAGAGACTACTCATTCTCACTACCCTGAGACTCAGGGAGGGGGGGCCTAGACCTGGAGATGCCATGAGGCAACCATGTCCCTCCTTTGCTTTAAACCTGTCCTTGGCTCTCAACCTCCTCCTGGAGAATGTCCAACCCCTTTGTCTTGGCGTTCAAGGTCTTTGACGCTCCAGGCCCAGTTAGCCTCATTTTAGGCTGAGCCCACCGGCTGCCAGTCTCACAGTTCCCTCAGCAGGATGACCATTTCAGCCTGTATATGAAGGAAACTTCCTCTGTGGTGCCCACTCTGCCTGGAGTGCTGTTCCCTGTGTGTGCCTACCCAGTGCCTGCCTACCTGTTAAGATTTAGCTCGAGGAAGCCGTCCTGAAGTCTTTCCCGATCCATCGGAGGACTCACTGTGCCCCAGACAAACTAATGTCACCCTCCTGCAGCACTTTACTGAGCTGGCATATGTGTCTGTCTTTCTCTAGCTATGGCACTGTGAGAGTCTGGACCACAGGAGCCAGGTCTGGTTCATCTAGTCTGTGCCACGGAGGGGGCTCGGGGGGATCCGGGGGCAGGGGAAGGGTCAGGAGTGACTGCAGAGGCCCTCCCAGCCCTGTGGGTTCAGTCTAATTCAGTGTGTATGGGTGGGGAGAACTGAAATGATCATGCCCAAAGTAGAGAGAGCCAGAGAGAGGTGAAAACTGCTTTATTTGGGCAGTGAGGGGCAGAAACATGGAGATCCCAGGGGAGAAGGCAAACGTAGAGAACTTTCACGCACAGAGAGGGACATGGGACTGTGCATTGTTCCCAGGACATCTTCCTGCTCATCGTGGCTCGGCACCAGTCAGCCTTGGGACAATCATGTGATGAACCTGAAGCCTGTCTCCCCAGATCCCTGGAAAACAGACATCCGTGACACTCCTCTGGGGCCCCGGGGCGCAGGGTGCGTACCTGGGCACTCCACACTGCCTGGTGTCACACGCAGCTCTGCCACCAACACTCTGGGTGTCCTTGGGCAAGTCACGTGACGGCCCTGAGCCTCAGTCTCCTCCTCTGAGGATAATGGAAATAATAATGGTATCCGCCTTGTAGGTTTGTGAAAAGTCTTAAAAAAGAAAACTCACGCCAAGTTTCAACATAGTACCTGGCAGAGAGTAAATGAGCAATACGGATTTGTTGTTACGATTATTACTATTTTGACAAGAGATCTGGGTTCTGGTCCCAGTTCTGCCCCGTTTTCCTCTCTGGGCCTGCCGGAATTTCCGTCTGTAAAATGGGGTGTTGAAGGACTCAGTGAGAAAAATGGCTGTGGCAGAGGCTTCTGAGATGAGTTATCACTCGGCCCCTCTGAGGTTCGCCTCCCTGGGGCTGCAGGAGGGTTTTTATTCCCACTGTGTTAGGTCTTTACTGGGTTCTCTGTCCAGGCAGGACTCCTCTGCCTGCAAGGCAGAATGAGAGGAAGGGCCGGGGCTCCCTCGGCAGGACTGTGGTTAGATAGCATGAGGGACTTCCTGCCGGGTTACAGGATGCTACTCTGGGAAGGAGCCAGAGGCTGTGGGACTCAGGCGGCCACGGGGAGGGCCTGCTTCCAGGGGGAATGGCCAGGCCAGGCTAGTTAGGTCAGAGTCCAGGGGGTGAATCAGATCGGCAGTGACCTCACTTCCAGAGACCCTGGAGGGCCGCTGTTTAAACCTGCCCTTCGATTCCCAAGATCACGGAGACAGCAAAGAGAAACAGAGACACAGCAAACAGGGAGACTCCAGGGCAGACAGCCAGAGGCAAGGGGCCACCCACTGAACGTAGGCTGTTCCCCCTGCTCAGAACACTCTTCCCAGGGTCTGGAGTGGCTGACCCTCATCCTTCACACCTTGATTGAGAGTTACCTTCTCAGACCAACCCATGCATTCATTCAACATTTACTGAGCCCCCCAAAAAACAAACAAAACAAAAATAAAAACAAAAAAACCATTTACTGAGCCCCAATTATGAGTCAGGCACTGTTCTAGATAAGACAAAGTCCCTGCTCATTCCATATAAAGCAGCTGGCCCAGCTTGTTCTTCTCAAGCACAGCACACTGTTTATCTCTGACTTCTTTTTATTGTCGGTCTCTCTCACCAGAATGTAAGCCCCATGAGGGCAGGGACTTCAGTAGTTCCTTCTACCCGATGACTCGGAATATACACCTGGCACAAACTAAAATAGGCCCTTGATAAGTATTTGTTGAATAAATGAATGGACATAGAGATCAGAGATGGGTACCCAGAGAAACGGAACCACGCTCAGCGGTGGACACAGATATTCAGAGATGCGCATCATAGGATGACTGCCAGGACGGTGCCTTCAAGGCAACCAGAGCTTCCCTTTCTCTTAGGTTGCTAGGCAGGAGACTTGTTTGGAATGCTGTTTTACCTTTGTTATTATTACTATTGTTTTCAAGTAGTCTCTATGCCTAACGTGGGAGTCCAATTCATGAGCTTGAGATCAAGAGTTGCATACTCTGCTGACTGAGCCAGTCAGGTGCCCCTCGGTGTATTTTACCCTTTTTTAAATTAATTTATTTTGAGCGGTGCCTGGGTGGCTCAGTTGCTTAAGTGCCCGACTCCGACTCTGGCTCAGGTCATAAACCCGCTGTTCTGAGTTCGAGCCCCACATCGGGCTAGCTGCAGTCAGCACAGAGCCTGCTTTGGATCCTCTGTGCCGCCTCTCTCTCTGTCCCTCCCTTGCTCATGCTCCCTCTCTCTCAAAAACAAATAAACATTTAAAAAAATTAAGTTTATTTATTTTGAGAGAGAGAGAGCAAGTGAGCAGGTGAAGGGCAGAGAGAGAGAGAGAGAGAGGGAGAGAGAAACTCCAACTGGCTCCACGCTGTCAGTGCAGAGACGGACACAGGGTTCGATCTCACTGAACATAGAGATCATGACTGGAGCAGAAATCAAGAGACCCACGCGCAACCGACAGACAGAGCCACGCAGGCGCCCCTGCCTATTTTACATTTTTAGGTGCCTTTTGATGAACAGAAATTTTAATAGTCAAATCCATCAACCTTTTAGATTCTGTATATATATATATTTTTTACATAAATACATATATAAGTAAATATATATATATATATATATATATATATATATATTTAAGTAACCTCTATACCCAGTGTGGGGCTGGAACCCAGAGATCAAGAGTCACACGCTCCAGTGACTGAGCCAGCCAGGGGCCCCAGATCCGTCAATCTTTTAAAAAAACTGTTTGTGGTAGAGAAAGGAACGGATGGGTAACCCCGCAGAGTCCCACAGCCGCCCTAGGGGCCCTTCGCATCGTGGCTCAACCCCTCCAGGTCCTGGAGCCTGGGAGGGAGCGGCTGCTGGGGACCCACTAGGTGCTCACACCTTGCTCTTCCCCCACCTCACCGCTAGGCCCCGCCTCTGGAACCGCTTTCCCCAGGGGTCCCGCCCCTATCGGCCGCGCCCTCTCTTGGCCCCGCCCCTCACCGGCTCTCACGGGCGCAGGGGAACTAGATGTCTCTTCCTCTTGCCCAGAAATTGATAGTTAATATTCTGCCATCGGTGCTTCCATCTGGAGGGAGGGAAAATTGGACAGACAGGATAGGGGCAAGGCTCCGCCTCCCTCCGGGTCTACACCCATTCCGCATAGCCCCGCCCCTTCCCTCGGCTCTCAGCAGCCTCAGGCCCCGCCCTTCCGACTCAGTGCCGCCCCCTCCTCCCGCTCCCAGGCACCGTCAAGCCCAGCCTATCCAACCCCTGACAGGCCCTGGGCTCTGGGGATCCGCTCCTTCGCTCAGGCCCCACCTCCCACCCGCCCCCCGCCCCCGCCCCACCCCCCCAGGGCCTCGGCCCCGCCCCGCGCGCTCACGTGAGGCGCGGGCGCGCGCTGTAGCAGCTGGGCCAGCGCGCCGAGGGTACGTCTGCCAGGCCGGTGGCCCCCGGCAGCAGCAGCAGGTTCCGCGCTGGCCAGCGCCAGGCGGCGCCCGGCGGGCGGCGACGCTGCGGGCTCAGCCAGTAGTCGCCCAGGCTGCGGCGGGAGGCAGGCGCCGGCAAGGCCGGGCCCCGGCAGCCCCAGAAACACAACTCCTGGTCCAGGCGGTGCGGGGGCGTGGCCCGGGGCCGTCTGCGGGGGGAAACGGGGCAGCCGTCACCCCAGAGCACTACGGGCGAGGAGAAGGGAGCCGCCTCGGATCAGACGCGGCGGGGCGTGGGTCAGAGTCACTCTTGGTCGACACTTTAGAGGGACGGGGAGGGACATTGGAGGGGTTGCATCGGGGCACTCAGGCCTGGACGCCTCCTCCCCCGGCTGCGGGACCAGACCCCTTTATCCCGCCAGCGCCCTCCCCGGGGCCCCCTCACCGGGACAGAAGAAAATTCACTACGAAGTAGGCAGTCTCGGTGAATAGCATGGCGTCCAGCCCGCCTGGCCCTGCTTCGGCCTCTTAAATACCTGCCGGGGGTGGAGGGGGAGGCCTGAAAGCCCATAGTCCCCCCGGGACGGCTGTTTTTAGCAGGAGGCGTCAGCTGGCAGAGCAGGGTGGGGGCAGCACCAGCCCCCTCGGGCGGGTGGGGTCTGGTCTATGGTCTGACTTCACCAGCTGCTTTGGTGGGAGGGGGCCAGGCACCAGATACCCAGGATCTCCCGAGACTCTCCTCCCCACCCCATCCCCCCCAGGACCGAGGACAGAAGGGCAGAAGCAGCAAGAGGGGGCGGATGGCAGTAAGGTCAGCTGCCAGTTAAACTGTGCCCATGCCACCCAGGCAGACCCCTGATGGCATGCTCAGGCAGAACCCGCACCTCAAAACGTGGCCCTGCTCCCAGGCTTGAGTCCTCTACCTCTGCCTCCCATGACCCTTATGAGAGCCTTTTCCCTTGCTCCAGGGCACTTTCAAATATCAGAGGCAGAAGGCTCCTCAACCAACACTAGTTCAGGGTTCTTATCTGGAGACATTCTATGAATGAACTTCTGGGGATCCAGGACCCCCTAAACTGTCTCAAAGTTCCAAATACACATATATTTCTGGGAAGAATTTAGAAAGGATCTGTGACAGCATCTCCTCCCCCCCCCCCGCCTCCCCCCAAAAAGTTAAAAGCTCTCGATCTGGTCTAACACACTCTTTTGGGAGGGGAAACTGAGGTTCAGAGAGTGGCAGAAAAAAGCCAAAAGAAAAACCCAGGCCTCATACTACTCTGCCTACCCCTCCAAAGGGTGAGGCAGCTCCTCTGTGCCCTTGTTCTGGTCAGAGCATGGGGTTCAGGGCTCAGAGCTCAGGGCTCAGAGCCCAGGCTGGGCCCTGCTCCCCGACCCCCTGGGGATCCTGAGGAACGTGCTGGCCCAGCTCCCTTTCCCACACTGCCAGTTTGGGCTATTTCCCCCCCAGTGACTCACACTGGCTGCTGGGGAGAGTGGGCAGCTGTTCCGAGCCCCCAGGGCCCAGTACAGGCCCTGACTTGCCCCCCAACTGTGCAGCCATATTTGGGGATTTTTCCTCCCTTAGGGAATCTTCCCTGCCTTTCTCCCTTCCTCTTTTCTCCATCTCCAACCTCTCCCTCCCTGATGGCTCCTTCCCAGCAGCAAACAAACAGGCTCTAGTCTTTCCTATCTTTGAAAAAGAAGAAAGCCCTCCTTCAACCCCATGTCCTTCTCCAGCTCCGCTTCACAGCCAACATTCTTGAAAGAGTTGTGTACACACGCTGTTTCCACTTCCTCACTCAGCCCCTGCAATCTGGCTTCCTCCCCCACCATTCCCCAGAAACGCTCGCTCGTCAAGGTCACCACTGACCTTCTTGTTGCTAAATTCGAGGGATGCTCGTGAGTCTTTATCTGACTTGACCCTTTCGCAGTGGCTGACTTCAATACAAATACTCCCTCCTACTTGAAATACTTTCGTGTTCTTGTTTTTCTGGACACTGTGCACTCTTGATTTTCTTGCCGTCTTACTGGTTGCTGCCACATGGCAAATTTCTCATCCTTTGCTTACTGCCTAATCAGGTCCCAAGGGGATCTCATTGGTTCCCATGCCTTGGGTGTCCACCCATGTCAGAGACTCACTTCTCTCTTTGAGCTCTGATCTGTCTTCTCTGCCCTACACCTGTCTCCTGGACATCGCTTCCCCCTCCCCCTCCCCCTCCCCCCAGGTGCCCCACCTCGCAGGAAACATGCCCCATACCTGCCTTCCCTCCTATGTTCCTTAGCTTGGTCATTTTCTTGGTCGTCAGGACCAAAAATCTGGGTTTTTTTTCCTAGGCTCTTCTCTCTTTCATATTTAAGCAGCTATGAAATCCTGTCCTCTCCAGAACATTTTATTTTATGTTCAAGCTTATGTATTTATTTTGAGAAAGGAGAGAATCTTGAGCAGGCTGTCAGTGCAGACCCTGATGGGCTCGAACTCACAAACTGTGAGATCATGACCTGAGCTGAAGTCAAGAGTCAGATGCCTAATGACTGAGCCACCCGGGGGCCCTCGCATTTAAAAAATCCCATTGCTTCTATTTCCATTGCTAATGAATGCCTGGTCCAACACCGTTGCCTTTCACCTGGGAGGACACGGCAGCCTCCTGACTCGTCTCCCTGTTGCTACTCTCTATCCCTTTATGTGGCCTGTTCCCCACAAAGCAGCCAGCGTTGTATCTCCAAAACATGAGTACGTCCCTCTGGACAGTGTCTTCAGCACCAAGCTCACCCTTGGCATGCACCAATCACAGTGCCGGGGACATTTCCCACCTCCATGTCCTTGCCTGGGTAACGGCTGCTCATCTGAGATTCACTGGGGGAACCATTCTGGGTCTCCTAGCTGGTTCTGTTCCTTCTCCACACAGCACTGGGGCCTCTCCCCTATGGACTTACCGAGCATTCACTAGCTAGTCTAATCTGCAGACATCCTACAAACTCCTGAGCCTGGCCATTCTAACCCCCTGGGATGTCAGGATGAACACGACACCGCCCCTGCCCTCAGTGAATCCACAGTGTGATGGGAGAAAACAGACATTCGTCAGGCATCAAGGAACAGATAAGCAGGTGCTATGAGAGGGGAAGGACAGGTGGTCAGAGGAGGCTTCCTTGAGAAGTGACGATTGGTGGATGTCTGAAGGGTAAGTGGGGTTGGGAGGGAGGCTATTCCAGGCAGAAGGAACAGCGTGCTGAAAGGTGGGAAGAGCGTTATGTGAATTGCTGAGGCGTGTCTAGTGCTTTCCATGTGTCTTCGTCCGTCCTTTTCTCTCGAAGACCAGATCGAGGCCCAAGAGGTAGAAGGCTGCTGAGAAGGCCTTGGAGGAGGCAGAGGGGAGGAGAAAGGGGAAGTTGGGTCAGAGCCCGGATGTGATGGGGTTTCAGGAAAGTGGCATCTGGGGTTTCCTCAGAGTCTGGAAATTCCACTGTCTCTGCTCCACCTTGAGACCCCCCAATTCTGAGATGCTCGGACGCAGGGGCCCAGTCCTCGGAAATCCTCTCTAGGCTCTCTAGGGGCTGTGCTTCTATATCTGAAGTGCCACATCCATTAATGGGTACCTGAGACTCAACAGCCCCTAATGTCAGGGTGCACCAACCACGAGCTGGCCGAATGCCCATTACCTGCGTGATCCCATGCAGTCCTCACAGTAACCCTTGGAGGCACATAACTCCTTCATCCCCCTTGTACGATGAGACTTCCAGAGCTTAAGGAACTTGCTCAAATTCCCACAGCTAACAGAGGCAGAATGAGGATTTGAACCAAAGTTTGACTGACATCAGACACTGCTTTTAACTCTGTGCTATATTAAGCCTGTCGACCCCCTGGTTGATCGGCTCAGTAAGGGGAGGAGGCTTTGTGGGGTATTTGCTTGTGGTTGGGGTGGCTACCCCCCTCCCCCCCATATCAAGCAACGGGAAATGGTAGTACTGACGTCAATTGTTGCCATGACGATACAGCAACCTTTTCCCTGCCATCTCCATGGTAACCTGGGGGTCCATCTGTACTTCGCCCCCTCCTTCTAAAAGGGGTTCCTTTAGGGAGGGGCTAGCTAATAGGGCGCCTGAGAGGCGAGTCAGGGGAAGCAGTGATTCGAGCATGCCCCTTTCCCCAGATGCCTCCCTATTCCTTGGGCCCAGAGAATAAAGTTGGAATCTCTCGGGGTCCTGCTTTGGGGTCTAGGGACGGCTTTACCCTCGAGGGTGAAGGAGGCAGCTCTCCCTTTTCTGCCTGGGGATTCCCCTGGAAATGTCCCCCGACCAAGTTCCTAAGTTCATGAGCAGAACTGCTGGGAAGTTGGCAGAGGAAAGCGAAAAGGGATTCCCCAGTCCTCTCCAAGGCTGGACATGGCCCAGCCCCTGGGGACATGACTGGCTTGGCTCTCTGCTGCCCCTTGGAGCCAGAGGTAGGGGCAGCAGCAGCAGCAGCAGCCTCTCTTGTTCAAGTGCTACCTGTGCCAGAGGTTCCTGCCTGGTGCTGTACATGCGTGAAACCTTCCAGCAGGTGTCATTAACCCCATTTTACAGATTTGGAAATGGAGACTCTGAAAGGCTACGTAACTAGCCTAAGTTTGCACAGCTAGTAAATGGCAGAGCCAAGACTCAACTCTAAGACTAGAATTTAGGCCAGTGGCTTTTCTGGAGGCGGCGGGGTGGGGGGCGGAGCAGGGAGGTCAGGGAGGAAGAAACAGAGAACAGGATGGAAAAGAAGAGAAATAGGAGAGGGAAGTGACTCAGGATGGAACCTGTCATGCTCCCTTGTCAGCTACAGAAAAAAAGCTCAAATTCAAGGCCTCCTTGATCCAGCTTGTCTTGTGTTAACTCATCACTGGATCCCCTGAATTCTGAACTCTGCAAGGGCCAGGCATCTGTCAGAATCAAGCCTGGTTCTTAGCACCTGGTGTAGCCCAGAGAGGTAGGTGTTGCTAGAAGCTGACTGAACTGACTTCCTGGAACTCACCGTCTGCTTTCCTGCCTCCAGACCTTTGCCAGAGAAGTTCCCTCCACCTAGTGGAGCTAACCAGCCCCAGGGTCTGGCCCATCTGCAAGGTACGTGTTTGAAATCTTTGCATCACTCATATATGAGGGGTGGCTGGCAGCAAACCTTTTTTATTTTTATTTATTTTTATTTTTTTAACATTTATTTATTTTTGAGACAGAGAGAGACAGAGCATGAACGGGGGAGGGCCAGAGAGAGAGGGAGACACAGAATCTGAAACAGGCTCCAGGCTCTGAGCAGTCAGCACAGAGCCCGACGCAGGGCTCGAACCCACGGACAGTGAGATCGTGACCTGAGCCACCCAGGCGCCCCAGCAAATCTTTTTTAAAGGAAAGGAGGATCGAGAAGACGGGAGAAGGGAAAATAGGAAGGATTTAGCGTCTTGGGGCTGGCAAAGTCCATAGAGATCCATTGGTGCCTTTTTGGTAAAATTAAAGTTTATTTATTTATTTAAATAATCTCTACACTCAGCGTGGGGCTTGAATTTACAACCCCAAGATCAAGAGGGACTGAGCCAGCCAGGCACTCCCCACCCGCTTTCTTTCTTTTTTTTTTTTTTTTAAGCCAGTGAAGAAGGGACTTGCCTGAGTGAGGCTTTCCACCTGCTAGGCTATGTGAGTTCCAAAAGGGCCAGTATCTGTGTCCTTCAAGTTCACTCTGAATCCCCAGTGCCCTGCACAGGCCTGGCTGGTAGATTTGTATTGGCCGAGTGAGGGGCAGGGCCTGAGCTAGAACCCGGTGGCCTGACTCCTGGTCACACTGTCCAAGGCTCCTCAATGCCACAGAACGGAGTTGTCACCCTGGCTCCCGCCACCCTCTATCTCTTCTTTTCAGGCTTCTTTTCCTCCAGGTATACCTGAGCTTACTTTGCGTAAGCTCTCTCTGCTCCTGGAATTTTTCTCCATCTCTGCCCATTATTTTCTGGTGATGCTCTCAGTCACCTGGCCGGCCATGCTTCTAACTCCAGGGTAGGCTCATGGCTGGCCCAGCTCATCAGTTATTATCTCCCGTTTCCCTGATAATGGTAACTGGCCAAAGGAGTGTGCATGTGGTTTAAGAAGGGCCAATCACTGCCCTTCCCAAGGTCAGGTAAACTGAGACTGGGAGAAAGCACTCTCCCTTCCAATTGCAGATTTCCAAACAGCAGCAGCCATGTTTCCTGCCCAGAGGAGATAATCAGGGATTAGAGAGGAACAAAAGGGGGCAGTCCTAGTGGGCCCAGCCAACATCCTGGTTCCTACAGTTCTTCCTTTAAGCTTAGGTATGTGGAAAGCTTATATCCTTCCCCAGCCACTTGAAACAATCCATTCCTTTTTGGCATAAGTTAACTTTAGTTGCCTGCAAAGGAGAGACCTTATCAATACAGAGGCCATAATTTTTTTCTCTCTAAACTTACAGTGGCCTCCTAAGGAGGAGGCGTACTGTTTCCAGGGAAGAAGGCCCTTTTTCTGCAGAGCCGCAGCCCGGGTTGTTAGGCTGAGTAGGGCCTGCCTGGAGTTTGTTGGGGATGGAAACAGCTGGATTACTCCACTTAATAGAGAGTATTGAGAGCCCTGGGGGCTCTCTAGGAATTAAGGGTGGAGGAGGAGAGGAATAAAGGGGAGAGTGAAACCAGCACTGTGGCCTGAAGCCAAGGATGCTCCTGGTGGGTGAAAGAGAAAGAGAGGCATGGAAGGGCTTTTAAGAACTAGGGTGTTTGAAGGACCAGGCAGTGGACGGTCAAGTCTAAAGTCCTCACTTCGAAGTAGACCCTTTCTTGGCAAACATTCTCTCCTCTTTATTACTATTATTTTTTCTAATGTATATCTTTTTTAGGGGCACCTGGGTGGCTCAGTCCGTTAAGCATCCGACTTTGGCTCAGGTCATGATCTCATCATGGTTCATGGGTTCGAACTCCGCATCGGGTTCTGTGCTGGTTGGTGCAGAGTCTGTTTGGGATTCTCTCTCTCCCGCTCTCTCTCTGTTCCATCTGTGCTCTCTCTCTCTCAAAATAAATTAAATTTCAAAAAATAATAATGTATTTACATTTTTTTTAAGTTTTAATTTAAATTCCAGTTAGTTAACCTACAGTGTACTTAGTTTCAGGTGTGTAATATACTGACATCCTGTTCTCTTGTAATAAGTCTCCTACATTTGGGACTGCCTGGGAGAGAAATTGTGTGGAGATCGAAAATGGTGGTCCTTTTGGGTGACTGTGGAATTCTGAAGTGCTCTAGGGAGGACTGGGACTTCTACCCCATGTGGAGTAGGGGTGTTAAGTCATTTGTACTTTGATTTCAGGGGGCAGGAGACTGAACCTGACTTTTGGGTTACGTATATTTTTTCCAATATTAAAATAATCCAGGCTCATTAAAACAAAATTGGAAAGTGGAAAATACTTGTTCAGTTCAATGTCACACTTCCAGGCAGCCTTGGGTCAGGGACCCCCTCTTCCCCCCACCCTCCCCATGGATGTAAATTTTAGAGTATTAAGTCAGAGGATACTGAGGAGTGTGCTAGCCTATCCACCTATCATCTGGGGGAACCCTGGGAAAGTCTCTCAAGGCTCAGTTCCCTCACCTATAAAATAGAAATGAGAAATCAAAGTCTTTCTTTAAAAAAAAAAAATTGCTATGGTTCCTAGAGTTCTTCTTTTTTAAATGTTTATTTATTTTTGAGAGACACACAGAGCACAAGCAGGGGAGGGGCAGAGAGAGAGAAGGAGACACAGAATCCGAAGCAGGCTCCAAGCTGTCAGCACAGCCTGATGTGAGTCTAGAACCCGCAAGCTATGGGATCGTGACCTGCCAAAGTCCGATGCTCAACGGACTGAGCCACCCAGGCTCCCAGAAATCAAAGTCTTTCAAACGATTTCTTTCCCTTTTTCTGGTCCCACCTCTCCTAGGAGAAATCAAAGCTCTAGATGGCCTAGGAGGCCCCTAATCCCTCCAACAAAGCCAGAGGTGCCCAGGGTCACAGAACAGCAGGTAGCAAAATCTAATTCCATTTTGGGAGAATTAAATGGGCCTAGTGTGGGGGCGCCTGGGTGGCGCAGTCGGTTAGGCGTCCGAATTCAGCCAGGTCACGATCTCGCACTCCGTGAGTTCGAGCCCCGCGTCAGGCTCTGGGCTGATGGCTCAGAGCCTGGAGCCTGTTTCCAATTCTGTGTCTCCCTCTCTCTCTGCCCCTCCCCCGTTCATGCTCTGTCTCTCTCTGTCCCAAAAATAAATAAACGTTGAAAAAAAATTTTTTAAATGGGCCTAGTGTGGGCGGCCATTCTCTTTATTCTAAGTTGTCTGTCCAACCTCTCCAGTCCAGAGCTTCTCGGGACCCCCAGAACGCAGCACGGCTATGCCAATTTCAATGGAGAACCAAGGAGAGGGATGAGAAGGACGACGGCAGGGGGTAAGGTTGCCCTGGAAGGGGTCAGGACCTGTAAGAAATGGGGGAAAGGCTTGGCGCGGACTGGGAGGGCGGACCTCTACGGCTAGGTCAAAGGGAGGAGACAGCCGAAAGGAAGGTGCCATTGGATGGGGCAGAGCAATTTGCGGGCCGATCGACGGGATAGACATACACGGCCAGCCTGGAGTGGAAAGAACAGTTTATGCTGTGCTTTATTAAAATGTGCATCATTCTTTTATTTTAAAATGTGCATCATTGTCTCGTGCTCCGCGCGCGCGACCTCAGCGTGGTGGCCCGCGGCGGGCCTCGTCCCGCCCGGCTCCCGGGGAGCCGCCGTGCGCAGGCGCCCTCAGGTGGCGCGGGCCCGTGGGCTCCCGCCCATGGCCAGGTAGACGTCGATGGGCACGTGCAACAGTGTCAGGCAGTGGCAGCCCGGGCAGCGTCGAAGCGGCCTGGGGAAAGCGGGACCCGGCCGATGCTGCTGGCAGCGCGCTCAGGGAGTGCACCCGGGCCCCGCCGAAGGGGTTCCGGCGAGGCTGCGGGGCCCCGACGCGGGGGGCGGGGACCTGGGGAGGGAAAGTGGATTCGGGCCGCCGGGAGCTTCGCGCGGCGGAGAGGGCGGGGGCGGCGGAGGGGGTCGCGGGAGGGCGCCGGTCTCACCTGACCGGGTTGTGCTCCGTGGCTACCGGCTCCGGGCTGTCCTGGGACTCGGGGGCAGCGGCAAGGCCAGGGGAGTCTCCGGCCTCAATGGGGAATCTCCGACCCTGCGAGGGCTCCTGGGCACTCATGTCCAGGCCCCGGGGCGCTCTGCGCGGGCAGTGGCGGTCAGGCCGCTCCCGGACCGCCGGGCGCCCTCTGCCCGCGCCCGCCCCCTGGGCCGTTGCTCACCTGCCGGAGGCCGAGGCCGGTCCCAGGCTGGAAGCAGCTGCCCGACCCCTGGCCGCGGGAGGACGCTCCGGTCCAGGCGGAGCCCGGCAGGTGTCTGCGGCGCGCCACGGCCCGGGCGTCGAGGGGGCGGGCTGCATTGTGATGCGGGCCGCGGCGCGCTGACCTCACAGAGCCCGTTCCTCCCGTCGGGAACCTCCAGCCGTCTTGGGCTGCCCGGCACTCCGCGCCGCAGCGAGCCCGGGCTGGAGGGCCTTTGCCATGGCGCCTCGGCACTGGGTCGGGCAGGTTCCCCGCAGTCCGATCCGGGCGCAGGAGGCGGCGGCAAGCAGCCACGAGGCGGCGTCCAGGAAAAGGAGCCCGTCATCCCTGGAGACGCGCAGACGTCCCGGGGCGCCCCCGGGCGGGCTGCGACTCCCGGCCTGGCGCGGGGGCGGGGGCGCAGCAGGGACTTAGCCCATACTGGATTTGGTAGTGGTGATGGTGAGGACAGGTAAGGGCTCTGCCCATTTTGGCCAAAGGGTCACACAGCATTTACATCACAATTGGGCCGGAGTTTTAAAATGTCTGGTCCTCTCCCTCCCCACCACCCGTGGCTGCTGTGTCCAGACGGAGAATGTTCTAGCGTGGGGACGGCTGCGGATGAAGTCCTTGGGGGGAAAAGGAGCAGGCCAAGGGCGATGGTGGAGTAGAGCTGCCTCACAGAGGCAGCATGAGCTGAGAGGGTGACAGGAAGGAAGGAGGCGCTAGACAGCATGGAGGACTTTCTGCTCTCCAATGGGTACCAGCTGGGCAAGACCATTGGGGAAGGGACCTACTCAAAAGTCAAAGAAGCATTTTCCAAAAAACACCAAACAAAAGTGGCAATTAAAATTATAGACAAGATGGGAGGGCCGGAAGGTGAGCTGGGGCCCCTTTGGAGAAAGGGAGGGCTGGTTGAGGTGGGTGGACACTTCCACCAGTGGGAAGGAACATCCCCACCTCCCCTTTAGTCTGCAATCAAGGAATCCCAAGAGTTTGTGGCTCTGGTGGAGGTCAGCGGGGAACAAAAGGATGCTGTGAGTCCAGGAACATCACACCCTCCAAAACCCAAAATTTAAGTGGCAGTTAGTGAAGGGTCCTTAGAACCAGAAGCCCAGCCTGCCGGCCTTCCCTGTTCTAGGAGGGGGACAGAGACAGGCAGAGAGACCATGGCCTGGGCTGGTGGAGGGCAGGAGCTGTTGCCAATGCAGTTAGGGATGGGAAAAAGGAAGACCGGGCTCATGGGAAGAACCGTGGGTCAGGAGGCAGGGGTGTGAGGAGATGGCAAATCAGGCCTCATAACTGAGATTCAGTGGTTTTTTCTAAAAATCCCCGAAGCACTTTGATATCCATGGTCTCACAGGTGGTTCACAACAGTCCTTGAGGATGGCCTGGAGTAGTTCCTTTGAATAATATGTTAACTACAAAAATAATAGCAGTGAACATTCTTTGCAACGTCCAAGTAGCTAGACATTTAAGACTGTTAATGGGAACCAAGGCACAAGACCCAGACATGCTGGGCGGAGAAACTGGAAGGAGGGGACAGGAGTGAAGGGTTATGCCCTCCTGGACTTGAGATCCCATCTCTTTTCTCTTTGTTTCCTCAGAATTTATCCAGAGATTCCTGCCTCGGGAGCTCCAGATTGTCCGTACCCTGGACCACAAGAACATCATCCAGGTGTATGAGATGCTGGAGTCTGCTGATGGGAAAATCTACCTGGTGATGGAGCTGGCTGAAGGCGGGGACGTCTTTGACTGTGTGCTGAACGGGGGGCCACTTCCCGAGAGCCAGGCCAAGGCCCTCTTCCGTCAAATGGTCGAGGCCATCCGCTACTGCCATGGCTGTGGTGTGGCCCACCGGGACCTCAAGTGTGAGAACGCCTTGTTGCAGGGCTTCAACCTGAAGCTGACTGACTTTGGCTTCGCTAAGGTGTTGCCCAAGTCACGTCGAGAGCTGAGCCAGACGTTCTGCGGCAGCACAGCCTACGCCGCCCCCGAGGTGCTGCAGGGTATTCCTCATGATAGCAAGAAGGGCGACGTCTGGAGTATGGGCGTGGTCCTGTACGTCATGCTCTGTGCCAGCCTACCTTTTGACGACACAGACATCCCCAAGATGCTGTGGCAGCAGCAGAAGGGGGTGTCTTTCCCCACTCATCTGGGCATCTCAGCCGAATGCCAGGACCTGCTCAAGCGGCTCCTGGAACCAGACATGATCCTCCGGCCTTCAATCGAAGAAGTTAGTTGGCATCCATGGCTAGCAAGCACTTGATAAAAGCAATGGCAAGTCCTCCCCAATAAAGCAGGGGGAGAAAGCAAACCCAAAAACGTGCTTCTAAAATGGTGATATATATTTTACACTTTAAGTTTACTTGTGTCCTAAAACTTACCTACACCTTCCCTGGCCTTCTCTCTCTCTTTCCCTTGAAATATCTTCGTGGAACCACAGGGTCTCATTCAGACTTCCCTTTTATTACAGCTAGCAAGTGATTTGCACACAGGCGTTTTAACTAAAGTTAATTAAAAACAGACCCCAGAATCATACACGTACAGGGGGAGGAGAGGAGAAAAATGACCAAGAGCAGCTGGAACCACTGTTGCTGCAACTTCCTTTCCGAATAAAAGCAGAAGCGTTGGGAATGCAGAAGTGGTCTCTTGACTCCTTGTCTTGGTAAGAGGCCTGTTGGGAGCCCTATCCCTGCCTCATCCCAAAGTCTAAGCTGTCTGAGATGAGGACCAGGGGTTTCCTCAGGACCCAGACTTCCCCCCAACTTCCACCATCCCTGCCCCTTCCCCGGGCTCCAAGCAGAAAGCCACCCTGCGCACTGTGTTCATCCCGCCCCGGCTCCAGGGCAACTGCTGTTGGGGACAAGAACGGACCCCCAGACACCTTCCAGCTTCTGTTGAATCTCTTTAATGCTGTTAACGGCAAGTCTGGAAAAGGTTCAGGACAAAGTTCTTTTTTCTTTCTTTTTTAATTACAAAACTAACAGCTGTTAGAATCTTTTTTTTTTGTTTGTTTGTTTTCCTTTTTTCTTTCCCTGGCTACAAAATACTCTGGGGAGATGCATTATAATTTAAAATATATAATATTGCACAAACAACCAAAAAGTTAATTAAACTAAAGAAATAATTACAAAGAGAAAAACCCCATCCCATCAAAAAAAAAAAAAAAAAAAAAGATTCTCTCCATCCCACCCCCCTCACTGAAGGTTTCAAGTGGAACTGACCACCACTCTCTTGGCGTACCTGACCACAATCCCTTTAAATCATTGGTGAATACACCAGATTATGTACAAGAATCACCAGAGCAGCATCATGAAGCACCAGGGTCTCCAGGGATTCCTGCAGCCCCTCAGTCCTCCAAGAGAGGAATAGCTTTACCAGAGCAAAGGGTGAGAGCCACAAAGACCGGGTCTGTCTTCAGGAAGAAGAGCTTTTGCAGAAGCCTGATAAGAGTCTCAAGAAGTTCACCCCCAGCATATCCCTTCAAGCAGCAGAAGGGCTGAGGTGGAGAAGTTGGGCTTACCAGAGTTGTAAGGACTCAGCTTTGATCGCTGCTCTGTACCGCCGGTAGCTGGCTTGTGTCCTAAGCTACAGGGGGGTCGAGGTGGGTAGCTGGTTGGACAAGGTATCCCGCCAGGCAATGCACAGAAGGGCCTGAAGTGACCCCCTCCCTTCTTGGGGAGGGGAAGAAATGCAAGAGCAGACTCTTGCAGGTGGCACAGCTGGGCTAAGGACTTGGGTGCATCTGACATGAAGAAGCCCTGGGAGAGGCATTGGGGACATACCAGCCTGGGCTGGACGAAAGGGAAGAGGTGGGAACTTGGGGTTTGGTCTCTAGATTTGGAACCACAAGGAACCTTTCTGGGAATGGAAAATGCCTGGGAAGGGGAGATTCCCAAGAGAGGCAAATTTCCCAGAGACGAATGCCTCTCACTCACTGGGATAGGAACCAAAATGTGCTTGCCATCCCTGTCTAGCTAGGACAGGTGGGATGGCCCTCCTTGCCTACTTTTGGGTGGACAGAGTGTTCTCTCAGCTTCCTCCAAGAGACTGGTACCTAGGTCCTGCACAGATAGAAGGGCTAGAGTTACCCCTTGGGACTTCCCAGCAAGAGTCCCCAAGAACAGTGGGCGTTCAGCAGAGAAATGTAGGCTCTTCTGGTGAGGGGGGTAGGGCTCCTCCCCTTTGAGTCATCCTATGGTTGGCACAAGTCAGAGTTCCTGGTTTGGATTCAGTGAGCCCCTTCCCAGATGTAAGCAGAGGCCCAAAAGACCAGTAAAGAGCCACCCAGAGGTCTGGTTGACAGAAGCCATTGGGGGGACATTCTCAGTCAGTGTCTTCCAGGGCTGGGCTGAGGTGAGCGAGGGGGTGGGAGGTTCTGTGAGTGGGGGAGCTGCGCGCTCTGGCCCCTCATTCCCAGTCCTCCCACTCTACATCTTCCAGCTGCGGACAGGAGGGGATAACGGAGAGCACAAACACATATTTACTCCTCTGAGTCAAGCCCGGACCCAGCCTCCCCTTGCTGCCCCCATTTCCAGACAGCCCTCCCCTAAACATCCTCCCCCAACTCCCTGCACACCCCGCCCCCCACCCCTTGGGCCACACCTTGCCCCCTAGGAGAGTGAACCACTGTCTTAAGGAACATGTCTGGGAGCAGAGCTGCCCTGTGTCCGAGTGGTGGGGCTGCTGCTCTGATCATTCCAGACCCAAAGGAAATGCTTCCATCAGCCAACACTGGACACTGGGAGGGGACATCCTGCTTCCAGGAACCAACTCAGTCAATCCCTTAAGGAAAACTTGAGAGTGGCCCCGTGATCAGAAGCAAGGTGGCACTGTACTGCAGGTGCTCACAGGGTCTTCATCAGGGGCTCCAGTGCCCTAACTTCAGCTGAAGTCTCTCCAGGGAACTTTCTATCAGCCTGCTGTCAGCTGATCCCTGGTATGATGGGTTGTAGAATGACTGCCTGGGTACATGGTGGCCAGGTTTTACAGAGGGTCGCAAAGACCCAGAAGGCATTAAGCCCCTGTGACATGATAGGGGATCATGGGCCTTCTCTACCCTGGGTATAGTGAGGTCATAGAAGCAAAGTACTCATGGGTAGGTCTCTACCTCTCCCCAGGCTTCAGTTTCCCCAGATGAAAAACGAGGCCCTGCCTATCTTTCTAATCTGTTTACCTCTTTACAGCAGGTTTATGAGCTACATGATAGAAGAAATCATGTGATTCTTGTGTAACAGTGGGAGTAACACTGACTTGAATGTTATATGTCTGGGCTGGAGCCTCACTCTTGCCACTTAGCTGTGAGAGCTTTTTTCCCTGCCTTTCATTCAAAAATGACTCCTTCTTGATTTTGGCAGGTAACGAAGAGTTAGAGTAATAAGGCCTCTGAGCTTCTAACTGGACTGGGTTTTGTGGTGGCTTCAGTAACATTCACTGAGAGCTCGCATGTCCCAGGCACGATGCCTAACATGTCTACATGCATTACCTCTCACAGCTTATGTGCTTCTAAGATCAATTCTGTTTTCGATGGGAAAACAGAGGCTCAGGCTAAGTGACTCGCCCTAGATCACACTATCTTTTGTCTCCAAGGCCAGGAATCTATCTGTTCAGGTCCCATCCCTGGGAATCATGAATCAGAAGATCTGGGGCAGGGTTTGGAGTCTACATTTTTTAGTAGTTCCTCAGGTGACTCTGATGCAGAGCTAATGTCAGGTACTCTCTCACCATCTACCCTGGGACTGAGGGGAAACAGAGCCTGCTGACGGAAACCATTCAGGGCCTGAAGCTGCCATCTCAGGAACAGGGATCCGCCCTGAGGGGACAGTTGCACTTGATGGGAGGAGTCCTCAAACACTGGGATCATTGGGCTTGCTTCCCTGTGGCCAGCCAGGCCTACTCACCTCCCCAGAGGCATCCACTTTGGAGAGTGCCATCTGTACTTCTTCTTCAGTCATGTCCAAGTCAAAGTCCTTCTCCCAGTCCTCACTGATGTCTGTGCTTGAGCCTGGAACCATGATCCACAGTGTCAAAGGTGGGAAGGGGTACGTATGAGCAGGTTGTAGCTGGGGGTTATGGCACTCTTCAAAAGGGCCTGGCAAACATACATCAAAGCTCTCACATTCTGTTGTCACTCTGGCTCAGTGATTCCACTTTTAGGAATCCATTCTAAGGAAAAATCTTGGATTCAGTAAAAGATTTAGCCAAAGGGATGTTCACTGTAGTGCGGTTATAGTGATGAAAATTAAAAAAAACCTGGGGCACCAGGGTGGCTCAGTCGGTTAAGCGTCCGACTTCGGCTTGCGTCATGATCTCACGGTTTGCAGGTTCGAGCCTGGCATTGGGCTCTGTGCTGACATCTCAGAGCCTGCAGCCTGCTTCTGATTCTGTGTCTCCCTCTCTCTCTCTCTCTCACTGCCCCTTCCCCACTCATGCTCTGTCTCTCTCTCAAAAATAAATAAAAACATCTAAAAAATAAGTAAGTAAGTAAGTAAGTAAGTAAGTAAGTAAATAAATAAATAAATAAATAAATAAATAAATAAATAAATAAACCTGAGAGTCCACTGACAGGGAATTACAAAAGTAAATAAATGGTATAGTCACATGATGGAACATTATGTGGCTTTTAAATGTTAGGCTGTAGAGCATTTATATGCATGGCAAAATAATCTAAAACTATTAAGTGAGGAAAAGTAAGTTACTAAATAGTGAAGAAGCACTCTGGCCCAGAGGATCCCAGGAGCCACAGAAATCTTCTAGAAGACATAAACAATGAACCTCTTCCTCTTCACTCACTCCACGCTACCTACACTGACCTCGCTACTCCTGAAACACACCAGACACATTCCTGCTTTAGGGCCTTCGCATGGGCTGTTCCTTGTACTTAGAACTCTCTCCTCAGACATCCACAGGCCAACTTCCTCACCTCCTTCACGCCTTTGCTCAAATCCTACCATCTAAATGTGGCCTGCCCTGACCATCCCGCTTTAAACTGCAACCCACTTCCGCACTCTGCTCTCTTTATTCTTTTTTCCATTGCATTTATCACTTTCGAACATATTACATCATTAGACTTAATATGCTTATTGTCAATAACAGAGGAACTAGAATGTGAGCTCCCTGAGGGCAGGGTTCTTTGTTTTCCTTCCTTAGGAATGCCCAGTGCCTGGAATACAGAGTTTGCACCCAACAGATGTTCACGGACCCTTTTCTAAACCAGGGTTGGCAAACTACGGCCCATGGACCAAATCCAGCCTACTGCCTGTTTTTGGAAATTCAGCTTTGGAACACAGCCCTTGCCACTTGTTTACATATCGCCTATGGCTGCTTTCCTGCTACAACAGCAGAGCTGAGTAGTTCTAACAGACTGTATGCCCCCAAAGCCTAAAATATTTGTGATCTGGCCCTATACAAAAAAGTCTACTCATCCCTGCTCTGGGTGATTCTGATGCCTGCTAAGGTTAGCAGTCACTGCTCTAAACATTCGTTACTTGGGTAGGACTTCTTAGAGGGAACATAAAAAAATGTCCATGTGAAGGTTATTACTAAGAAGAAAACTACAAAAAGAGTTTTTTAAAAAAGAATATGCAGAAAAAAAGTATATGTATTATAAGTCCATTAAAAAAATATGCTCAAAGGGGCACCTGGGGTGACTCGGTTGAGCATCCGACTTCAGCTCAGGTCATGATCTCGCGGTTTGTGGGTTCGAGCCCTGCATCGGGCTCTGTGCTGACAGCTTAGAACCTGGAGCCTGCTTCGGATTCTGTGTCTTTCTCTCTCTCTCTCTCTCTCTCTGCCCCTCCCCCACTCATGCTCTCTCTTCCTCTCTCAAAAATAAATAAGCATTAAAAAAAAATATGCTCACAGATGCTCGTACACAGAGAAAAGATGTGTAAAATACCCACAAAAATACTAACAATAGTTACCTCCAGGTGATGAGGTCATGGGGTAATTTTCTTGGTATTTTTTTTTTTTTCCTATAATGAACACATACTACTTTGTAACTTTTTTTGTCTATTAAAAGCATATTTAAAAAAAGTAGGTCCCTGATCTCCCAATGGCACGACCTGTAAACACGTCCTTGTTTCTTGTACAGCTTGCTCCTCACCAGGCACCCAGGCTCTGAGACCTCCCCTAAGCACTGCCTCTGTGTTCCTTATAAGGGGTCTTGCTCTGTTCTCACTTCCTGGCCACAAGCATCCTGGGTCTCTGGAGCCCTGTAGACCTGGATGGAATCTTTACTTTTTTTTTTATCTATTGTGTAGTCTTGGGTAAGTTATTTTGGGCTTCAGTCTATTTATAAAACAAGGATAAAACCACCCTCTTTGCAGAGAACCACAGGAGGAGCTTATTATGCAGATACCTGCCTCCCCTTCCCCCTCACTCAGATTCTGAACGTCTAAGTGGTGGCCCAGAACTCTGCATTATAAATAGATACCCGGGTGATTCTTTGTAGGCCTGGGCCTGCAGTTTGAGATCCAACAGTGTTAAGATTAGAAGTGTCGATGTGAAGTGCACGTAACACACATACACATAGTGGGGATTTAACAAATGGGGGCCGTTAAAGGCACGGTCTCAGAGTTCAGTAATTTTGCACGTGGTCCCACGGCTAGCCAGGGCAGACTGGCAACTGAGACCAGGTTCTTCGGACTCCGCATCCAAGTCTCTCTATGCCTTCAGGACATTTTGGCGGCACACACCTGGCTGGCTGTCAGTGTTGGCTTCCTGTGAGTTATGGCTGATTCCTCATTTCAGAGGTGTGGCCATGGCCATGACCGCTTTCCCTAACCTCAGGTTGCCCTCTTTTTCAGGCTTTAAATGTTAGGGCAGTCCTTCCAGGGGTGGAAAACAGAGTATCAGCTTACAGTTTTGGAGCACCTCACACCCACCCTCTGAGGTGGGTATTAACAGTCCCAGTTTTCAGGTGACAAAATGAAGGCTTTGAGTGGCAGAGATGAGAACCAGGGCTGTCTCTGCCATGTGCCTCCTCCCACCACCTTGTCCTCTCACACAAGAGTACTAACATCTCCATTACACTGTGCATGTGGCGGAGAACTGAACTATGCCAAAACAATTTAAGATTTCCTGATGGAGTTTGCTTGTTTTTTTAAGAAAGGGGAGTTTTCAGGTGATTACTAACCTCACAGTGTTGTCACTCAGCTCATTTTCTTCTGTTTAATTGGATGTCTGCTTCCCCAGAGAAGAAATGGAGGCAAAAGCCACTCTCAAGTCAGTCATTGGTGAAGGAGGGCCTTCAGCCCAGGGCACCTTCTGGTTTGCAGGCCATAGGCCTGTCTCAGTCTCTCCTTCCCCTCCTCCTGCTGAGGGAACCTGAGCTGGGTAAGTCCAGGCTCTTAGATTAAATGGCTCTTGGGTCAAAATGCAGGTGGGAAGCAGCTCTGCAAGGACAACGATTGCCCCACTGCCCCTGGACTGTGGGAGACTGTGTGGCCTACCCCAAGAGACTCTGCTGTGTCCAGAGACCAAGCCTCTCTTACGTCATCTAAGATGTAGACCTAAGAGAAAAACGGAGTCACTCACCGTCTCCAAGCCTTCATTATTTCTTTTTAAGATTCACTCTCTCTACTCTGTTCCCACTGTCCTCCTGTCAGTCCAAGGCCCCATCTTCTCCCGACTAAGTGACTGCTTGTGGTGGGTCTTCAGCAGCGATAACCCAGCCCTCCTGCAAACCCCCGAGTGTCAGAGGCAGCAGAGCAGAGCAATGAAGAGCTTATGCCACAGCTCCCCCGTAATCTCATTTTGTCCCATTTCAACCCACCACTCATTTTTTCTGACCCTGCTCTCCCACAGCCCAATTCCCAATGGAGCCTACGGTATTTTTTTTTTTAATAAAACAAAAAATTTTTTTATATTTATTTTTGAAGGAGAGAGAGGAACAGAGTGTGAGGGGGGAGGGGCAGAGAGAGAGGGAGACAGAGAATCGGAAGCAGGCTCTAGGCTCTGAGCTGTCAGCACAGAGCCCGATGCGGGGCTCAATATCGGGCTCAAACTCACGGGCCATGAGATCATGACCTGAGTGAGCCAAAGTCGGACACTTAACCAACTGAGCCACCCAGGTGCCCTGGAGCCTATGGCTCTTTAATCCAACTGTTTCACTGTCTCTCCTTCCCTTTCCCAGCTCCAATTCCATGAGCCACAATTCTGATCACTTTTTTGCATATACTTGTGGACTTTCTTCTTTTCCTCTACCGATTTCCCCTGGCTAAACTTGAACCCTGGTTAAATCCAGCTCCCCATCTATTCTGTGCCTGCACCTAGGCTACTGACTGTAGCTGGACAAAAGTACACCAGTGCTGACTGGTGTCTCTTAAAATTCATGACTGCTATCTCAAACGGGCCCTTAGTACCACCCAGCCAGCAACTCCATACCACCTGTTGGGTCCCTCACCTACTCTTCCACTTTCCCAAAGTACTTTTTCATGCTTTTGTAAATACTTAGTGAGTGGGTGGTTGATCTCAAGTTTCCTACCAGTAAAAAAAAAGGGGAGGGGGGCGGGAACTCACACAGACCTCTCTTGGGCTTCTGTGAGGACTAAGTGATATGCATATCCAGTGTTAGCACAGAGTGATACAGACATATAGAAAGTGCTCAGAGATAGTACCTCTTATCATCATCATTTCCCCAAAGCAGGGCTCTACTCATATTTCTTCCCTGATTGAGGACCTATTGTGGAACAATTACCCCCAATTTGTAGAGGAATAAATGGGGCTTAGAGAAGATCAGTAACTTTTCTGAAGTCACATGGCTTAGGAGCAAGGTTGGCATTTGAACCCAGAACTGTTCAAACCCCAGAGTCTGAGCCCTTAGCCTCTGTACGTGAGGCTCTTCGTACAGGTCAGGCATCTAATGTGAGCAGCACGCCCTGCCACTTTATGGCACCGAGTCCAACGTTCCAAGTTTGGCTAAGATTTTAAGTTCTTAAGTTCTGCTTCTGAGTTAACCCATCTACCCTTCTTATTCCTCCCTCTCCTGGGAGATAATACAGCAAAGTGGGCTTTACTCACCACTTCTCCTGCCCATGGCCTCTGCTATCTGGACTTTGTAGGCCCCTGAGCCCCGCAGCTGCCCTCAACTCTTCACCTCTCCTATACAATGCCTGTCCCCTCAGTAAACCAACCGCTGATGCCTGGAGCCTTCCTTCTTTCTCTGAACTCCTCCAGCATCAAGCCTGCCCCATACAGCTTCATGTTTCATCATAAAGACTGCAGCTTTTGCCCCTCCCTCCTCAGTGTCTCATAAAGAGTAGGTAGGAGCTCAATGGATGACCTCACTGAATCAGAGCCAGAAGGAAAGCATTGTGTTGGAAACTGGAAACCCTGTGGTTTCCATCAGGGAGCAAGGGGAGGGGTGTGGTGGGGCCAGTTTCCCTTCCACTGCAGCAAACCAGTCTCTCAGCACCAGCAGGCCAGGGCTCACCTGCTGGGCAAGTTTCGTGGCTGACTGGTACTGTGTGTGTGTTTCAGGAGAGGCCCTGCTGACAATCAGCTATCTCTGAAGAGGGATTCTGGATGTGGCAAAACAGTCAACCCCAGAGCTCTTACTGTCCTTTCCTTCCCCTTTGACAAAAAGTCAGAGTCTCCAGTCTCAAATTTCACTATACAGATAAGAAACTAAAGCTTTAAAACTTAAGCTGGGTCACAGCAAGTTCATGAGGATTCATTTAATTCTTTTTTAAACTGTACGTGTTAAGTTTTATGGATTTCATGCTCCTAATAATGGGATAAGCTTAGGGAGGCTAAATGACTTTCCTGAGGTCAAAAAGGGTGAGGACCCCTGACAATCAATGACACAGGGATTTCCAACCCAGGGTAAGGCTTAATTGTCCAAACGGACAGTGTGGTAGTTACGGGCATAGGCTCTGAGTCAGAGACCTGGGCCTGAATCTGGGCCTGCCACTTCCTGGCCATGTGAATTTGAGCAAGTTACTTAACATTTCTGAGCCTCGTTTTCTTCATCTATAAAAGAAGGCAATAATACCGACCTGACTGGGCTGTGAGATGAAATGAGAAATTAAATGCAATATAACACACTAAGCCCAGGACATGGCATAAACCTTATTCTGTTGGACCTAAGACTCCAACGATTGTAAGATGCACTCTTATTTCAGAGCATATGTACACCTTGGATGAAATAAGGTAATAAATACTCAACAGATAGCAGCTGTCACCATCATCAGTATCACAAATGAAAGGGTGAGGAAACTGGCACCACAAATGCTTCTGGGATCCTAAAGAGACAAGTCTGCCTTATGGGGTAACAACTCTTGCTTGTCCCCCTCCCCCCTGCTCCCTGGGATTTTGGCCTCGACTTACCTTTCTTTCCATTGTTAGAGGGCGTAGACTTCCCACTGTCCGAGTTCAGCTCAAACACCCGTAAGTCTGTGAGTACCTCCTCCCTCAGAGTCTCTACTCTGGCTGGAGGCCTAGGCTCTGGGCCACTGGGGCGGCCAGCAGGGGTGTGGGGCTTGAACTGAGCTGGGGGCGGGGGTCCAGTCTCACCCACATCCACAGCCAGGCCCTGTTCCTCCAAAGATGCCTCTAGCAGCTTCTGGGACAGGTCCTTGGGCAACACGGGTGCCTCAGCTGCAGTGGCAGGTTTGGCGATCTGGGTCACGGGGGAGATGCTCTCACTGCTCTCTGAGGGAGTCACCTCTGTTGGAGGCTCGGCCGGAGTCATCAGATTCTCTTCACAGGGGCTCAGGGGGCCAGGTCCTCCTTCAGGGGATGTGGAGGTTTTGGCCACAGGAACCTTTGCCTCTTTTGCAGAGGTGGGTGAGTCGCTCACAAGCTCCTCTGTTGAGAGAGAACAGGAAAGAGGGCTATGTACCCCGGTCAGCCCCAAGACAACCTTGGAGCTCTGAAGAGCTCTCAGGTTCGCACCAAAGCTTACTCCGATCAAGACTAAAGGGTGCAGTTTCCTCACCCTTTCCCCATCACGGTTCCTCTGCAGATACTTCCTGCTGGTCAAAGTCTCTCCTACGCTGAGGCCTAGCATATGTCTTGTGGACACTCGGCTTCTGGCAGCACAGCCCAAGACGGTATTATAGATTCGAAAGCTAAGACTTGACAGTCAGTTCTGGGCTCAGGCTGGGCTCTGCTCTATCCTCAGTGTATGATCTCGGGCAAGACACTGAACTTTTCTTTAACTTACCCCCACTTAATAAATGTGTTAATAGCACACAGGTGGCTCCAACATACTATCCAAAGTTGAGTTACCAGGTAGAGGAGGCTGAGCTCTTAAGCGAGTGGTTCCCAAACCTGGCTAGGCACGAACCATTACCAGGGGAGCTCGTTAAAAATGCAAGTTTGGGGGCGCCTGGGTGGCTCAGCCTGTTAAGAATCTGACTTCGGCTTAGGGTCATGATCTCACAGTTCATGAGTTCCAGCCCTGCGTCAGGCTCTCTGCTGTCAGCATGGAGCCCACTTTGGATCCTCTGTCCCCTCCCCTTCTCTGCCCCTCCCCCACTCACGTTCTCTCCCTCTCTCTCTCTCAAAAATAAACATCAAAAATTTTTTTAAAAATTTAATGTTTATTTATTTTTGAGAGACGGAGAGAGAGAGGGCACGAGTGGAGAAGGGGCAGAGAGAGAGGGAGACACAGAATCTGAAGCAGGCTCCAGGCTCTGAGCTATCAGCACAGAGTCCGACACGGGGCTCAAACTCACGAACCGTGAGATCATGACCTGAGCCGAAGTCGGTGTTTAACTGACGGAGCCACCCAGGTGCCCCACCCCCCCCCCCAAATTTTTTTAAAGTACAACTTTGGCCACATCCCCAGAGTCTCATTTAGAATGGGGGGAAGGGAATCTTGAATTCTGATAAGCCTCCTAGGTGACTGTGAAGTGGCTGGCCCATAGGCTGGCAGGGGAATCTGTTGCTACTGACACATGTGATTTCCTTACCTAAACCGGGAATTCCGCCAGCCCAGGCAAACTTTTCCTTTTTAGTTCAGCCTATCCTTAGCATGGACAAGCGCCGTATACATGCCCTACGCTTCCCTGCATGCCAGGTCTCTCCGGTGTTCAGAGATGGCCAGATGGTCCCTACAGGCAGCACAGGACCTGTTACTTGCCCATCACCTTTCAATATCTCTTACCTTCTTCCTCCTCCCAGCCAGGCTCTTCAGAGATGCTCTGTTCTGCCCGTTGCTTCAGGGCATCCCTCCGGGCCTGCTCCTGAGTGTGGGGGAGATGGCCAGAAGCAGTCAGGGCTCACTCTCCCCAGACCCCGGCCCTGACCCCAGAACTCTTGGTACCTTGTGCCCCTTCTTCCCTCAACAAAATCCAGTCTACTTCCCCAAGGGCTGAGTGGACCTCCCCGGGCCAGGCCAGCATACCTGCTCTAGTTGATGGACTTTATAGAAATACCGATGCCAGAATTCTGAATGGGAAACAGCTGCTGGGACCTGGAGGGAGGGGACAGTGGAGATGAGACTTTGGGCGTGGTTGTGTACGGTCTGTGTCCCCAGCCTTATCAGCCTGCTCCCAGCTGCTCTGGATTTAAGATGTGGCTCCGTGGCTGAGCGGTTTTCCTCAGAGCACTTAACACCCTTCCATCCCCAGACCCACTTTCCTGGCCTAGCTTGGCCAAGGAGAGAGAAAAGAATTCCCATCAGGTTTTGCTGGCCCTTCCATTTTTCCCCTGATTGCCAGAAGCCTGGCGAATCAGCTTTGCCCATGTAGAGTCTTGGCTCAGGACCTGGCTGGCCTGGCTCTAGAGGGTCTCAGGCTGCTCTCTGGGCCAGGTAACTGCAGTGACTCTAGCTAGATATGTGCCTCCCACCTCCTGACACCTCAAGCTGAAGCTGGGTAAAGTCCTGCCAGCTGGGCCCTCACCATCTTGGTGTAGAGGGCCCGGATGGAGGGGCTGCCTACAAGGAGCTCTGAGATCTCCCCCTTCTTCTCCTCCAAGCAGAACTGGGAAAGCCAGGCGTCAAACAATTCCGGGGGCCCTGCAGAGGGACAGACACTGATGGTCAGTTTTTTGGGTCTGGAGAAAGAACACCGGGCCTACAGAAAACATATCTAAGCCTGGACACGGGCAGTGAGGAAAGCTTAAGGTTTTTTTTCAAAGCCATTTGGCCAAAGGTGGGGGGTCGGGAAGGGTGAAGGGGTGGGTAGGCCCCACTGGTATCGCGGCATAGCATTTAAGCGATCTCTAGAACGGGCTACTATCTGCACGTTCTCATGCTGCTTGCTTTTTAGCCCGTTGCACTTGGCTACCGAACGCCCTCCTCTCCGAAACTGTTCTCAGGTCCCCAGGGACCCCCATGTTGCCAGTCTAAAGGCTACTTCCTGGGGCACCTGGCTGGCTCAGTCAGTTGAACGTCTGACTCTTGATTTTGGTTCAGGTCATGACCTCACAGTCTGTGGGATTTAGCCCCCTGTCAGGCTCCATGCTGACAGCATGGGGCCTGCTTGAGATTTTTTCTCTCCCTCTTTCCTCCCCACTCCTGCATGCACACACACGCTTTCTCTCTCAAAAATAAATAAACTTAAAAAACAAAAATAAAGGCTACTTCTCTGCCCTCTCTCGTGTGACCAGTCCGGCTTCTGACCCTGGGAGCCACTGTCGTCCTCGTGACGCCCTCTTCTCTTCTGGCTTCTCAGTCTTCTATGATTCCCCTCCCACCTTTCCAGTTGTTCCATGTGAGTCTTCAGTGGCTCCTCTTTTTTCCTCTCCTTATGTCTTCCCATTCTCTATTTTCTCCTAAGATAACCTCTACTAAGCCACAAGTTTTAACCTCTCCCTCCCCCAACAACTCCTCAATCTGTCTTTGCAGCCCAGGCTACCCTTCTGGGCTCCAGAGCCAGGGGTCCAGGTGTCCTCTGGAAACTTCTATCAGCTCAGGTGCAGCAAATGCAACGCGTGCTCATTTTCTTCCATCCCTAAACTGTCCCACCTAGTTATCCACCAGAACCCTGGGTGCTGTCCTGGACTCCTCCTTTATCTGATCGCCCTGGGTTCCACCTCCTCGGTGTCTTCCACACCTCATTCTTCATTCCACCTGCCACTCCCTGGGTTCTGGACTTACCTCTGACGTGGGGATTCCTGCCAAGCCTCCTACCCAGTCTGCCCATCTTTGTCTATGCTTGATGGCTCTTTTACAAAATTAAAATAAAATAAAATAAAATAAAATAAAATAAAATAAAATAATAAAATAAAATAAAATAAAACAAAATAAAATCTGATCACCTCAGGCTTTAAAACCTTTCAGTAGTTCTCTAGGGAGGGCTTTTTATTTATTTTTAATTTTTTATTATTATTTTTATTAAGTAAACTCTATACCCAATGTGGGGCTCGCACTCACGACCGTGAGATCAAGAGTCATTTGCTTCACTGACTGAGCCAGCCAGGTTCCCCTGGAGGGAGGGCTTTTTAAGCTAGGGTCCAAGCATGGGCTTCACAGAGGGTCAAAGACCTCCCATATGGCATTATAAAATTTTGTGGAGAGGGTGCCTGGGCAGCTCAGTTGGTTAAGCGTCCGACTCTTGCTTTCAGTTTGGGTCATGGGATCGAGCCCAGGCTCTGCACTGAATGGAGAACTTGTTTGGGATTCTCTCTCTCTTTCTCTCTCTGCGCACACCCCCCCCCCCCGCCCCTTCTGCCCCTCTCCCCTGCTTGTGCTCTAAGTAAGTAAGTAAGTAAGTAAATAAATAAAATTTTGTGAAGAGAGGGCCTGTCCTTTTCAACAGATTTTTAAAGGCCTTTGTGACTAAAAAAAAAGTTAAGAACCACTACTTTGAGCCTTTTAGGACAAAAATTCAAACTGCATGGTCTGGCACCCAAAGCCCTTCCAGTCCGGCCCCCACCAGCAGCTCTCATTGCCATCCCTCCCTCACATGCACCCCTTAATCTAGACTTCTCAAATGCAGGACCTTAAAATGTCCTACTGCCATGCTTGAACACCTTCCCCCACTGCTAAAAATAAAATTAGTCTACTTGTTTTTCTTTTTAAAGTAGGCTCCACGCCCAATGTGGGGCTTGAACTCATAACCCTGAGATCAAGCGTGGCAACCTCCACCAACTAAGCCAGCCAGGCGCCCCCCCAAACTAGTTTACTTCTAATTTATCCTTAAAAACTCAACGTAAGTGTCACATCCTAGGTTCCCCAGGTTGCACCGGGTGCTTCCCTTCTGGGTTCCTACTGCCCCTACCTCTACTATCCTTGCTTTATTCATTGTTTCCTGTCTCTCTTTCTTAACAGCAGGTTCCTGGAGGTCTGCACTGGGGTGAGGGTTTGACTAATTTCTGAGCTCCAGTTCCCAGCCTGGGGCTTGCTGCATGAGAGGGGCTTGGCAAATAAGCGCCAAAGAGAAGGCAGGCAGGGCAGCAGGGCTGGGATGGAGCCTAAGCTGAGAATGAGGGAGCGGAGCAGTCTCTGCAGACTGCAGAGATGAACACAGTCTGGGTTCAGGGAGGAAAAGGGACTGTCAACCCATCCTACCACACATAAGGTACACTCTAGTCCCACTCTGGTCTCTCCACACAGGAGGTGCTGGGCCACTGCTAGTAGAGACCAACAGGGTGCTCATCCCAGATTCCCGTGGTCTCCCTTCCCTGCAAGCCTCCCCCTCACCGCTACCCCCTCACCATCTGGTTCATTGCAGTAGGTTGCCGGGTCTGACTGCAGGCTGTAGAGGCGAGCCTGTAAGAAATAAAGAACAGAAATTCTGGAGTGCTAGGTGGAGAAAGCACCCCCTCTCTGACAGCATAGTCTACCATTGTTGTTGATTTAGGTGCTCAGAGACTGATCACTCCCCTGTACATTTATTCCCATTTGGAAATCAGCCTCAACCCAGCCTCTCCCCTGCTGGCTGCCAGACCCCACAGGGCACCTGTCAGCTTGCCCATGGCTAGAAAGGGGAATACTGGGCTAGGAGTGAAAAACTGAGGCTCCTGGAAAAATGGTCTCCCCTAGTATTCCACCTGGAGAATTAAGACACAGTGTAAGCAGGCTATAAACTTGTATGTATAAAATGCTTTTGAATTGTGTGAAACCTGAAAAGCATTAGTGCAAATACACTAATAAAGTCCAAATTCATGGGCAAAATTTGAAATAATGTATCTCCCCAAATTAAAAGCATTCATCAAGAACTTCTTTCTTTTTTTTTTTATTACGTTTATTTTTGAGAGGCAGAGAAAGACAGAGCATGAGTGGGGGAGGGGCAGAGAGAGAGGAAGAAGACACAGGATCGGAAGCAGGCTTCAGGCTCTGAGCCGTCAGCACAGAGCATGACACGGGGCTCAAACTCACGAACCTTGAGACCAGGTCCCGAGCCAAAGTCGGACGCTCAACCGACTGAGCCACGCAGGCGCCCCAAGAATTTCTTAATTCCATAGCCAGTCTGCCGAGTGAATTATCTGCCATGTTCCCGGTAAGGCCACAGGAGTGGCAAACTTTAGCTGGTCAACAGAAGACCCCACCTCCCCTCCTCAATGTTACGTGGAGCAAAGGCCAGCTGTCTGCGTTAGAGCTTCAGCAAGTGGCTTTGGTGACTTACAGCTGTTAGAATTTAAAATCCTACAATTTAGGAAATTTCACACTCCCACTCAAATGTCCACTAAGTGGTGGTATTGATACTAGAGCTGGCAGATATGCTTGACAAATCAGTAGGTTTGGAAAGGAAATTCAATGCCAACCTGCTGTGACATCACGCTGTGAATTTAGGAGAAAACACTCCATGAACCGTGAAGAAGTAATGTGAGAAGATAAAATGTGGAAGAAATACGCTACCACTGTTGTTGATCTAAGTGCTTTGAAGACATCCTCCCCCCACACGTTGATTCCCACTGGAAATCAGCCTTAACCCAAACGGGGAGAAGATCATACCTGTACAGCATTCCTTATCAAGGCTGAAAGCTGAAAGGACTCCCCAAGAGCAGCACTACAGAAATGACTGGAATAATTATGCTCTGTTCACTTGCAAGAATGTAAATAATTAAAAGGATGGTAAGAAAGATGCTGATATTTTTTATATATGTTTTTACAGCAGGTTATAAAATTCGATGTATAAAGTGCTTTTTTTGTTAAAACGAAAGAGTTCAAACTATCTTTACCAATGTTTGTAAACAAAAAGAAATGAAAGGTTATAGCCAAACAAGAAATAAGTGGTTCTCTTTCAGTGATGGGATTATGGATTTAGCGATAATTATCTTCTTGATTAGTACTATTCTCCAGTATATACACATATACTTATTTTCTGGCCTGAACACATACTGCTTTTATGAGTGCACATTGGAAGATGGCATCTAGTGCTGTTAGGCACCTGCAGGGGAGGCTGCTAATGAATACCTTGGTGCCATCATAGGGCTCAGCTGTGCCAGAGGGTGTGCCCATCAGGGTGATGACATCGCAGTCTATGGTCTTGTCTGGTGAGGGAGCGAAGGTGTCGGAGATCACCCCTAGGAAGTCAGACAACCCCTTCTTCATCTTCTCTGTTGCCCCCGAGGAGCCTTCAGTCTGCAGAGAGAAGCAGAAGAGGAAACAAGTGGCCCAGGAGCAGGCTGCAAGTTAGAGTTTGGGCTACTGAGGGGTAAAGCGTCAGGGGCAAAGGAAGCATCAGGGGTAAAGCATCCCTGTGTAGGGACCAGGGAAGTGCTCGTGGCCTCTTACCCCATCTCTGAGGTTGGAGAAGGACAGAAGTAGCCAGGGTCCCCAGACACCAGAAGAGGGTGTGGAACAGGACCCCAGTAGGCCTACATAGTCAGAGCAGAACTCCCTGACTGGCTGTTTCATCAAAATTTCAAGGCTAGTCATAGTGATCAAAAACTGGCAGGAGAGGGGATGCTCGGATGGCTCAGTTGGTTGAGCATCCGACCCTGGATTTCGGCTCAGGTCACGATCTCTCAGTGCGTGGGACCGAGTCCTGAGGTGGGCTCTGCGCTGACAGCAAAGAGCCTGCTTGGGACTCTCTGTCTCCCTCTCTCTATGCCCCTCTGCTGCTCACGCTCACTTGCTCTCTCTCTCTCAAAATAAATAAATAAACATTTAAAAAAATGGGCAGGATAGGATGCATGCTGTACATACTCTGTGGGGAAGGGGACCTGTGGGTGGAGTGGTGGCAAAGGTACTAGTTTTGGAGACCTAACCCCCTCTGAGTCAGCTTCCTGATCTGTAAAATTAGGACAAACAGACTTCCTTCAGAGGGCTGCTGTGAAAAATAAAAAAGATCAGGCATGTACAAGCCTGGCATAAAACAAACATCTACTAACTAGCAGTACTGTAATATCACAATGTCATCATCATTGTTGCTCAGGAAGTAGAACATTCTCTATGAAAGACCGGGGACATATGGGCAGGGTGAGAACACATATCCTTGCCTAGACGCAAACCTGGGATCAGCTGAGGGCCAACGTATGCATTGTCTAGAAGGGGCAAGTGAGACACCAAGCTTGAGCCACACTGGCCGGGATATCCTTGAACAAGCAGAAATAGGATGCTGACAGGGCCAGGCTCTAAAAACCTCGCGGAAACCATAGCATTTACTCCTGATTAGGCTATCCAAGCATTTTACACCCGGAATCTATCAGCATGCCTGGCACATGCTAGCACAGATATACAATCATATTTGTCAAATGAAAAAAAAGGAATAAATAGCCACCTGGGTGGCTGAGTTGGTTAAGCGACCGACTGTTGATTTTGGCTCAGGTCATGATGTCACGGTTCCTGAGATGGAGCCCCACATCAGGCTCTGAACTGACAGTGAGGAGCCTGGTTGAGATTCTCTCTCTCCCACTCTCTCTCTGCCCCTCCCCTGCTTGCTGGATGTCTCTCTCAAAAATACATAAACACTAAAGAAAGAAAGAAAGAGAGAGAGAAAGAGAGAGAGAGAGAAAGAGAGAGAGAGAAAGAGAGAGAGAAAGAGAGAGAGAAAGAAAAGAAAGAAAGAGAGAAAGAAAAGAAAGAGAAAGAGAGAAAGAAAAGAAAAAGAGAGAAAAAAGAAAGAAAGAAAAGAAAAAAGAAAAGAAAAGGAAAGGAAAGGAAAGGAAAGGAAAGGAAAGAAAAGAAAAGAAAAGAAAAGAAAAGAAAAGAAAAGAAAAGAAAAGAAAAGAAAAGAAAAAGAGGAGCTGGGGTGGCTCAGTCAGTTAAGCGTCCAACTCTTGATTTCAGCTCAGGTCACGATCTCACAGTTTGTGAGTTCAAGCCCCACATTGAGCTCTGTGCTGACAGTGCAGAGCCTGCTTGGGATTCTCTCTCTCTGTTCCTCCCTCACTTGTGCTCTCTTTCAAAGTAAACTTTAAAAAAAATAAAAATAAAATTTTAAAAAGGAATAAATAAACGGAAAAAATGAGTGATGTCTCTGCTGCTGGCTGGACCCTAGCAGTTCAGCAGGATTACTATCTGTCACTCCTGCTCATGCTCATGAGTAGCCGTGATTAGCCCGCAGACAGTATTTTACAAGAGGAGTCAACAAAATTAAGGTTGGCTAAAAGAACTCCAAAACATGTTTTTCATAACATGGCTTCTAATCTCAAGGCAACTGATTCAGATGGAGATCAGATGAAGAAAGTGCAATTTCCCCAATACTAAAGGAGAAACTGTTCATGCAAAACCTATATATTATACTTCATCGGAAGCTTGAGCTTTGCAGGGATAGCCAACCATACACTATTTTCACTTTTCACACTCACTTTAGAATCTAAATCCTATCTCACAAGAAGATTCTGCCACGCATCTTTGATTAATAAAAACAGGGCCCGTAAGAATAGAAGTTGGCACAACCTTTCTGGAGGGTAGTTTTGCAATAAATATTAAAAGGCCTACAACTGTACTCACCGGATGATCCCTTCTAGTATTTTATTATAAAGAAAATATGAAGGACAAAGATTTAGCAATCAGAATGTTTACTGTAGCTCTGTTTATCCAGTACCCGAAAAAAATGAAATAGGAAACTAGGAACTGGTTAAACCTACAGAACAAAATAACAAGCCGTTTATGATGCTGGAGAGTGAGGTTTGCAATGATTAAGCCAGAAAGTAGGTTATAAACCGTGATATTCAGTTGATTCCAGTTTTGAAAAAGAAAGTGGACAAAGTGAAAAAGAACGAGGAACATACTCCCCAAATATTAACAGTCGTTACCTCTGGGAGATGGAACTAGGTCTTTCTTTTTCTTTTACTTACATGTATTTTCTAAACTGTCTACAGTGAATGACTTTGCCAGAAGGAAAACATTTGCTAAAACAATACAGAAATGGGAGAGCTTATTAATACTTATTCTATATAGCTTGTTTGCTTGACAGACATAATTCTTTCAAAGTGGGAGCCTATGGGGGAAAAACAATCACTTAATAGTAGAAAGGTTGGGGTATCAGGCTGTGAAGGACAGTCACTCAGAGCGTGAAGGGAGTACTCACAGCTAGCTTCTCCTTGACCACACTGGCCGTGGCTGCAATGGTGCAGGCCGTGTCATGCTGGACCACCTGGGTGAACTCTGTCAGGTCTCGCTTCATGAACTCCAAGGCTTCGGAGGACTACGGGGAAGACAAGAGAGGGATGACAGAGCCAGCTGGCTCCACTACCCTTTGTTCCTGTTCCCGGGGCTGCTTCTATCCCAGACAGACACATGGAAACCTCAAGTGACATGGGAAGCCTCAGCACAGAAACAATGATTGCCTGTCCCAATCCCATGACCTGGGATTACCGAACAGCAGAGAGTACAAAGGGACTCCCTGCAGCTCTGAGAATCGGGATGAGACTCAGCCCTGACCTTTATAAGCTCTGTGGCCACAAGTAACTCTCATCTAGTTTCAGGTTTGTCCTGAGGGAGGTACACTAAATCGGTGGTTCAAGAGCAGACTGGGGAAGGGAGTGCACACAGTCCGGAAACGAAACAGACTCCGATGCATTGCTCTGAAATCCTTTAAGTCATGACATTTGTTTCAAATTTCAAGTAACCTGAAGAAAAGGTGTGTGATTTTTTTTTTTATCAAGGGAAAGTGTTTCTATTTTTATTTATTTTTTATTACAGGGAAGTTCAGTTGAAATATGAGGCAGTATGTGAAATTATTTGTCTGAAAAACTAAATAAACATGTTGTACTAGTGACATTAATAATTGAGAAAGCGTTTATGAGCGATTCTTGGCAATTTAATACCAGAAAAAAGGTGTGTGGTTTTTACATTCCACAAAGGGGGTGTTGAGAGAAATACTGGATTGGATTGCCTCCGAAGTCTTGCTTCTACCATTCTAGGGTTCTATTCATCCATAGAGATCCTTCGGGCAGAATGAATATTTGCTTCTGTCAGACCGACCTGCTGCTCACCCTGCACTCAGACCAGGTTTGAGAGAGCAGGCCCTCGGCCCTGGTCTGAGTCTTGCCCTGCTTTGTTTCATCCTTACCCACTCTGGGGTACCTTCCCAAACTACCTCTGTACTCCCCTGGCAAGCCCCCTCATTTTGCACATGGAGAGTCACCTGAATTTTTTTTTTTTTTTTTTTTTTGCATTTTTGAGGGTTCTGGTGACTTTTTTCTGGTTTTCATCAGCCTGGGATGAAATGGGGTAGTCTCATCTATCAGCAAGAAGCTTCTCTGGGAGTCGGAATCATGTCTCCCTTTCAGACTCAGGACTCTGTAATTGGAGTGGAGGGGCCATTTATTTTCTATCTCCATCCACTCTGCCATTCTCCATCCTGGTCCAGGCCAGCCTGCTCTGTCGAATGGACTCCTCGCAGGTTGTATCAGATACCTCTACTGCCTTCTCCTTGTGACACTGCTGGGAGCTTTGGAAGTCAGAACAGACCAGGTTGCCCCTGCTTTACATTCTACAGTGCCCATAGTGTCCTATGAGCAAGTATACCATTTTTCCCTTCACTTACAAGGCCCATATAATCTCATCTCTGGCCCTCATCCTCTACCACTGCGTCCCTCACTGAGCTCTAGTTGGCTTTCCACACGTTTCTCAGATGCTCTAGCATCTTCCTTACCTTCATGGTATTAGAACATATGGTTCTAACTCTTCCAAACAAATAAGTGAAAAAAACACAACAAATAACCCCCTTCAACTGGTTAATTCTGGTTTCTCCTTCAGATCTATGCTTAAATGTCACTTCCCTGGAGAAGCTTCCCTGATGCCACCTCAGATTAGGTTGGGTCCCTGCTTCATGTTCCCAGGGCACCTGAATGTTCTCTAACGTTTGTCATACTGTAGATTACGATTACCTGTTCCAAGTCTAGCTTCCTGGATAAACTGAGTTCCCTGAGCACAGAACCCGTGTTTTTTGTTCACTGATGCTTTCCCAGTATGTGACACAGAACGCGGCATAGAGCAGGTGCTTAAATTTGCTTGTTAAATTTACATGTACCGGAGCAATTTTAATTAAATAACCATTAGCATGATCATTTGATAAACGGCTGTCACTAGACTGTGAGCTCTGAGGGGACAAATATGAACAGACATGGTGCCTGCCCTCAAGAAGACCGTAGTCTACTGGCAAAATGTTCATATAACAGTGTTGATACACAAGGGCAGAGTGGTGACCAGTGTATTATCAGGAAGTTGGAAAGACTTGGTGAAGGGAAGCCTGGACTGAGCCCTAAAGAATGAGCAGGAATCAGCAAAGGAAGCCTGCCTGGGGCACAGTAGGGCATAAGGCTTACCAAAGCCCATGTGCATTTCAGTCCTAATGAACATAAAAGGTAAAGCAAAACTGGTTTGGAATAAAGCTGGAGAGGTTGCCAGGGGCAACTATGGAGGGCCTGGTCAGCCCTGAGGGTAATGGGGAGCCACCAAGGGTTTGAAGGAGGTGGGACATGATGAGCTTTGCCTTTTTCACAGGTCACTCCAGTCACTGGCATGGAGTGCCATGGACGGGTCCAAAAGTGACAAGAGTAGAAGACAGAGGAAAACCAGTCAGGAGGCTGCTGCTGCAATAGTCCGGAAAAGAAAACAGAATATGAATAAGGACAGTGCTGGTCGGGATGAAAGGATGGGACTGGTTCAAGAAATATTCGTCAAAAAAGGTAGATTTGGTGATTAAATGGATGTGTTGACTGAGGGCAAAAAAGAGTCAAGGAAGGGCCACTGGCTGCTAAACTAGGTGCCTGGGTGGATGCAGGGCTGCCAGCTGAGGGGGAAAATGCCAAAGGGGAAGCCCGCTTAGAGAGAGGGTGATGACAATGATTTCGGTCCTGTAGCATGTGTGGTGTGTCTGGATAGCTGTCCATCAGCAGCTATTCTCAAACACTAAAGTTCAGAGTAAAGGACTAGGAGTCACTCCATCATGGAAATGGAGGAGGTCACCCAGGAAGCGTTTGTAGAGTGAACAGAGCAGTGAGCGGAGGACAAGACCCCTCAAACACTACACTTTTAAGGCGCAGAAAGGGGAAGTCATGAGACAGTCGGGAAAGAAAAGCCTGGAGATGTGGAGAACTGAGAGAGAAGCATGCCACAAAGCCAAAGGAGTAGAGTTTCAAGAAAGAGGGAGTGATCACTAGTGTCAAGTGCAGCAGAAAGGTCCAGGAAGATAAGGGCTGAAAACCACCCACTGGATTTGGCAAGTGGTAGGTGAAGCTGACTGTGTTTACAGATAAGCTTGTATGTGGTAGCTGCAGGGATGGGGACAGAGTCATGAGAGATCACGCTGTTGATCTCAAATTATAAACAGTAGGAGATGAGGTTGTCTCCCAGAGGTAAAAGAAGAAGCAGTTGAACAGTGGACTTGAGGAAGAGTTAGGTCTGGGGAAAGTTTCTGAAGGCAAGGGGGAAGAAAAGCATATCAGAGACTGGAAAAGCTTGCTGGGTGTTGCTCAGGCCTGAGTAAGGTTGGTGAATCTGTGGTTGGGCCAAAGAGCAATATGACTTTCTCTATCGCTGTCTGTGGGTAAATGCAAGCACACACGTACACTATAGGATGAGGGAAGATGCACAGGAAGGTAGATTATAGCACCATCTCAAACTTGTCTCTAGGGCAGTACGCTAAGGGGTGCAAGGGAACTGAGGGTCCTGGGAATTGAGTGGTCCAGATGGAGCCAGGATGGGAAGGGGGAAGGAGGCAAGGCCAGGAAAGCACTGCAAGACCAAGAAAAAAAAAAAAAAAAATGGAGGTAAAAATGGATGGGTGGTGTTTAAGGGATTTCCCCATCACCCTCCTCAGGACTTAATAAAAATAACTCCAGCTTATATACTATTTACTGTGTGCTGAGCATTGTCCTTGGTGCTTTACACATTATCACTCAATCCTTACAACACTATCAGGTAGGTATAATCAGTACTCCCATTTTGCAGATGAGGAACTGAGGCCTAGAAAGGTTAAATAACTTGCTCAACTTGGTCTAACAGTAAGCAGCTAAGAGGGAGATTAAGTCCTCTTTCTGAATGGGGTAACTGTCAAAGGCAGAAACAACGTCCACACCCCTGCTTCAAACTGGCAGTTCCCCAAGAACGAAGATAGAAAGCTAACCAACTATGTATTTTTCATGAGTTATGGTAAGACCAGCCTTGAGAGAAACACACAGGAGCCCCTCGCACACCTGCTGAATGAACGTCAGACTCTCCTTCCAAGAGATCGCTCAATGGAAGTGACCTTCTTTGAGGTCTCTTCAATTGAACTTCCTTGTGAAATTCTCCTCGTGCTGATCAACAACGTAAACAACTCAGGGCATTTGCTAGGCTGTAGCTGAGAGGCTGTCCAGGACTGCATAGGCTAAAGGAGGTATTAAAATGCTCCCAGAGTAGAGGACTGATTTAACCAGAATCAGAAGCCTCCCGAGTCTGCCCTGAAGCAGGACTCACCCCAATTCCCTGAGGTAAACGGTAATTAACTTTTTTCCACAATTCACTGGGGCCCGCTTGGACAAACTAGCACGGAAGGGAACAGAAACACACAACAGCATTGTCCATTGGTGGAGCAGAGCCTCACTCATCCCACAGGGATTGCTGCCTCCCTGCTAGACCGAGCTTCGTGAGGCCCAGGATTGCAGCTTATCCTCAGGACCTGTCACAGAGTGCTGGCTGTGCCATTCTAATACCCGAATGACTAGAGCAGTTAAGTTTCTATCGCTAGAGTTCTTCTTCTCTCTTCTACGAAGCTGTGAATTTCCGGAGCTGGAATAAACTGCTCTTCCTATGGATTCCTACAAAAGGGTCGCGCCAGCCTTTAAACCAACATGTATTTCACCGTGGCGACTGTCACACTGGCCTGAGTCGGGGTCAGTCCTCCCTTACACCGATAAGGTATAACAGTAGAGCTCGGTGGGCCTCATCTCGAAGGCCTGGCGCCCACGTAGGTCGGGCGGGGCCGCTCGGACCTGGTTGCAGTGAGGCGGAGCGAGGCCCTGCCGGAGGAAGGGCGCCGGCCCGGCTTACCTTCTCCTTGACTGCCTGGTAGCTCTGCTGCAGCCAGCTCCGCCACCATCCCACGTCCTCCCTGTGGAAGACAGACACATCTGGCGGCCCTGCGGTGCGACTCTTGCCCGCGCAACGATCGGGTCTCAGTTTCCCCCTGAGATGTGGTCCGCGGGCCGAGACTTGGCAGACCGTTTCCCCACCCCCCTCACACTGCGACTCCACCCCGCCTTTTCAGTTCCGTCCACTCGCGCGCTGGCCTCCTGCTCCCCACGGGGACCCTGACCCAGCACCCCGGCCCTCAGAGAATTCAGGCCCCAACGCCGGAGAGCAGGATGACGGGCTCACCCTTCCGCCATCTTGCCCGCATGACATCACCACTATTTACTGACCTCTGACTTCCGACACGGCACCGCCCCCTCAGGCACCGCCCCGGAGCGCTCGGCCCAATCCTCGCGCTGACACCGCCCCCAGCCCAATCTCCGCTCCGGTCCACTACTGGGCCCCGCCTCCTTGAGCTCCGTCCAGTGTCCGTCTACAATTCGCCCTTCAACTCCGCCTCTGGACTCTTGGCCCAATCCTCACTCAGTTCGGTTCTCAGGGTCCACTCCCCAGCGGTAGCCCTACCCCCCCCCCCCACCACAACTACTTTTTAATCAACGTACATCGGATACGGTGGCTGCTAAGGGCCACGTTCGTCCCTCTAGCTGGACCGCGAAGGCGCGGGAGCGGAGCGGAGAAAGGGAGGCAGCGGGGCTGGAGCTCGAAAGTCTGGACCCTAGAGCTCAGGTCTAGGACCACCCCCCCTTTATGAAACAAGCCGCGTAACAGCTGCTTGGGGTCTCTTCGGGCTAATCCAACAAGCGCAGAGCGGAGCCCTGGGCTACGGTCTGCAGGTGTGTGGAGAAAATTTCATCCCAGTTAACTTCCATGAGGCTTCTCGAGGGGCTCTGAGGACGTTAGGGAGATAGACACACATTCATTCACCTATCTCAACTTTTGATAGCCCAAATCAGAACTTTTTGAACTGGAGCTGAATGTGGATTGGCTTGTGAAAGGGAGACAGAGACAGAAACTTTCTGCATCTGCTACCTGTCAAATCCCATGGCCTCTTGTCTGTTTAGGGGCGTAGCTTTAGTAATTCCCCCACCAGCCATTCCGTTTTTTCTCTTTACATGATTGTTCCTGTCGTCATACATGGTATTTCTCCCACATTAAAAGCTTGGAAATAAATGTCAACCGTCTCTTGACCCGACACCCATTCCCTAATTCCCTTTACAGCAAAACTCCTATAAGACTTGCCCACCCGCGCTGTCTTCAACTCCCCTCTCTTCCCAATCTCTCTTGAATTCACTTCAGTCAGGTTTTTGCCTCCCCACAATAAGTTGACCTAACTTTTGTTAAGATGTTAAGAGCCATGGCCAATTTTCAATTCGTATTTGGACCATTAGCATCTTACTTGACACAGTTGATCACCTTCCTACTTTTTATTTTATTAAAAGTTTTTTTTTAATGTTTATTTTTGAGAGAGAGAGAGAGAGATGGAGTGTGAGTGGGGGAGGGGCAGAGAGAGAGGGAGGCACAGAATCCAAAGGAGGCTCCAGGCCCTGAGTTGTCAACGCAGAGCCAGACGCAGAGGCGAACTCCCAAACCGTGAGATCATGACCGGAGCCAAAGTTGGAGACTTAACTGACTGAGCCACCCAGGCACCCCATCTACCTTTTAAAACTTTTACTTTCTTCACTTGGCTCCAGGACACCATGCCCTCCTGACTTTCCTCTTACCTTGCTGGCATCTCCTTTTCTGTGTTCTCTACTGTTTTTTCACTGACCTCTTGTCGCTGGAATGTCCAAGGACTTAGTCCTTGACCTTCCCCTTTTCGATGTCTGTAATCATTCACCAGATGATATCATCAAGTCTCGCGATTTTAATTAACTAATTTAGAGAGAGGCAGAGACAGAGTGAGTGGGGGAGGGGCGGGGGGTAGGGAAAGAGAGAATCCCAAGCGGACGCCTCACTGCCAGCACAGAGCCCCACGCAGGGCTTGAACTCATGAAACTGGGAGATCATGACCTGAGCTAATTCCTCAGCAAATCTAGTTGGCTTTACCTTTAAATTAAAAAAAAAAAAAATGTTTATTTATTTTTGAGAAAGAGAGACACTGAGTGTGAGCGGGGGAGGGGCAGAGAGCAAGGGAGACACAGAATCCCAAGCAGGGTCCAGGCTCTGAGCTGTCAGCGCAGCACGGGCTCCAGCTCACGAACTGAACCGCGATATCATGGCCTGAGCCAAAGCGGGATGCTTATCTGACAGATCCACCCAGGCGCCCCAGCTTTACCTTTGAAACAACACCAGAATCCTGTCACTTCTCACCACCTCCACTGCTGCTGTGTAAGTCCCAGCCATTATGTTTCTCACCTGGATAAATTCAAGAGCTTTTTAACTGATATCTCTGTATCCATTCTTGCCTTCCTCTCGTATAGCCTTAATTCATCCTGAAAGTAATCTCTTAAAAAATATAAGAGAGTGGGAATGTAAAATGGTGCAGCTGCTGTGGAAAACAACACGGTGATTCCTGCAAAAAAAACACAGAATTACCATATGATCCAGCAATTCCACTTTCTTGGTATATACCCAAAAGAATTGAAAGCAGGAATTCTAACAGATATTTGTACACCAGTATTCACAGCTGCGTTTTCTCAGTAGCCCAGAGGTATAAGAAACTCAAGTGTTCATTGACAGATGAATGGATAAATGAAATGTGGTGTATACTTACAAGGGAATGTTATTCAGCCTTAAAAAGGAAGGAAATTCTGACAGGCTAAAATGTGGATGAATCCTGAAGACATTATGTCATGTGAAATAAGCCAGTCACAAAAGGATGAGTATTGTATGATTCTACTCATATAACATATGGAGTAGTCACAATTCACAGAAGCAAAAAGTAGAGTGGTGGATACAAGGGGCTAGAGGGAGGAGGGATGGGGAGTTCTTGTTTAATGGTGGGTTCAGAGTTGCAGTGTGGTAAAATAAAAAGGTTCCTGAGATGGATGACGGTTTTGGGTGTGCAACAGTGTGAATGTCCTTAATGCCACTGAACTGTTTAGTTGAAAATAGTTACATTGTAAGTTTTACGTTCCATGTGTTTTCTCACATTAAAAAATTTATAAGTCAGATCGTGATCCCCCTCTGCTCAAAATTCTCCAGTATCTATTTACTGTATTCAGAGGAAAAGCTGCTAAGTCCTCACAATCTCCTTCAAGGCCCTAGGTAGTTGATCTGCCCTCAAACTGCTGGCCCCTTTAATCACCCTGTTCTGGTCACACTGGCCGTTTTTTTTAAAGTTTGTTTGTTTGTTTGTTTATTTATTTATTTAGAGAAAGAGAGAGAGTGCAAGTGGGGAAGTGGGGGAGGAGCAGAGAGAGAGCGGGACAGAGAATAAATATGAAGCGGGCTCTGTGCTAACAGCAGAAAGCCCCAACACGGGGCACCTAAGATGACATCAGACCCTTAACTGACTGAGCGACCCAGGCACCACCATATTGGCCATTAAAATAAATTTTTTTTTAATGTTTGTTTATTTTTGAGAGAGAGCGAGAGCGCGCAAGAGACGGAGCATGAGCAGGGGAGGGGCAGAGAGAGAGGGAGACACAGAACCAAAGCAGGCTCTAGGCTCTGAGCTGTCAGCACAGAGCCCCGTGTGGAGCTCGAACACGAACTGTGAAATCATGACCTGAGCTGAAGTGAGATGCTCAACCGACTTTGCCATCCAGGCGCCTCCCCCATATTGGCCATTTTGCTGTTCCTTCAAAGTTGCCAGCACTCTCCTGACTCAGAACCTTTGAACTTCTTGTTCCCTCTGCTTAGAATGACCTTATCCCGGGGGGCCTGGGTGGTCCTGCTCTTGATTTCTGCTCAGGTTATGATCTCATGATTCATGGGCTTTCATGGGCTGCGTTGGGCTCTGTGTTGACAGTGTGGAACCTGCTTGGGATTCTCTGTCTCCCTTTCCCTCTGCTCCTCCCCTACTCACTCTGTCTCAAAAATAAACAAAAAAGGAAGGAAGGAAGAGAAAGAAAGAAAGAAAGAAAGAAAGAGAAAGAGAGAGAGAAAGAAAGAAAGAAAAAGAAAGAAAGCTCTTACCCCAAATACCCATTTGCTTCACCTCCTTCAAATCTTGACTCAAATATCATCTTTGGGGGCGCCTGGGTGGCTCAGTTGGTTGAGCATCCGACTTTGGCTTGGGTCATGATCTCGCGGTCCGTGAGTTCGAGCCCCGCGTCGGGCTCTGTGCTGACGGCTCAGAGCCTGGAGCCTGTTTCCGATTCTGTGTCTCCCTCTCTCTCTGTCCTTCCCCCGCTCATGCTCTGTCTCTTTCTCTACCAAAACTAAATAAACATTAAAAAATTTTTTTTTAATTTTTTTTTTCAACATTCATTTATTTTTTTTGGGACAGAGAGAGACAGAGCATGAACAGGGGAGGGGCAGAGAGAGAGGGAGACACAGAATCGGAAACAGGCTCCAGGCTCTGAGCCGTCAGCCCAGAGCCGGATGCGGGACTCGAACTCACGGACCGCGAGATCGTGACCTGGCTGAAGTCGGACGCTCAACCGACTGCGCCACCCAGGCGCCCCCCCCAAAATTTTTTTTTTTAAATATCAGCTTTTACCCACTCTGACCACATTTAAAGTTGCAACTTGCACCCCCACATTCCCATTCCTCTCCCATGCTTAAATTTTTTCTCCACACCACTTACCACCATCTGACATACCATATATTAAAAAAAAATTTTTTTTAATGTTTAAAAATTAAAAAAAATTAAAATTGAAAAATTAAAAAACATTTTTTTTTAATGGCCATAAGCCTGGAGTATAATTGCCAACATATACTTGGGGGTTAAAGATAAAGGAGGTTTGTAAAGGAATTTTTTTTGTGTTTAAGGAGACTGGCAGGATCCTGGGAGGTTAGGATAATGTTAAGGCAAAATTCCCTTTTGCCCGTAGCAAAATTTCATGCAGGCAGCTGAGCTCCTAGAGGGAGGTCACTCTGCCGTTTCAAGGACTAGTCAATGGGCTGTAGGCAGTAAGGGAATTTAATTTTTCATTTGCCTTAGTTTCCCACATCACCATGGCAAGCACTTAAACCCCCTTACATCTTGATGAGGGTGATATTAGGTCTCCAGAAAATGGAGTCTGTAGATTTCTGGAGATCAGCTATTGATAAGATTGTTCTTTTCTGTTGTTAGGCAGTCAGGAGTGTCTAAGGAATATCACACATATCCCACCTGCACAGGGGGTGGGAGGGCTGCTGTTAGCCTGTACTTTGCCCTCAGCTTGCCCCTTTGCCCTCAGCTTGCCCCTTCTGCCCTGCTGGACCCCTCTTGGCTGATGATTTCTTGTCCCAGGATCTTCCCGGCTTTGGCTCCCAGGAAGGCCTGACACCCAGGTACCACCAGGTGGTGCTGTGGACTCATTCAGGTGAAGCTGGCTCTCCGTCTCCAGGAGGCACGGAAGGGGGCAGTCTTAGGATTCCCTCTGGCTCCTCTGGAGAAGCTTGGTTTCTTCTATGGAAGGCAGATGGGCCCCAGATGATTCTGGGAGGTGAAGTCTCCAAAATCCACCCTGGGTCTGCACTGGAGATTCCAGCACAGTGTTGGCAGCAGACCCACTACATAATTTGTGGGGCCCAGTGGAAAATAAAAATGCCGAAGTTGCTGCTAGAGGCAGCATATCGCATGCCTAAAAGCATGCAGAATGGTTCTGGTTCAGTCTTCTAGAGCTGACTGTTAAAATTTTAGCAATTTTAGGGGTGCCTGGGTGGCTCAGTCAGTGAAGCAACTGACTCTTGATTTCAGCTCAGGTCATTATCTCATGGTTTGCGAGAGATTGGCCCCAGAGTCAGGCTCTGAGCTGACAGCGAGGAGCCTGCTTGGGATTCTCTGTCTCCCTCTTTCTTTGCCCCTCCCCTGCTTGCTCTCTCTCTCTCTCTCAAAATAAATAAACTTAAAAAAAACTTAGGAGTTTTGGGGCACCTGGGTGGCTCAGTTGGTTGGGCGGCTGACTTCAGCTCAGGTCATGATCTCGTGCTCTGTGGGTTCGAGCCCCGCATCAGGCTCTATGCTGGCAGCTCAGAGCCTGGAGCCTGCTTCCGATTCTGTGTCTCCCTCTCTCTCGGCCCCTCCCCTGCTTGCTCTCTGTCTCTTTCTCAAATAATAAACATTAAAAAAAATTTTAATTAAAAAATTTTAGGAATTTTATGAGCTGATTGTTGGACACAGCCATTATAAAAATTAAATGATATAAAAAGTATATGAAATAAGTTATATAAAACCAAAGGTAATGAATACCCCAAACTCATCACTATATAATTATTTTTATTGATTGATTGATTGATTTTTAGGGCATATGTCATATATTGACCCTGTGTTCCCCCACTCACTGGTCACTACTCTTGACTTGTAGAACAGGTACAGAACTGCAAGGAATCATCCCCAGCTCTGTGATCCACCAGTTCTGGGGGTGTGGGGGTGTCACATCATAGACCAGAATCGACAACCATAGGGACGGGTGGTTCTGCCAGTTAGCTATGACCACATGTTCTCCTCACTCCCACAGCAGATCGTCAGGGTCATCTAGTTCATTAGAGACAAAGGCATCAGTCTGCACATGCTCGCAGAACTTGTATGTTTCACAGCAGACCAGCACTGGCACATTATGGGCTTGTGCCCCCAGGGCCAGCTCTGCTATCCCTACCCGTGACAAGATTAGTCACAATTAGTTAGCATATAGTGCAACAATGATCTCAGGAGTAGATTCCTTAATGCCCCTTACCCATTTAGCCCACACACCCCCACAACTCCTCTAGTAACCCTCTGTTTGCTCTCCATATTTAAGAGTCTCTTATGTTTTTGTCCCCCTTCCCTGTTTTTATATTATTTTTGCTTCCCTTCTCTTATGTTCATCTGTTTTGGATCTTAAAGTCCTCATATGAATGAAGTCATATGATATTTGTCTTTCTCTGACTGACTAATTTCGCTTAGCATAATCTCTAGTTCCATCCACGTAGTTGCAAATGGCAAGATTTCATTCTTTTTGATTGCTGAGTAATACTCCATTGTCTATATATACCACATCTTCTTTATCCATTCATCCATCGATGGACATTTGGACTCTTTCCATACTTTGGCTATTGTAGATAGTGCTGCTATAAACATTGGGGTGCATGTGTCCCTTCAAAACAGCATACCTGTATCCCTTCGATAAATACCTAGTAGTGCAATTGCTGGGTTGTAGGGTAGTTCTATTTTTAATTTTTTGAGGAACCTCCATACTATTTTCCAGAGTGGCTGCACCAGTTTGCATTCCCACCAGCAGTGCAAAAGAGATCCTCTTTCTCTGCATCCTCGCCAATCAGGCAATCTGTTGTTGCCTGAGTTGTTCATGTTAGCCATTCTGACAGGTGTGAGGTGGTGTCTCATTGTGGTTTTGATTTTATTTCCCTGATGATGAGTGATGTTGAGCATTTTTTCATGTGTCAGTTGGCCATCTGGATGTCTTCTTTGGAGAAGTGTCTATTCATGTCTTTTGTGACGGCTTCTGGTCGTATGTTTAGGTCTTTCATCCATTTTGAGTTTATTTTTGTGTATGGTGTAAGAAAGTGGTCCAGATTCATTTTTCTGCATGTCGCTGTCTAGTTTCCCCAGCACCATTTGCTGAAGAGACTGTCTTTATTCCATTGGATATTCTTTCCTGGCTTGTCAAAGATTAGATGGCCATGACATTTGTGTGTCCATTTCCGGGTTCTCTATTCTGGTCCATTGATCCAAGTGTCTGTTTTTGTGTCAGTACCATACCGTCTTGATGATTACAGCTTTGTAACACATCTTGAAGTCTGGGATTGTGATGCCTCCCCTTTGGTTTTCTTTTTCAGGATTGCTTTGGCTATTTGGGGTCTTTTCTGGTTCCATATATATTTTAGGATTGTTTGTTCTAGCTCTGTGAAGGATGCTAGTGTTATTTTGATAGATATTGCATTGAATACGTAGATTGCTTTGGGTAGTATCGACATTTTAACAATATTTGTTCTTCCAATCCATGAACATGGAATATTTTTCCATTTTTTGTGTGTCTTCTTCAAATATATTTATATTTTTATATATACTTAAATTTATATATAACTTATATATATTTAATTATAGTTATTTCATGAACACTTATGCTTTTGAAGTGACTTATGTTTATTGTGCCTATATGGTGAAAATACTATATAGTGGTGTGCTTCTTGGTTCAGGTTTCTTGCCAACTTTGCATTCAGTGATGTCACACTGGTAGTTAAAAATTGACAGAAGTCAGGGGTGCCTGGGTGGCTCAGTGTATTAAGCATCTGACTTCGGCTCAGGTCATGATCTCACGGTTTGTGAGTTTGAGCCGCACATCAGATTCTGCACTGACAGATTCTCTCTCTCTCTCTCTCTCTCTCTGCCCCACCCCACTTGCATGCACACACACACACACACACACTCTCTCTCTCTCTCTCTCTCTCTCTCAAAATAAATAAATAAACTTAAAAAAATTGACGAAGGTCAGAGTGTTCATGTCATCAAAATCTACAAACACCACAAATCATGTTCGTCCCCCACTCCCCAGCTGAAGCCAGTTAAACTTTTACCAGTACACCCTGGTTGGACTCCTAATGTGCTGTGCCATGTGGTCTTGAGCAAAGCTCTCTTCTCTCCATCCTCCCATACTTAGTGTATCACTTTATAATTTACAAAAAAGGGACATTCTTTGTGTGCTGGGCACTGTTGTCCCATGTAACTTTTTTTTTTAAAGTTTTTTTGGTGTGTTTTAAAATGTTTATTAGAGAGAGAGAGAAAGAGAGAGCATGCACAAGCAGAGGAGGGACAGAGAGAGGGAGAGAATCCCAAGGAGCCCCCAAGCTGCCAGTGCAGACCCGACATGGGGCTCGATCCCATGAACCACGAGATCATGACTGGAGCCGAAATCAAGAGTCAGATGGTCAACTGACTGAGCCATCCAGGCACCCCTCATGTAACTCTTACAACCACCCAGGAGGTAGATTATTGTGGTACAAAGAACTAAGGATGTTGCCACAGAGGAGTTGATGACTTTGACTCCTGGGATGGCTGTCCCCAGGACTCCTGAAGGTGGCACTGTGGTTTGACTCAGGGAAGCCAGCCACATTCCCTTTCTGTGCCTCTGTCCTGCATTGAGAAAATAATAATAATAATAATAATAATAATAATAATAATAATAATAAATATAATAGTGGTCTTTCCAGCCATCTTCAGTGTTGTTTTTGAGACTTGTACATCAGAAGCCTGCTCCCTAGCTGTACCTTAAGAGTAGAAAGAGGAAAGATCTAGCCCTCTCTGCCCCTATAGAAGGTCACAGCTGTAGGAGGTGAAAACTGGCATTTCCTTCTTACTATAACAACAGACAGTGAGAATTTTTCCCAAAAGGGAGACTGGGGTTGGACCCTTTAGGAATTCAGGAAATGCCAGCACAAAATATGATGCTTTGGTGTACTGATTATTTTGAACCTTGCACCTGAAAAAACAACAAATCTGGGGAGAGGCTTTCTCTGAATTCCCCCTCTCTGCTCAATGACAGATCCTTCAAAAGGAACTCAGTTGTCTAAAATCCTCTCCCCTGGAGCTTCATCAACCAGGAAAGATTGACTTTTTTACAGGAGAGACTAGAAGTTGACACCACTTCTAGAAGTGACATCCAGACACACTTTGTGGCAAACCATCATATCTCCCCTGTTTTCTTCTAAGAGCCCTTCATTTATTCTCTCCCCTAAGTGGCCTACCCCTCCCCTCTCCTTCCCTGTTAAGGTGGTATATAACCTCCGAATCCTACTGCTTTTTTGGGGTATTTCCTTTTTCCTCCCACTGTGATCCCTACCTGCATGTAATATTAAAAGTGAATAAATATGTATTCCTTTTCTCCTATTTATCTGTTATCAGTCTATTTCATAGACCCAACTATGGAACCTAGGATGGCTGAGGGAAAGTTTTTCCTCCCCTGCCATGTGGGGGGCCCAAACATTAACTGTCATATCTACCCCACTTGCAGCCAAATACATACACCCTGTGTCCCAAATTTACACTTGCTTCCCGATTAGCAGAAAGCAGCTATCACTCCTGTAATTAAAAACCCCCTGAGTGCCTGGGTGGCTAAGTCGGTTAAGCATCTGACATCAGCTGACAGTTCTCACAGTTCGTAGGTTTGAGCCCATGTCGGGCTCTGTGCTGACAACTCGGAGCCTGGAGCCTGCTTTGGATTCTGTGTCCCTCCCACCACTGTCCTTCCCCCAGTCCCGCTCTGTCTCTCTCTCTCAAAAATGAATAAACATTTTTTAAAAATTAAAAAAACACACAACCTTACTCCCCAAGGAAGGAACCCCAATGCCTTGATGTTCCTTCTCTAGCTTTCTCAAGTTCCCTTCTCAAAAATCTGCACTCTGTGACTAATGGTGAAGTTAATAATCCCTACACAACCACCTGGAGACAATAGTAGGGGAAAGGGAGAAGACGAAATATCTAAAATGTGTGAATAGACACATCAAGGAGGGAAGTTCAAGTAGAGGCCATAATTGTCGCCTCCATAACCCATTTTAAGCCCGATGTTGTATTTATGGCTTTGCTTCTTCACTATATCTATTTCAGGTTTCTTCTGCTTTCAGTCAGTAAGGGACAGCCAGGTTCTTAGCTCACAGAAGAGACTCAAGCTTTGATTCCCGAGAGATCTGTGCCCCGGGGGACCCTCTTGTATGGAACTGCAGCAGTCTTGCTGTGACTCTGATCACAGGATTTGTACTAGGAATAGGATCATTCGAGAATACAGGTAAGTCTTTCACTAAGCCTCCTTGCCCCCTCTGTGTGGTAACAACCTATTTCCCCTTGATAGCCAGACACTGTCACCCCAGAAAATACCTTGATTTCTTTTTTGCTTGTCTGTTCAGGAGCATGAAGCGTTCAAAATGGTTGGGTGGCAGTTTCAACTTCCAGTTTGGTGGGAAAACTGTGTCACTTGGTGGAGGCATTCGTCCCTCAGACACTACAGGCTTTTAACACACCTCTCCTCCGTATAGTCATGAGGCCAAGAAGCAAAGAATGTTTGAGTGTGTAAAACGGTTTCATTGTGAGAGAGCCACTCCTACATCCAGCCCCTTGGTCCTCGAACTGCTCTCTGGCTAAAGGAGAAACAGTACGTACCCTGGTTCAGAGCATTACTGTATCCTGTGGATGGCTCTCTAGTTCATGAAGTGTCTACAGCTGGGACCTTACGTGGACCTTCAGGAGGCCTTTCCATCATGGTAGAATGCTGACTAATGGAGCACGTGGTAAGACCAATGAATCCTGCGGGTACCCCCTGCTCAGTTTCCCACTTCTTGTCTTGCAAAGTGATTTCCATGGTTAGAAACAATATTTTGTGAGATAACAAGACTGCGTATTAAGTCCACAGATGGAAATGTCCGTCTTCTTTAGCCCATGCAGTTAGTCTCCACTCCGGTCATCATGGTCCTTTTTCAATGAACCTATGGAACAAGAGCTGCACTGGCTGGGGGAAAAGGCCATCTGGTTAACATCCACAGAACATTCTATTTGCTATTCAAAGCTTCCCCCATAGTTGAGGCCCATGGTGACTATTTGTATGGCATACCTTCTGTCTCATGATCTGGGACCATGCTAAGAAATTCATCTTTCCCAAGCCTCTTTGTCATGAACTTCCAATCTTGTAAGACTTTCAGCTGTTCAAATCATTAGTCATTGCCCATGAACTGGTACAGGTCCTCACCTCGGGCCATCTTTTCTTCCAGGCAAAGTGGGTAATGAGACATGCTGCTTACAGTCCTGCCCTGCTGAGGGATCTCCTTCTCCACTATCCCTCGGGGCCACTTCTTGCTGTTTCAGAATCTGTCATCAGAAAACCAGGCTCTAATAATTTCCCCTTCACAGTGGAGCCTTGTTGTACTCACTCACATAGCTGGGAACATTCTACTGGTCTGGGACCACTCCAGCAGGTCTATCCTTGCTCCTCTGTCCCCATCCTTTTGTTCCCAAGTCTCTCAAGCAATCTCCTTGAGAACAACCTGCTTCTATATGGACCCTTTCCCCGAGGGAACTGCTGGGCAGAGGGGTCAGATGGCAGTTCATTGGGGGGCAGCTCAGGTTACAAGGTCACCTGGGGTGCCCTTTGGTCAAGTGTGCAGTCTGCCGGAGCGCAGCGAAAACCCGGGAGCTATTTCTCAAAAGAAAAATGCTCACTTATGAATGAAGCATGGCTTTGTCTCCAAGCCCTGAGGGCCTGTTTACAGCGACCTTCTATCAGTGTCTGTGGTAGGCCTCAGGGAGCACTCTGATTTGCCTCAGGCACTCTGAACGATCAGGGCTGAAAGCCTGAACTATGTGCACTGTATGGCCTGGACCAGGTCGGGAGGCCTCTTCTGCCCTCTCCCCCTCTGTGCCTTACTCACAGCTGGAGACTGGCAAATGGGTAGGAGCAGTCAGTGCACCAGGTGGTGCTTCCAAAATCCCAAATGACCCATCAAACCCTAGGGCTCCGTCTAAGAGGTGGGAAGTCCAAAGTGCAGCAACCTGTCCTTTGCTTTGGAGGGAATGTCCTGAAGTGTCTCAAAATATGTGACACCCAGAATTTTAATGAAGTGGCAGGGCGCTATATTTTCACTGGATTTATCTTCCACCCTTTGGCACCTGCTACTTTCTCTTTTTTTTTTTTGGTTCTATCAGTATCGCGGGCCACCAGTATGAGAGCCTGTGGGATGAAGTGACAGAAACTTGGAATGGAATCTTGACCTCTATTCCGTCCTCCTTCTATCTGAGGAGGTGTAAAGCTAAAAACACTTCCCAGGCTCCCTTGCAGCGGAGGTTCTGATGTAAATCCAATTCCTTCAAGTAGATGCACCCACAGGAGACTTGGGAAAGCAGAACTAAGGCAGAAACCATCTCTCTGCAGCTGTGGCTGCTGGCAAGCGAGATCTGTTTGAAAGACCAGGAGCAGCTTCTGGCTTTTCGCACGGGACTGACTGAATACGGTAGGGTCAAGGCTCCTGCAGACTAAATTAGGGCATAGACCAGCAGGTGGGCTTTTCTCTGAGGCAGGACTATAAAGCTAATTGTTTCTCGTATATTCTTTGTCATAGTGGAGAAAAATGCATTGGCCTGATCAAGTTCTGGAGGTTGTACTGATATCTGTCCTCCCCAAAGCCACATCTGAAACAGCATTTGCAATTGGGGTCACCATTTGATTAAGTTTACAATATTCTTCTGCCTTCTTCAAGACTATCTGACTTTTCCAGTTCCCAATGGGGTCACCATTTGATTAAGTTTACAATATTCTTCTGCCTTCTTCAAGACTATCTGACTTTTCCAGTTCCAGTTTCTATATATATATAGATATATATATATATCTATATATATCTGTGTCTTTGTTATATATATACATATATTTTTAATGTTTATATATATATCTGTGTCTTTGTTATATATATAAACACATATATGTATGTTTAATGTTTATATATATATATATCTGTGTCTTTGTTTTATATATATATATTTTTTAATGTTTATTTATTTTTGAGACAGGGAGAGACAGAGCATGAATGGGGGAGGGTCAGAGAGAGAGGGAGACACAGAATCTGAAACAGGCTCCAGGCTCTGAGCTGTCAGCACAGAGCCCGACCGGGGACTTGAACTCACGGACCACAAGATCATGACCTGAGCCACAGTCGGATGCTTAACCGACTGAGCCACCCAGGCGCCCCAGGACACCGATATAAATGTGACAGAAATCATCATCTCCGCATATTTTAAGTCTTTAATGGTGGCATTAATCTTTGTGATGCTCTCAAAGCTCTTTTATTTCAATTTACATTTTATGGGAATCAGGAACTTCAATGACTTGCACTTTGTTTTTCCAATAATAAAAGCTGTTAACCAACCTATGGCCTGAGTGCCAATGCAGGATTCTGCCAGTAGTTTAAGATATTTATTCTTTTTTTTAAATGTTTATTTATTTGCTTGAGAAAGCACAAGTGGGGGAGGGATAGAGAGAGAGAGGGACAGAGGATCTGAAGCAGGCTCTGCCCTAATAGCAGCAAGCCCAATGTGGGGCTCAAACTCACAAATGATGAGATCATGACCTGGGCTGAAGTCGGTCGCTCAACTGACTGAGCTACCTAGGTGCCCCTTTAAGATATTTAGTCTAATTATACAAATGAGGAAAAACTAGCAGATGGATTTAGGAGCTGGATCTATCCTTGAGTGGACTTTGGTCAAAACTCCATTTATAACCAGTCTCTCTATACTTCATATTTTCTCTAGGTGCCTAGCCTCTTATCTGTCCCACTGTGATCTCCCTTGGACTGCCAGGGCCAGAATCTTGCAAACTACATTTCCCAAATTCCCAAAGTCCATTGATAGCTGTGTCCCAGTTAGGTTGTGCCAATGGGAGGCACTTGGTTATATTTAATTTTTTTTAACGTTTACTTATTATTGAGAGACAGAGAGAGACAGAGCATGAGCAGGGGAGGCACCAAGAGTCGGGGAGACACAGAATCTGAAGCAGGCTCCAGGCTCTGAGCTGTCAGCCCAGAGCCTGACACGGGGCTCGAACTCACAAACCGTGAGATCATGACCTGAGCTGAATACGGACGCTCAACCAACTGAGCCACCCAGGTGCCCTGGCACTTGGTTATATTTAAAGGTGGGAGGAAGGGAGAAACCTTTCTGCTTCAGGAGGTACCTTGGCTTTGACAGCACTGGGTCCTCCAGCATTGTCGGTAGGGAGTGTGGGGTTGTAGGCTACAGCCCAAGGGCAGTAGCAATTTCCTGGGCTCTGGATAATGCTCTCTCTCTCCCACATTCTTCAGTATATCCAATGTCTTTGTGACCAACCCCCTGCATTAAAGTCTTCTCTGCTTTAAATATGTAGGGTGGTATCTGTTTTCCTGATTAGACATTGATTCATACATTTCTGTAAAGCCCACACTCTAGTGCAGCGCAGAAGCATCCTGGGTGTCCAGGAATTTGTGTGGCCATTGTCTGATTGTTCCCAAAAGGTTTGAATATTTGAGTACAAATTCTTTGGAGAAAAACTCATGGTATGGTCCTGCAGGTTATTGTTGGGTCTTTCCTTAAGGGTCTTTAACTTTCTTTAAAAAAATTTTTTTTTAACATTTATTTATTATTGAGAGACAGAAACACAGAGTGTGAGCAGGGGAGAGGTAGAGAGAGGTGAAGACACAGACTCCGAAGTAGGCTTCAGGCTCTGAGCAAGCAGTCAGCACAGAGCCTGACGCGGGGCTCGAACTCACAAACTGTGAGATCATGACCTGAGCCGAAGTCAGTTGCCTAACCAACTGAGCCACCCAGGCGCCCCTAACTTTCTTTTTATTCAGTGGTCGACACACCTGAACCTACTCAAGTATGGACATTGGATGAAAAATCAAAACTGTCTTTTGGGGCGCCTGGGTGGCTCAGCCGGTTAAATGTCCAACTTTGGCTCAGGTCATGATCTCACGGTTTATGAGTTTGAGCCCTACATCGGGTCTGCACTAACAGTGTGAAGCCTCCTTGGGATTCTCTCTCTCCTTCTCTCTATCTCACTTTATCTCTATCTCAAAAAAATAATTAGAACAAAATTGTTTATTGCATCAAGATAGGCCTTTGTTCACTGGGCATGGAAGTATTTTTTTTTTTCTGTTACTGTTATAAAAATTAAATGGGAATTTAGTAGACTGTCCCTGATTCGTTAGTTGTTTCCAAAAATCTCTGTGGATCAAACCACTCTGATTTCATGCCAACCCTGCTGCTTATTAGTAACACTTCCCATTTTGTATTTGTTGGGTAACTGCCACCACTTGGGCTGTATCATTCCAGACTCCTCCTCCTGAAGTGAGAGTACATTTCAATTATAGACCCATCCGCCATCATTCCTGGCTTAGAGAGGATGGTCAGTAAAGTGCCTTTTAATGATTTTGGCACTTCCTTCATCAATTGTCCTCTGGCTTTGGTAAAGGAGGTGAATTCTGGGTCTTTTCAAGGAATATAATTATTGGGTTGATCAGCAAGATGCACAGACAGATTCAATAAATCATCCTGACTCCTGAGATCTTTGGATGTATTCCTCTGCTTTATGGCAAAAGATTTCCACTGTCATACAAATGAATGACAGGTCAGTATTGTATCCAGTTTTGCATAAACCAACACTTCAATTGTTAGAATAACAGCTGCCAGCCATCAGAGGAAGCTCCCTGGATGCAGAATCTCCAGTGAATATATTCAAACCAATAAATTCATTTTGGTCTGAAATCATATTCAGGCTTTCCTTATTTAAGTACCCTCCAAATTCACCTCCATAAATAGTCCCTTGCTTTTTCATCAAATAAAATAGCAGATTCCTGCGATTGTTTTCTTTGGGCAGGCCTCCCTTTCCCTAGTTTTTGTCTGCTTTTCATCCTCCAGGACGTGTTATGCTTGGGCTTTGGTTCTGGCCAAAGGGCAAGAAGGAACTTAAGTATTCTTCAGCAATGAAGGTTCAATCTTATCAATTAAGGAAGGATGGAATTTTTCATGTAAAGGAGGAGGGAACACTTCCTTGGAGCTCAGCAGACAATACTATGTTCTTGCTAAGAAATTCAATCCCGTCTCATAATCTAGATTAAATTTATTAGAAGAACTTCTCTTAATTAACCTACACTTAACTGATTTACTGAATTAACTGATAATCCCCATGATCACTTTCTCTCCACATTTTTTTAAAAAAGTTTATCGATTTATTTTGAGAGAGAGAAAGAGAGTCCGAAAATAGGAAAGGCAGAGAGAGGTGGGGGGAGAGAAAATCTCAAGCAGGCTCCACTATCAGTGCAGAGCGCACAGCCTGATGCAGGGCTCGAACCCATGAACCAGGAGATCATGACCTGAGCCAAGATCAAGAGTCAAAGTCAGACGCTTAACTAACTGAGCCACCCAGGTGTCCCCTCCACACTTTTTTTTTTTTTTAATTAAGGTAAAATCCACCCAATATACATTCAGTCATTTAAAAGTATACAAGTCAGTGGCATTTAGTGTATTCACAACGATGTACAACCACCATCTATTTCTAGTTTCAAGTGTAGAGCTTTCTGAGTGCAGAGCTCTGTGTGACCTGCACAGTTGGTACACCGGTTAAGCTGGTTTGCCTATCTCTCACTCCCTTACCCCGGTGGCTGTCCTCCTATTTCTTAGGCACATCCCAATCTGTTTTTAGAACCTTCCTACTAGCTCTTTCCCTGCCTGCATTGCTCATCTGTTTAACCTGAGCATGGCAGCTGGAAGGTTGCCAACTGAGAGAAGCCATCCTTGACCTTCAGCCCCTCATAGCCACCAAATCACTTTGTTGGATCGTCTACCTGTTTTAATTCTTTGCCATGCACTTCATATATTTCCTTTTTTTAGTTTTTTTGTTTGTTTATTAGCCATCTCCCCTTGTTATGAGTTGGACTCTGTCTGCACTCCCCACCCCCCCCCCCGCCGCCCCCATTCGTGTGCTGAAGTCCTAACCCCCAGCACCTCAGAATATGACCTTATTTGGAAAACAGGGTTATTGCAAATGCACTCATTTGTTGAGTCGAAGTTGTACTGGGGTAGAGTGAACCCCTAATTCACTATGACTAGGGACTTTATATAACGGGGAAATCTACACACAGATATATATATAGGGAGAGCGCGGGTGAACATGAAGAGGGCCAGCTACAAGTCCAGGAGAGAGGCCTGGGACAGATCCTCCAGAACCCTCGGAAGGAACCAACCCTGCCCACACCTTGACTTCCAGCCTCCAGAAATTGGAGACAATGAATTTCTGCTGTTTAAGGCGGCCTGTAGTGTTTTGACACAGCAGCGCTCACAAACTGATACACCCACTATGAGAACTGAGCTCCGCGAGAATGGCAAGCTGGTTTGTCTTGTTCACAGCTGTCCCACAACATGTCAGTACTGTTCCTGAGCACCGGGTACCGCTATTTAACTGTTTCACTTGCATACATGACCCTGAAAGCTTTTCAAGGGAAGAGGGTGTCGGGGTGTTCGTTAAAAACCTGTTGAGTACATGAAACCATTCCACTCTTTCCAGAATTTCTGCGAAGCGCCGGCAAGTAAAATGTGTGCGGACTGATAGGTCAGAGCTCTCATTCTCCGGGCGACTTTAATATGCACGTCGTGTTTTCAGCTCTCCGGACAAAGACGCCGACACTTCGCAGGTCCCTCGAGTGGGACTCAGAAGACCGAACAGAGCTCCAGCCTTCTGCTAGTGTCCGTTCTTGCCCCTTTTGGCATCTCGGGACTTGTAGTTTTGTCCACTATATCTTTGCTGGAGAAACGAACGCTGAGACCACAACTCCCGTCACCGCGCGAGGACTGGCGCCATCAGAGCGCAGCCTCAGGAGGGGGCTCGGGCGCCATTGACTAACCCGCTGGTCGAAGGGTCCGCCTTCCTGAGCCTAGGAGCCCTGTGATTGGTCAGCTGCCTCGCTTCTCACGGAGGGGGCGACAGGTGAATGAAAGAGGGGCGTGTCGCTGTGCGGTAGCTCGGCCGCAAGGCTGGATCCCGCTGAAAGGTGAGAGTCGAGAAGCGGGTTCGCGCTACCTCTTTCATTGGTTTGGGGAACATTCGGGGCGCCCCAGGAGGTCCGCCTTGGGTGGAGGGAGCGGGCAGAGAGCTCCCTCTTGGTCGGCCTCCCTCGGACCTCCCGGCCCTGGCTGCTCCCGAGACCTCCCGCCACCCAAACCTGAGCTGGATGACCGACCCTTCCCTCCCTCCAGAGTGGGGAGCGTCGGCGCGGCGGCAGCTGTCCCCCTTTCCTTGGTATTGGGCTGTCTCGCCGCGTCGTCCAGCCGGGTGGTCCTGGCGCCCTCCCATTGCGATGGTGCTGGGACGCGAGGGCTCGGCCAGGTTGGGGCAATGCCCACCGCAGCGATGGTCACTTTGTCTGCAGGAGGCAACGAGACGGGTAGGGCCCCTGTTTCCCACCCTCAGGAGCCAAAGACCGGTCCAGGAACTGGTTCCGGTGATCTGCGCAGGGTCGTCTGTCTTTGGAAGGTGGGGAAGGGGTGGAGATCCCCTTGTCTTGGGAACAGTTTAGCGGGTGAACCCAAGGTGCAGTTGACCCTGAATTTTTTTCTGTGAAAATGGAAACTCTTCTCCCGTGTCGTTCCCCTTCCCTCCATGCGTTGGGAGAGGAGTGACTTCCTCAACCCTATGGGGAGTCAGGTTGGCATAGCGGTTAAGAATGTCAGCCCTGGAATCAAACCAATTTTGGTTTCAGTCCTGACTTGCACATGTTAGCTATAAATCTGAACTTCAATTCCCTCCCCTAAAAAAAGAGGGTATAACAATGATATCTACTGCATTGGGTTATTGTGAGGTAAAAGTTAATTGATGCTTGTAAAGTACTGTCTACAGTGCTTCATGAAGAGTGGTGTTCAGTAAATGCTAGCAATGGGTGAGCAGGTTTTCATTATTCTCAGGTTGGTGAGACTGAAGGAGTCTTGGCAGTCGGCGGGTGGAATTCAAGGCTGGTTTGGGTGCCAGGGTGAAGGCAGTCATGTGATCTGGGTAGCATTCCCTAGGGGAACGTGGGAGTGTGCTGTAGAGAGTCGTGTTGGCATCTGCTCTCTCCCGGAGGACACGCACGGTGTACTTGGCTCATTTTTCTATTCCTGGCACCTTCCTTGTATGTGACCAGTAACTGTTGAATTGAATTGCAACAGTCAGAGGGCTGGGGGTTCCCCTAACCCGTGAGGCTAAATGTACTTCTGACAGCAGTAGATCCAGAGAGCTTCTTTCCAAGGAGAGGTAGTGATCCTCAGCCTGTCCCACGGTTGCAGGGCACCAAAGGCAAGTGATATGAATAAGGATTTCCACAGTATATGCCAAATACAGGGTTGGGGAAAGGGTTGTGGACAGACCTTTGCCAAGTTAAGGAGTATTGACACGACCGGACAGAATCTGGATTATTTGCAGAGAGAAAGCCAAAGGAAATGGGTTTGGGGTACTGTCGCTGGAAAGGAGCATCTTCCAGTGAAAGATGGAAGTGCCCTGTCGATAAAACTGTTCTTCAGCTAAGAAGTGTTGGGCCTACACCGGTTTATCTCCCTGATTGGCCAACTCCTTATTCCTCTGCCCTTCCTCCTTTACCCCCTTTGTTTAAAAAGAAAAAAATGAAAGTAGTACATGCACTTAGTGAAACATTCTAACAGGTTGAAAATGAAAAGTGGAGATCCCTTCACATACTTCTTAGCCTTAATCTCTCTTCTCAAGGGTGTCTGCTATTAACTCTTGCTTGTGTAACCCTACATTGAAAAAAATCATGTTTATACAGATGGAATTGTACGGTACATTTTGTTTTGCTTCTTGTCTTTTTCTCTCAATATACCTTGATGACCTATCCATAACGAACACACACAACTCTGGCTCATTAAAAACGTGGCTGCATAGTATTCCCCTGTGTGATTGCACCTCATTTATTTAACTTGTCCCCTGTTGGACATTCTTTATACTTTTGTGCTCGTATAAAAGCCTGGTGAATGGACATCTCTGAACTTGTAATTTGATATTTTTTGGCAACCCATCCGAAAGGGTAAATTTTTATATTGATATTTCTGGGACAAAAGAAGTGTGCATTTTAAGTTTTAATAAATATTGCAAAATTCCTCTCTAGAATGGTGTTCCAAGTTACATCTGCATCACCCGTGGATATTAGCACATGACAGTTGAAAAATGTGATGTTACCAGTCTGATAGGTTTTCTTTCAGTTCTGAGGAAGGGAGTAAACTATGGTATTGAAATGTTGTATTTTCCTATATCTTGATTTTTCCTTCATAGTTTTTCTTTTTCTTTAAAGTTGATTTATTTATTTTGAGAGACAGAGAGAGAGAGAGAGAGAGAGAGAGAGAGAGAGAGCATGAGCAGGGAAGGAGCAGAGAGAGAGAGAGAGAGAATTCCAAGCAGGCCCTGAGCTGTGGCAGAGCCTGAGGCAGGGCTCAATCTCATGAACCCATGAGATCATGACCTGATGACCTGAGCTGAGATCAAGAGTTGGACCCTTAACCAGCTGAGCCACCCAGGCACCCCATTTATATTTTTTTTAAGTTTTTTTTTTTTTAATTTATTTTGAGAGAGAGAGAAAGAGAGTGTGCACCAATGCGTGTGAGTCAGGAAGGGACAGAGAGAGGGAGACAGAGGATCCAAAGCAGGCTCTGCACTGTCAGCGTAGAGCCGGATTCAGGGCTCAAACTCATGAACCTTGTGAGATCAAGACCTGAGCCACCCAGGTGCCCCTCCCTTCGTATTTTGATTGCCAAAGGCAGCAGCAGGAACTGCTGGGAAGGCTTGGTTGGAAAAGTCAGAAGAGGTGGGAATGACAGTGAAGCCTTAGTCCTGTGACAACTTTCAGGGTTGATTTATTTGGGAATCGTAGAATTTTGCAGATATCTAACGGTTTTCTTCCTTTCTGAAGCAAATGTTAATTTTAACTACTTTGGATGAAAAAATTCCAGAAATTATGATATAACTTCCTTGACTTTAAAATGAATATAAACAGATAAGAATCTTCTTGAGGACTTAAGCCCATCACTTATAGCCCTGAGCTATAATTTAGTGCTGTCCTAAGGCCATTTTGAATATGTAGGAGCATTTAATGTTGCTTAGCTAAATGGCCTCAGGCTGATGTTTTGAAAAAATTCCTGGGTCTATTTTTTTAAGAAACATTTTTTACCTTTTCCTAGCTGTCAACTCTCACTTTTGTCAGTTTACTATCTTATAGAGGATCCTCTCTACTTCTCTCCCTAATTGGTTGTCTAGTTTCTAAACTGAAACAAGTGAAATGCATCACTTGTTATAAATATGTATAAAGTAAGTGTGAACTGCCAGTTAATAAGGTTCTTGTGGGTCTTTATTGAGTATAGTCCGTGTAGTTAGTACACAGACTATGGGGAATCAATTTTGCCAATGGAAGAGCCCTTTTTGTGGGGAGAAAGTGCCTGGTTTTTGGCTGGTTAGGGTATTGTGGCATTGCATTTGTAGAAAGGAAGAGCACTAAGGAGTTGTGAGTTGTGGTTGGCAGCTCTAACCAGGCCTTTTGTGACTCCAGTAGAGGGATGATGGACTTGGTTCTAGAAACTTCCCTGTGCTCAGTGGGTCAATACGGAAAAGGGGTAGTCAATGGATTGTTACGGAAACCGAAGTTCTGCTGCTTGTTGCTCTAAAGGCCAATACTCAAGAGATGAGTTTTGACTGAAAAAGAATGTGAGTTTTGTTCAGAAGCCCAGGGACCTGGGGAGAAGGCGGACTCTTGTCCAAAAGCCAACACCGAGGCTTCTGCCTGACCCAGGGATTTTTAAAGCGATTTAATCAGTTAACGGAGTCCCATGGTCTTTGACATTTCTTGATTGTGTGAGGACTTGATGATGCCAGCTACAGAATTATCTCAGTGCTCAGAGGTTGTGCAAGAACGTCTGGTTCCTGGTTACCCGGGGGTTGTGCAAGAGCACTCTGTTCTTTCTGGAAAGGAGGGCAAGGTTTGCAGATGTGTAAAGCGAGGTCAGCAAAGTCATTTGCGTGACCTTAAAGAAGAAAAACATTTTGCTCAGTGTTTCTGGGCTAATCAGAAAGCTGAGGTGGCTTCAAACAGACTTGCTGGCCTTTGTGGCCTAGGAAAGTTCTGGTCCTTCATTCCCCAAGGCCAGTGGTCCGCAAGTCTTAAAAGAAAGTAAATTAGTTCTGTTACAGATCAAGGGCCTTAAGTCAGCAAGCAAGGAGTGTGTTAACTTGAAGCAGGTTGACCCTTAAGACCAGGCTGGAGTGCTGTTGCAGGTTGGCTCTGTGGTTTGTGTGATGGGAAAAGATGGAAGAGAGAGAGCTCGGGGAAGGTCAGCATCTGTCTTTCTTAGTAGCAGAAGGATTGTAAACTTGATTTATACCTGCTCTACTTAGCAGTTAAGAAAGGAGTATTCCTTTCTACTTACCGAACCTACTTTGTCCAAAGCACTCTGCCAGGTGTTACGGGGGATAGCAAATGAAGTAAGATGTGGCTTGTACCTTCCAAGGCTTTTAGTCCCCTAACCAATGAGGGCCAGGACCTAAAGTTTGGAGGAGTGGACCAAGGATAGTGGAGTCAATCCGTTAAGAGTCTCTCAGTTGCAAGAGATAGAAAACCCAACTCAGACCAGCTAAGGCAAAAAGGGACTTAACTGGCCTCTGGCACAGCATGAGTTGGGGCCCAGATGGTGTCCCCGGGGCACCTGTTGTTCCTGTCTGAACTGAACTGTCATCTTTGTTGGGCGGTTCCCTTGGTGGTGAGGCAGCATCTTAAAAAAAATTTTTTTTTAATGTTCTTATTTATTTTTGAGACAGAGAGAGACAGAGCATGAGCAGGGGAGGGGCAGAGAGAGAGAGGGAGACACAGACTCAGGAAGCAGGCTTCAGGCTCCGAGCTGTCAGCACAGAGCCCGACACGGGGCTCGAACTCACAAACCGCGAGATCATGACCTGAGCTGAAGTCGGACGCTCAACCGACTGAGCCACCCAGGCACCCCTGTGAGGCAGCATCTTTGACATCCACATGCCCACTGAGTAGAGAGTGCTCTTCTTTGGGTGCCCCAGTAAACATTTCATTGCTTTTCATTGCTCTGACCAAGCCACATGGCCATCTCTCAGCTAATCACTGTGGTCAGAAGGTGGGACACGTTGATTGTGGTGGCCTCTATTAGATCTAGAGCCTGGGGATGGGGCCAGCTTGATGCAAAACACATTGGCCAATGGAGTACCTGGGTGCCTCAGTCAGTTAAGCATCTGACCTTGGCTCAGATCATGATCCCACCGCTCATGAGTTCGAGCCCCACATCAGGCTCTGTGCTGATGGCTCAGAGCCTAGAGCCTGCTTTGGATTCTGTGTCTCCCTCTCTCTGTGCCCCTCTTCCAATCGCACGCTCTCTCTCTCTCTCTCTCAAAAATAAATAAAGGTTAAAAAATTAAAAAAAATTCAAAACACATTGGCGAAGAATGGGGGAAGGGTGGTTCTATCAAAGCCAGAAAAACTACCAAAACCATAAGAATGATGAATGTATGCTGGCTAGCCCACCAAATGCTTCCATAAAGTAGTAATAGGTGTGTGCCCAGACTGGTAAGTATGGTCTCTGAGTTCCGTATCAGGACTGAACTATAAGTCTTAGATTTGGGTGTTATCTATATTTTGAGTCTTTAAAATTTTTTTTAAATGTTTATTTTATTTTGGGGGGGAGGGGCAGGGAGAGATGGGGGACACAGAATTTGAAACAGGCTCCAGGCTCTAAACTGTCAGTATAGAGCCCGATGTGGGGCTCAAACCCACAACATGGGGCTCAAACCCACAAACCACAAGATCATGACCTGGGCCGAAGTCGGGCGCTTAACCACCTGAGCCACCCAGGCGCCCCAGTGTCTGACTCTTAATATTGGCTCAGGTCCTGATCTCATGATTCATGAGATCGAGCCCCTCTCTGTGCTGTTAGCACAGTTGGGATTTTCTCTCTCCCTCTCTTTCTGTCCCTCCCCGTTCATGCTTTCTCACTCTCTCTCTCTCAAAAATAAACTTTAAAACAAAAGGAAAAAGTAATTGGTGAATTAACTTCAAAAAAACAATCTTGGCAGAGATTCAGGCTACTCCAGAGCAGCAGCAGCTGGTGGAGACATGGAGATGCAGTCCTATCATGCCAAGCTCTTGGGGGAGTTGAATGAACAGCGAAAGAGGGACTTTTTCTGTGACTGCAGCATCATCGTGGAAGGGCGGATCTTCAAGGCCCACAGGAACATTTTGTTTGCCAACAGCGGCTACTTCCGAGCCCTGCTCATTCACTACATCCAGGACAGCGGGCGGCACAGCACCGCCTCCCTGGACATAGTCACCTCCGATGCCTTCTCCACCATCTTAGACTTCCTGTACTCTGGGAAGCTGGATTTGTGCGGGGACAACGTGATTGAAGTCATGTCGGCGGCCAGCTACCTGCAGATGAACGACGTGGTGAACTTCTGCAAGGCCTACATCAGGTCGTCCCTTGATATCTGCCGGAAGATGGAGAAGGAGGCTGCCGTGGCTGCAGCGGTGGCGGCGGCGGCCGCGGCGGCGGTGGCGGCTCATCAGGTGGACGGCGGAAGCCCCAGTTCAGGCAGGGAAGGGACCTCCTGTGACACCAAGAGCGTGGTCCCCTCTCCGGCCGAGGGAGAGGAGAGGGTGGACTGTCCAAGAGAGCCCCCTCGCAGTGACTGCAGAGGCTGCCACCCCCTGGAACTGGCGGCGAAGGACGGCCAGGGCAGTGGCCCCGCTGACAGTGACCTCTCTATTCTGCCCAAACAGATAGAGCCCAAGGTGGAGTTTGATGCCGACGAGGTGGAGGTGGAGTTGGGCGAACAGCTGCAGCCGTATGCCACCCCACTCAGCCTGGCCCACATGGACGAGGGTTTGCCCGGTGGCCAGGCCATCGACTTGGCTTACGGTAACTACCACGTGAAGCAGTTCCTGGAGGCACTCCTGCGCAACGGTGCCGTCCAGGGCAAAGGTGACGTGGACCATCACTTCTCTCGAAGTTTGGAGGGAAGACCAGAGGGTGCGGGAGGAGCCATGAGTGCCGTGATGGATGTCCAGACTGACTGGTATGGAGAGGACTCAGGTGAGCTCCATTCGCCGTCAGCATCTCTGCCGGTCACTTAGCACGCGCACCTGTGCCTTACTGGCTCCCATCACCATGATCGTCAGCATTGCCATTGTCACTGCTGTCATCACCACCATCTCCACCACTGTCATCACCACCACATTATCACCACCACCACCAGTAGGTGTTAGTTTGAGCACCTGCTGTGTGCAGGGCATTGTCTCTTCCTGTGTGTTACTATTTTACCTCTACAACTAGAGTATAAGGGTGTTGAGGGCAGTTTGAAGACGTGGGAAAAAATCTACTGTCTTTTACTAACCAGCAGTGGGGCTTCCGTTAAATCAGTAAATCTCTTTGAACCCATTTTGTTCTGGAGATAATCATCCCTGCCTTGCCTTTCTCACAGCATTGAGGACCAAATGAGAAGGTTTTCAGAATTTTTTCTCATGTACGAGAACATATTCTAAGAAATTTATTCTTCTCTGTGTTAACCTTGGTGCCTGGCACATAGTAGACAGGCAGTTTTGGTCGATGGTGCATCTACTTGAGAATATCTAAAATGAGTCGGCATTTGGCTTTATGTGAGTAAATTTCTTATATCCTTTGGTAGGCTTTTAAAAAAATATTTAAGGGGCGCCTGGGTGGCTCAGTCGGTTAAGCGTCTGACTTCGGCTCAGGTCGTGACCTCACAGTTTGTGGGTTTGAGCCCTGACTTGGGCTCTGTGCTGACAGCTTAGAGCCTGGAGCCTGTTTCGGAGTCTGTGTCTCCCTCTCTCTGCCCCTCCCCTGCTTGCACTCTGTCTCTGTCTCTCTCAAAAACAAATAAATATTAAAACAAATTAAAACAAATTTAATGTTGATACATCTAAAGATGTGTGTGTTTTAATTAAATCATCAACCTTAAACTAGCTTTTATATCAAATATTTTACTTTTGTAGGCTTTTGTGTTTTAAGAGAACTTGGTTGTTCCCCTGAACATTCTGAGAGATGAGTTAACATGACTAACTCTCCTGAACAGGTGGGGTAATTGTGTTGTAAAGTGTCTTGGAGAGAGAAATAGATTTGGCCGCTACCTTACTGATGAAAGTACCCTATAGCTTCCAGAACCTCAAGCCAAGAAATTAATGAATCCCAATTTAAATTCACCCTTCAATACTGAGCAGTGAAAGTATTTTAGATAAGGGAGATCAGCTGCTTTTATTTGTTACTAAGTGGCTGTCTTGAGATGTTTAATTTCATTTTTTAAAGCAAGAACGCTCTTATGTCTGATTAAAACTAGGCTTGGAAACTTGAAAATGCTCTTTCTGATCCTCAGGGACACTGGCTTAACCAGCATTTAGAAGGTAGTGGCTGTTTTCAGTGAACACACTGTGGGAATGGGTTGAAATCTCATTTCCGTGCATGATAGCGCTTCACAGACGGTGACCACCCTTTCACATCCATTAGACCCTCATGGGTTTGGCAGATGAGTGTGGAGAAACCAAGACCCACAGGGTTTGGTGAATTTCCTGAGAATGCAGAGCTGGTAAGTGGCAGAGCTAAACCTAGCAACCTGGGCTGGCTTCATTTCATTGAAACAAACTCTGAAGGCAGCACACGGATGTCAGTGCCATGGTTTTATCTTTCAAGCCCTCTGCCCATAAGCACAAGTATCAAGAAATAGTCTTCAGCTCTATGCCATCTTCATTCAAGTCCAGTCCCTCAGTCTGTAAAGCTAGGTTTCCAACTACAAGGTGCTGTGGCAACGCAGCACCCCCTAACCCTGGCCATGCCTGTTGTCTGCCAGGTTTCGATTCCGTTCACACGGCTCCTGGGTAAATTTATTCCAAATGCCAAGGCACAGAGTAGAACTGATTTGTTTGGTCGTTCACTTATTTGCTCAAATATTTTGAGTACCTTCCTGGTGAAGATTCGAAGATAAGTCAGACATGGATCCAGCCCTCAAAGAACTGAGGGTGTCTTAGAGGAGATGGGATGTGTGTAATTGGCATCACATGATGAAAAGTCACCAGGGCTGGAAGACAGATGGAGGTGTGATTTTCACAGTAGTCCAGAAGCAGGAGAACCGGTCATAGATTTGCTAGAGTCAATCCAGTGAGCGATTTTCAAGTGTTACCTTACTTGGCCTCTCTCAGTAGTTGACTCTGCCCTTTCTTTCCTTCTTGAAATTCTTTCTTCCTCTGGTTTCTGACACTGTGGGTACCCATTGCTCTTAACCTCTGCCCATTCCTTTCCAGTCTCATCACGGGGTCATTTAATGCCAGTGTGGCCAGTTCTCCATCATTGGCTTGCTTCTTCAACATCTTATCATTGCTGCTAACTAATTAATTAACTCATCAGTTTGTTCTCTGTATTTATAGGTCTGATTCTGCTTTTTGTTTGCTTATTCATTTATTTGTTTTTTTAGGTTCCATGGATGAGTGAAATAATATGGTGCTTGTGTTTCTCAGTCTGACTTATTTCACTTAGCATTATACTCTCTAGGTCCATGCATCTAGTGGCAAATGACATGATCTTATTCTTTTCTGTGGCTGAGGAATATCCCAGTGTGTGTGTGTGTGTGTGTCTGTGTGTGTGTGTGTGCACGCGTGCACACGCAAGTGTGCATATGCACCACGTTTATATCACATCTTCTTTATCCATTCATCTATTGATGGACACAGGTTGTTTCCATATCTTGGCTATTGTAAATAATGCTGCAATAGACATAGGGGTGTATGCATCTTTTCAAATTAATGGTTTTCTGGGGTGCCTGGGTGGCGCAGTCGGTTAAGCGTCCGACTTCAGCCAGGTCACGATCTCGCGGTCCGTGAGTTCGAGCCCCGCGTCGGGCTCTGGGCTGATGGCTCAGAGCCTGGAGCCTGTTTCCGATTCTGTGTCTCCCTCTCTCTCTGCCCCTCCCCCGTTCATGCTCTGTCTCTCTCTGTCCCAAAAATAAATAAACCTTGAAAAAACAAAAATATTTAAATTAATGGTTTTCTTAAGCTTATTTATTTTGAGAGAGAGAGAAAACACGAGCAAGGGAGGAACAGGGAAGGAGAGAGTGAGAGAGAGAGAGAGCGCGAATCCCAAGCAGTCTCCGTGCTGTCAGCATAGAGCCTGATGCAGGGCTCAAACTCACCAACCGGGAGATCATGACCTGAGCCGAAATCAAGAGTCAAATGCTTAACTGACTGAGCCACCCAGGTGCCCTCAAATTAGTGTTTTTGTTTCCTTTGGGTAAATACCCAGTAGTGGAATTTGAGAGACCTCCATACTGTTTTCCACAGTGGCTGTACCAATTTATATTCCCACCAACAGTGCACACGAGTTCCTTTTTCTCCACATCCTTTTCAGCGCTTGTTATTTCTTTTTGATTCTAGCCATTCTGACAAGTATAAATAAAGGTGATATCTCGTTGTGATTTTGATTTGCATTTCCCTGATGATTAGTGACGTTAAGCATCTTTCATGTGTCTGTTGGCCATCTGTATGTCTTCTGTAGAAAAATGTCTACTCAGGTCCTCTGCCCATTTTTTAAATCATACTGTTTTTATGGTGTTGAATCGTGTAAGTCCTTCATATATTTTGGATATTAACCCCTTCTCAGATTTATCAGTTGCAAATATCTTCTTCCATTCAGTAGGTTGCCTTTTTGTTTTGTTGATGGTTTCCTTTGCTGTGCAAAAGCTTGTTATTTTTATGTAGTGCCAATAGTGTATTTTTGCTTTTTTCCCTCTTGCCTCAGGAGACATATCTAGAAAAATGTTGCTGTGGCCGATGTCAGAGCAATTACTGCTTGTGCTTGCTTCTAGAATTTTTATGGTTTCAGGTTTTACATTTAGGTCTTCAATCCATTTTGAGTTTACATTTGTGTATGGTATAAGAAAGTGGTCTGGTTTCATTCTTGTGCCTGTAGCTGTCCAGTTTCCCCAGCATTGTTTATTGAAGAGACTGTCTTTTCCCCATTCGTATATTCTTGCCTCCTTTTTCCTAGATTAATTGACCATGTAAGTGTAGGTTTATTTCTGGGCTCTCTATTCTGTCCCACTGATCTGTGTGTCCATTCATTCAATCCTTTAACAGATATTTATTGAGCACTGACTATATGCCAGACACTGTTCATCAGCATGAACAAAAGGTAGTCCTTGTCCTCATGGAGCTGATGTTCCAAGGCAGGGAGACAGACAACAAACATATAAACAAGTGTATAATATGAAGAGAACAAAAGCAGGGGAAAAGTTGACAGAGAGTGAAGGGGATGCTATTTTGTTTAGTGTTGACAAGGAAGGCCTTTCTAACAAGTTGCTTTTGAGCAGAAGCCACGAGGGAGGAAGAGAGCAAATTGTGCAGGTAAATCAGGGAGAAGAACATTCTGGGCAGAGGGAAGAGCAAGGTGCAAAGTGCAGGTCACACTTGTCGGGTGAACAGCAGGGTGCTGTGGAGGCTGGAGTGGGGTGGGCGAGGCAGAGGGTGCTGGAGGATGAGGTCAGAGAATTTGGGTGAGCACGGATCAGCTAGGGCCCTGAGGGCCACGAGAAGACCTTTGGGTCTTACTCCAAGAAGGGATACCACTAGAAGTTCTCAGCCAAGAGTGACTTGAAATGACATATATTAAAAGGATCCGGGGCGCTCGGGTGGCTCAGTCGGTTGAGCGTCCAACTTCGGCTCAGGTCACGATCTCGCAGTTTGTGAGTTCAAGCCCTGAGTCAGGCTCTGTGCTGACAGCTCAGAGCCTGGAGCCTGCTTCAGATTCTGTGTCCCCCTCTCTCTCTGCCGTACCCCTGCTTGTGCTCTGTCTCTCTGTCTTTCAAAAATGAATAAACATTTAAAAAAATTTTTAAAAAAAGGATCCCTTTGGGTAGTGGTCTTCTTGGATAAGACTGGACTGTCTCTCAAGGTAGAACGAACCGGATGTGCTAATGGCTTATGTGAGTGGTATGAGAAAGACAGAAGTCAAGGATGACCCTAAGGTTTTTAGCTTGAGCAGTTGATTTAGACATGTTATGTTTGTGATGCCTCTCAGATATCCAAGTGGAGATGCTCAGTTAGCAGTTGCATCTGTATGTCTGGAGTTCCGGGTTAGGGGGCGCAGTCAGAGCTGAGATATAAATTTGGGAGTCATTAATGGGTCCATGGAATTTGAAACCTATATATCCCGTGAACTTATAGGTGTAGAAGGAGAAGATAAGAGATTTAAGGACTGAGCCCTGGGGAACTCCAGCATGTCAAGGTCAGAAAAATAGGGAGAGACCAGTAAAGGAGACTGAGAGGGGGCAGGCAGTGAGGTAGGAGGGAAATCGAGAGTGATGGATGCCAGGAGGAGAAAGCGTTTCAGGAAAAAGGAGAAATTGACTATGTATAGTACTGTGCGTAGGCGGATTGAAAACTGATCACTGGGGAGGTCTTTGGTGGGTTTGACAAGAGCAGTGTCGATGAAGTAGTGGAGCAAGAGACCAAACGCCCTGAAACAGAGCTGGGGAATATAGACGGGAAGACAATGAGTATTGATGCTTCTTTCAAGCAGTTTTGTTGTGAAGGGGACAGAGAAATGCATCAGTAGCCAAAGGGCCATATGAGGTCTAGGTTTTTATTAAGGTGGAGGATCTAAAAGCATGTTCGTTTGCCGATGGGAATAGTCCAGGAGAGGGGAGGATAATTGATGGTGGAAGAGAGGGGCAGTTGATAGATCGAGGGCAGACAAGGTCCCTGTACAAATGGCAGGGACAGTCTGGCTCTGCATGTGAGGAAGGACAGTTCGTTCGTAGGAACAGGAGTGAAAGCAGACCACATGTGTTCACAGGAGAGTTTGGGGGTAGCTGGGAGCATGTAGAGGTTCTCTTCGGATTGCTTCTCCTCAGTTAAAGCAGCAAGGACGGTGGCTGAAAGGAAGGAAGGGGCAGCGGGGGTGGAGAGCTGAGCAGAGGGAGGGTGTGGAATAGTCCCTGAAGAACCAAGGGCTCTGATATTAGTGCTCAGAGAGTGATGGTTAGATGGATTTGAAGTGAGACTAGAACACACAGTTGTGTTATTTTTCACCAGTGATGTTAGCTTGCCTTGTTTCAGGTATGGAATAGGCATAGATTTGTATTTACCCAGAATTTAGGTTTAACCAGGGGAATACAGATAGAGGGAGAGGCAGGACTCAGGCAGTTGAGGGTGGATGTGAAGGAGTGATTTCAGTGATGGATTGTGGGTACTAAACTGGGGAAGGAGTGGCATGAGGATCCAAGGAGGTGAAGGACAGTAAAATGGCAGCATAGTCCATGGCTTGGTCCCAGCCAAGAAAGGACACTTAGGGGGTGAGCTGGAAAGATATGAGATGGTGACTGGGAAGTGGAGTGCTTGAAATGTGGACTGTGGAGCAAATGCAGTTATTGGCAATATCTTGGTATGGGGCCATGATTCCGCTCCCAACTATACACTAGCAGGGTGCTTTAAAAATATGCTTGGGAGGCACTTGGGTAGCTCAGTCAGTTAAGCATCAGACTTTGGCCAGGTCATGATCTCAGGGTTGGTGAGTTTGAGCCCACATCTGGCTCTGTGCTGACAGCTCAGAGCCTGGAGCCTGGAGCTTGGATTCTGTGTCTCTCTCTCTTCCTGCCCCTCCCCAACTCGTGCTCTGTCTGTCCCCAAAATAAATAAACATTAAAAAAACTTAAAAGATATGCTTGGGACAGAGATTGGACATCAGTATTTTTTAAGTTTCCCAGGTGATTCTTTTTTTTTTTAAGTTTATTTATTTAATTTGAGAGAGAGCACGAGTGAGGGAAGGGCAGAGAGAGAGGGAGAGACAGAGAATCCCAAGCAGGCTCCACACTGTCAGCGTGGAGCCCGACATGGGTCTCAAACGCATAAACTGTTGAGATTGTGACCTGAGCCGAAATCAAGAGTTGAATGCTTAACTGACTGAGCCACCCAAGCACCCCTTTCCCAGGTGATTCTGATATGCAGGTCAAGTTGAGAACTCTTGGTCTAGGACCGGGGAGCTGACATGGGGTAGAAGACAAGGAGGAAAGGAGGTCATGGAACAGAGAGGCCAGGGTGTTGGGTCATTTTCAGTATTCACACCAAGAATTACGCTAGGAGTTATGTTGTGAAGGCAATGTGCTCAAATCTCCATGGAATGACGAGGTGACGTCGGGGCTCCTAGATGACTATGATAAGGAGAGGTTGGTATGCTACTGATGAGGTTTTGGGGTGATGGTAGGGTGGTCTGGAGCTGACGGCCAAGAAGGAAGTCTTGAAGACGTCTTTGGTGCAAAAGGTGATTTTATTAAAGCTTGGGGACAGGACCCGTGGGCAGAAAGAGCTGCGCTGGGGTTGGAAGAATGGCTGGTTTTATAGTATGGAGTTTGGGAGGAGGCCTCCAGAGGGACTTTGGCATGCTAAAGCAGACTCCTAAGATACCTGAGGCCTTGCTATCGTCAAGCCAAGGTTGTTTTCCCTCTAAGTAAGGCATTAACATTAGGACAGTAAGGGTTTCCTGGAGAAATGTTATACTCTGTATTTGCCTCAAGTATTTGTCAATGGGCTGCAGGTTATAAGGAATGCAATTTTACCTGCCATTTCCTTCTTGCCTTTGTTTCCCACATCACTATTGAGGGGTGATGTTGGGGCTCCAGGAAATGGAGTCTATAGGTTTCTGGAGATTAGGCTGTGGATAAGATTGCCTTTTTCTTGCAATTTACTAAGATATTTGTAAACCCATGTCCTATAAGACTGTGATCTCTGTCAGTTGGCCATTTCCTTTGTCCTTAGGCAGCCAGGAGTGCCTAAGGAATATCACCCACGTCCCACCTGGGGAGGAGGGTGTGCTAGCTTGCATTTTGTCCTTAGCCCACCTCATGCTCTCTCATCACTATCACTCGATGGTGTGAGCTTCAAAAGATCTTAAGGTTTTCGAAGATGGAGGGAGGGACAGTGGTCTGGAGATGACAGTGAAGCACAAGGAGGATCCTACTCGCCTCCGACCCAGAGGTGTCAGGGTTATGGGGTAAGGGAAGCAGGGTGTTCAGGGGAGAGCCAGGTCTCAATTAAAGCAACAGGTCCAACTTGCTGAAGACTTGCAAAACTGTATTCTTCCCTTCTTTCCCTAAGTTCCAGATGTATCTGTCTAACCCAGATATTCCCCCATGGATGCTATGGGGCTGCCCCAAACACAGTAAAAGCCAAACCGAACCCCTCATTGTCCCAGTACCTGCCTTTTCTCCTGTGTTCCTTGCCTCAGTTTATTCCACTGTCATCTACCAAATCAACGGACCCACAATCTGTGTCATTTTGAATCTTCTCTTTCCCTTCTCTCCCCTCCCCCATGTGGTCACTGCATGCTGTTAACTTTACTTCTCTGCTTTAATTCATGACATCTCTCATCCTCTCCCCCTCTCTTCCTGCCTTTCATCTTGCCTCTCTTAAATCCTTCCCCTGCATTGCCCTCTGAGGGAGCTTTTAAAACTCAGATCTGACCATGTACTCTCCCTCCTTAAGATTCTAGCTGCTTAAAGAATAAAGTCCAAGAGGGATGCCTCGGTGGCTTAGTTGGTTAAGCATCCAACTTCGGCTCAGGTCACAATCTCAAGGTTGGTGAGTTCGAGCCCCGCGTCGGGCTCCGTGCTGACAGCGCGAAGCCTGAAGCCTGCTTCGGATTCTGTGTCTCCGTCTCTCTCTGCCCTCCCCTCACTCGTGCTCTGTCTCTCTCTCAAAAATAAATAAACATGAAAAAAAATTCTTTTGAATCTTGCTCAAAGATCACTCTTCTGTGAAATCCTTTTCTGAACTCCTAGAGAGAATTCATTACTTTCCTGTCTATACTTCTTCATCACTTTGAAATTTGCATGTGTTACATTACATTGCATGAATTTGTTCACATGTCTTTCTGTCCTGCTAAACTTAACTTCTTGAGGGAGGAAACCGGTGTCTTGGTAATGATGGACCTTGTTACCGCAGTGTTGGGCATTCAGATGAACGTTTGTGTTGGTGAAATCGGATCATGAGAGGGGAAGGGGAGCGTGCTAATTCTTACTTTTCTGGTGGAGAAATAGTTAACAATTGGTTTTTCCAACGACTAACACTGGACCCATTTTACTTAATGTTTTTGTAGATAATTGAGAAGAAAGGTAAAGTATAACACCAGGCCGGTGAGGATAGATGGCCAGAAGGTTCCACAACCCCTGAGGAGGGAGCAGGAAACTGGCATCTCAGCCCCAGTGTGACCAATGAGAACTAAAATAGTCTAACATATGTATATAGTGATGAGCCACGAGCTGCTGCTTTTATTCTAGGAAACCGCTTTGGACTCACTATAGATTATGAAGAGTGTTAGGCATTATCGGACGGGAACTAGAAACCAGAGAAAATCTCCACCCTTATGTAGAATGATGTCGGGTTCTCACCTGTGGTTCAGCTTGCCATACTTTTGGTAGCACCTTGGAAGAGACCAAGCCCAGCTAGGTATCCCGAGAAGGTCCCAGAGAAAAAGAGTTACTCCAGTGTTGAAAGAAACCACAGAAGCCTGGCCTGCTTCATCAGTAAGGACACCAAGGACTTGGTGTTTGTGTTTATTGACGATGGTGACAAAAATGGCTGATATTTATGAGCCCTTACCATGTCCCAGGTGCCGTGCTTTAGGTGTTACTTCATTTCATTCTTACCATAATCCTTTAAGGTGGGAACTATTATCATCCGTGTTTTACATACGAGTAAAGTAAGGCGCAGAGAAGTTACGTGAGATGTCCAAGGTCACACGGCTGGTAAGTGGTACAGCTGGGGCCTGAACCCAGGCTTCGGTGCCTGGAAAGCTTGAGTCACTAGTGCCTTCCTATGTGACGTGATATGGCCAAGGTCTACAAAAAGTCCTGAAGGGCGTGGATAGAGGGGACCCATCTTGGAATACTGTAGTAAGGGTAACTCGGGAAACTTGAACAGTTTTTATACCTGGGGATTAATTGTGTTGCCAACCATAATGGTTGTACAAGTAAGATGGGGAAAAAAAGTTGGAAAACGATTTAAGTGAATCCCTGGATAGTTGATGATTTCAGGTAGAGTTAATACGAATTCTAGTTTACGGTCTGTGTCATAGCACACCATTTCTGCACATGCCTGGAAGCTGTTCTTAGGAGCTCCTGTCAAAGAGAGCATGGATCCTAGGGGAGAGAGAGAGACAGAGAGAGACAGAGAGAGAGAGAGAACATGGATCCTGATCCAGGGGTGTGATCCATCAATAACAGAGGTTTCCAAACTTTTGGGGGTCATGAGATCAATCGAGGAGGTCTGTGTTAGTCAGTTCAGGCTGCCACAGCAGAATACGACAGACTGAGTGGCTTAAACAACAGAAATTTGTTTTCTCACAGTTCTGGAGGCTCAGAGTCCAAGATCAAGGTGCTGGCAGGGTTTTTTCTTCCTGGCTGGCGGACACCTGCCTTCTTGCTGGTCCTCACGTGGCCTTCCCTCTGTGCATGAACAGAGAGAGAGTGAGATCTCTGGTGTCTCTTCCTCTAATTATAAGGACACCAGTCCTATCAGGGTAGGGCTCCACCCTTATGACCTCATTTAACCTTAATTGCCTCCCTATCTCCAAATATAATCACACTGTAGTTTAGGGCTTCAATGTATGAATTGGGGGGGATGCAATACGGTTCATGACAAAGTCTCAATCAGCATTGTCTTAAAATGAAATCAAACAGATTGACTGTTATTTTGGGAAGCTTTTCGACCTATCCACTGGAAGACACCACTGAGGTGGTGATGTAAGCTGTATCTCTAACTGAGCCACAGAGGTTGAAAGCCAGTAAGAACTGTATGGCATTCCTTGCCATCCTTTACCCTCCGGCTGATGGGGAGCCAGACAAAGACTTGGAATTTGCAGTGTCTTGCCGTTGGCTGGTGGTAGAGTTGATGTCCTCCCTCTCAATCTGGGCTGGAGGAATTCCCCAGCTCCTGATCACCTGTCGGAGGGTGGCCAGTGTCATTGTTGCTTACAGTGCAGCTAAATCAACCCATTTGGTTCCCCAGGTGATGTGCTGGTGGTCCCCATCAAGCTCCACAAGTGTCCTTTCTGCCCTTACACTGCCAAACAGAAGGGCATCCTTAAGCGGCACATCCGCTCACACACAGGCGAGCGGCCCTACCCCTGCGAGACGTGCGGCAAGCGGTTCACTCGACAGGAGCACCTGCGGAGTCATGCCCTAAGCGTAAGTGTCTGGACTGGCAGGTCTCCTGTGGTGAGGGCGGCGGGGGACACAGGGGAGGGGGTTCCTGACATCTGTCTGAAGTAAGGGTAAACCAGCCTGTCTTTTGGGGCGCCTAGGTGGCTCAGTCAGTTAAGTGTCCAACTCTTGATTTCAGCTCGGGTCATGATCTCACAGTTCGTGAGTTTGAGCCCTGCATCAGGCTCTGAGCTGATAGTGTAGAGCCTGCTTGGGATTCTCTCTCTCTCTCTCTCTCTCTCTCTCTCTCTCTGCCCCTCCCCTGCTGGCGCTGTCTCTGTTTCTCTCTAAAAAAAAAAAAAACCAAAAACAAAAAACAACAAACAAACAAACGAAACCTTAAAAAACGAACAAAACAGTTTGTCTTCTGTGTCTTTGTCCACTGGACTATTTTCAGAGAATTTTAAACATATGTTTCTACTAAATTAAAGCTGGGTTGGTAGCACTTAGAGAAAGTTAAAACTTATATGATTACAGACCAGTTTTCTTAGACTCAAGAAAGTTTAGATCCTAGTTAGGGATGGTTGTCATAAGGCAGAGAACAGCGGGGCTTGGACAGGGGATTGTGGGTCTGTTCTCACCAGTGTGATACTAAAGGTGAGAAAGCTGTATCCTCAGTTTCCCACCTAATGCCAGTACCTGGACATAGGGAAAGTATATGCTGCCCTTCATAAGGCCACCTGTGGGCAGCAAACCCACAGGTGGGTGGCTCCAGACCAAGGTGACCTCCCCTCCCACTGGCTACTCCCTGGGAGCCCATCTCCCAGGTGAGTGGTTAATTCCCACCAGCTAAAAGGCATTCAGGCCATTTAGGAAGGCATGTATTTAAGATCATCTTTGAGCAAGGCAATCAGTCTTTGGGAAATCAAACATAAAAATGGGTTTGGACTTCAAAGGACACTATCAAGAATGTGACAACCCACAGAAAGGGAGAAAATACTTGTGAACCGCTTAGCTGCTAAAAATCTAGTAACCAGAATATATAAAGAACACTTTCAATTTAACAATAAAAAACAAATAACCAGATTAAACAATGGATGTGAAGAGACATTTCTCCAAAGAGATACATATGGCCAATAAGAACATGAAAAGATGCTCAACATCATTAGTCATTAGGGAAATGCAAATCAGAGCCACAGTAAGATACCACTTCAAATATACTAGAATTGTTAGCATCAAAAAAAAAAAAAAAGTGTTGGCAAGGATGTGGAGGAATTGGAATGTTCATACACTGCAGATAGGAATGTAAAATGGTGTAACCAATGTACAAAACAATTTGGTGGTTCTTTAAAAAGTTAAGCATAAAATTGCCATAGGTCCCAGCAATTCTACATCAAGGTATATACCCAAGAGAACTGAAAGCATGCATTCACACAAAAAAGTACATGCCCACAAATGTTCACAACAGCATTATTCACAGTAGCCAAAAAGTGAAAACAACCCAAGTGTCCATCAACTGATGAATGAATAAAGAAATTGTGGTCTATCCATACAATGGACCCTTATTCAGCCATAAAATGGAATGAAGTTCTGATACAGCTACAACATGGATGAACCTTAAAAGCATTATGCTGCTTGAAAGAGGCCAGTCACAAAAGGCCACGTATTATATGATTTCATTTATACGAAATATACAAAATGTGCAGATTCATGCATATAGAGTAGATTAGTGGTTAGTAGGGGCGAGAGGGGTGTCGGATGGTAGCGGGGTGACAGTTAATGGGCACACGGTTTCTTTCTGGGGTGAGGAAAATGTTCTGGAATTAGCGGTGCCTGGGTGGCTCTGTTGGTTAGGCATCGACTTCAGTTCAGGTCACGGTTTGTGAGTTCGAGCCCCGCATTGGGCTCTCTGCTGTTAGCACAGAGCCCGGTTTGGATCCTCTGCCCACCCCATCCCTCTGCCCATCCCACCTGCCCTCCCCCAGCTCATGCTCTCTCTCTCAAAAACAAATAAACATTAAAAAAGTGTTCTGGAATTAGATGGTGGTGATAGTTGCACAACCTTGTGAGTGTACTAAAACCCATTGAATTGTTTGCTTTAAAAAGGTGAATTTCGGGGCACCTGGGTGGCTCAGTTGGTTGAGTGTCTGACTCTTAACTTTGACTCAGGTTATGATCCTAGGGCCATAGGATCGAGTCCCACGTTGGGATCCATGCTGTGCATGGAGCCTGATTAAGATTCTTTTTCACTCTCCCTCTGCCCTCTCCCCTGCTCCTCTCTCTCTCTCTCAGAAAAAAAAAAAAAAAAGGTGAATTTTATAGAATGTGAATTATGGGTTTGAAAGAATCCAGACTTAAGATAAGTACAAAGTTACTGACTGCCTCTGCTCTCAGGGCTGGCCCCAGCACACTTGTCTGAAAGTAGCTTCATTCCATGGTCTTAAGTTTTTGTTTGTCTTTTTTCCTCCTCAATTTATATCTCCAGTCTGTCTTGGCAGCAACAGGTCCCTGGTGCCCCTAAGATGTTTCATTGATTGGAATCCTCATTCCCTCTATCTTTCCACATTATACAAAGTCCAGTCTACTGCAGCCTAAAGACGTGGTATTCAAAGGCACCATCAGGTTGCAAAGGTCATGTACATATTCTGGTTGGCTCAAGTGCTGTGGGGTGAGTGTAGGAAGCCCAGAAGACCCCATGGAAGACAGGGACATTGGCCAGGATGTAGTGGCAGCTCCAGCAAGCTGGGTATAGTGCTGTTGGTCCTTGTCCTCCACCATTTCTCTCTGTCTCTACCTCTTGTGTCCATCCTGCATCCAGAGTCTCTACAGGAGAGGCTTTGGTTCACAGAGCTCCTTTAGGCTGGAGCTCCTGAATAGCGCACACATTAGATAGTCCCTTATATGGAGGGGGGGCCCTGGGGCTGCTGCCCTGAGGAGTTGCTGCATGGGGTAGGAGATCAGGTTCCTTTTTCTAGTATGCAAAGTGCTTCTCCTAGGTAAGGAATGTATTTATCAATGAAGAGTTAAGAATGAGACATCTGCCACATATGGAGAAGATACCATCTAACAAGTCTGCTCCCTAATAACTAGATAGTCCCAGGTACAGAAAAAGCCATGCTTAAAATCCCCATCAGTTTCCTGAATGCTCTTTATATGCTGGACATAGGGATATAGTAACAAATGTGACAGAGAACATGAATGAGAATGGTCCCTGCCTTCTTGGAGCTTATAGTCTAGTGAATTTACCAATAATTTGTTAGAAAATCAACAAAGGAAGGAGTATAGGTGGGAATATATAGCTGGGGACCTAACCTGACCCAGAGCATCAGCGAAGAGTTCCTTCAAAGGTATTAGTAGTAGCGGAGGCCTTGGCAATGGGGGGTGGGCACGTTCCTCGCATATCCAATGGCCTTGGGGTGGAAACACCGTCGTGAGGCTGAGGCTGTGGCAGAGAGAGCAAGCAGGAGAACGTTTACTGTGTCTGCTTGTAATTTTAGGTCCATAGATCCAACCGTCCAATCATCTGCAAGGGCTGCAGAAGAACCTTCACGAGTCACCTGTCCCAGGGACTGCGGCGCTTCGGGCTGTGTGACAGCTGCACCTGTGTTACAGACACACACGATGATGAAGACGATTTGATGCCCATCAATCTTAGCCTGGTGGAGGCCTCGTCCGAAAGCCAAGAAAAGAGTGACACAGACAATGACTGGCCAATCTATGTGGAGTCTGGTGAGGAAAATGACCCCGCTGGAGATGATTCTGATGGCAGACAGCAGATTCGGCCCAACTTGTCAGATCAAGAGACACTTACGTAGCGGGAAATTCTGGGGGTGGGTAGGGGGAGAGGTTTTAGAATTTGTTGTTGCTCATTCTATGTTCGAAAGCCACCATCTGTCCAATTTTATGGAAACCCGAGAGGAACATGTTTTCACTGTTACTATCGTTACATTTTTGTTACATTACACGGTGAAGGTTGGATTTTGTGACTCAAAGGACTGATGACTTCTTAGTGGAATGCCCTTGCTTTCTGAGGGCTTTGTTGAGTTAATTCTGAGTGAATTAATGCTTGCCCCAAGGCTTCCCATTTTTCCTGTTGTGCACCCAAACTCTGGTTAGGAGAAAGACAAGAAAGTCCCCATGCTTGAGACGTTTAATTGTCTCATTCCTCTAGATTCCTTTTTTTTTGTCAGCTTTTTTCTCTGGAAATGTAGGCAAAAATATTTTGACATCAGTCTTACCTTTGCCAAGCTTCTCCTGATGGATTCCATATTTTAATTTTCTGGTGAAGTATTTTTTTTTTAACATTTATTTATTTTTGAGAGACAGAAGGACAGAGCACGAGTGGGGGAGGGGCAGAGAAAGAGGTAGACACAGAATCCGAAGCAGGCTCCAGGCTCCGAGCTGTCAGCACAGAGCCCCACATGGGGCTTGAACCCATGAACCGAAGTTAGGCGCTTAAACAACTGAGCCACCCAGGAGCCCCTCTGGTGAAGTCTTAAAGACAAAGCTTCACTGATATAAGGCAGGCAGGGCTGTTTGGCTCCATGAGTGTAAAGATACTTCTAAGACTTCAGTTTTAATGGCTGGGAGTATTTATGTGCACGCAAGCATGGCAATGAACTGAGAGACTCCTGGGCCCTCTGACTTGCCCAGCTAAGTTCAACCTTAAGTTAGTCCTGAGAAAGGAGACTGTGAGCCCAAGTCTGGGTGGTTTCCCTGTTTAGTTTGGGATCTGACCGGTCTGCACACACAGATGACCTGTTTTGTGATCATAAAACAAGTCATTTGGATGAAACTCAAACCCCTTCCCTGTGTTTTCCTGCCATTTTCAAGAGCCGCTGCTGTGTAATGTGGAAATGTAGCCCCTGCTGACGGCCTTCTACTTCGATTATGAATAGAACTTTAATTGGAGGGAAAGTGTGAGCCTGTATAAACAAGTTATATTTCTAAATCGTTTGCCTTTTAAAGTTTATTTATTTATTTTGAGAGAGAGAGAGTGAGTAGAGGGAAGGGGCAGAGAAAGAGGGGAGAAAGGATCCCAAGCAGGCTCCGGGATATTAGCCCAGAGCCTGATGCAGGGCTCGATCTCACAAACCATGGGGTCATTACCTGCGCTGAGATCAAGAGTCAGACACATCTTTTACCTTTTAAAAGATCCTCTGGAGGCAAAGAGAAGATTGGTAGAAGAACAGGTTTTTAAAATCTTTGCAGCCAACACAGTTATTCTAACAGAAGAGGCTATACTTCTTTAAAAGGCTGAAGAGCAGGAAATATTAGGGATTAAGGGATATTCAAGGCACTTTCATAATTTTGTCTCATATTAAAGACATAAGACAAAAAGATAAAGACCTAAAGATAGATTTTTAAAAATTATTTATGTATTTATTTTAATTAGACTCCACACCCCACGTGGGGCTTGAACTCATGACCCTGAGAGCCAGCCAGACACCCTCCAAAATGGATTTTTAAAAGAAATCCCTTTTCTTCCTTTAATTTTAGTCTACTTGTGTTTCCAAAGGTAGTGAAATCACCTTTCTGCCTCTTGAGCAAAAATAATAATAATAATAAAAAAAAAACATAAATTGGCTTGTGAATGTTAGTCATTGAACAGTTCAAAATGTGCTTAAATCATCTTCTCAATAGAGGTTAGAACTCCAGAATGGTATTACTCGAACTATGGCCCCCAGACAGCTGGTCTGTGAATTCTTTGATACCAATCTACACAGCAGGACCATGTGTTGGCCTGTAGTAGGTTGGAAACCTCAAAACTGGTCTTTTACCACAGATAGCTTGCAAATTATTGTTCTAGATCAAGAGTTGAAGACTAGAAATTATCAAGGACCAGAAACACTTTTCTTACCTGAAATGGAAATATTAGCTGTTGTTTAAAAGGAGGGATCTTCGCAAATGGGAAACCTAATCAATTGTGTAGAAGGTGTACTTTGCAAGGAGTTAGGTTTGATATTTTTGCTCTGTTTAAGTTATTTCTGATGGGTTTTTTTTTTTAAAGATTTTATTTATAAGTAATCTCCATACCCAACATGGGGCTCAAACTCACAACTCTGAGATCGAGAGTTGCATGTCTCACCAACTGAGCCAGCCAGGCACACCTAAATTATCTCTGGTGTTTTAATGTGACTTTTCTACCTCCCAGTTCAACTTCTGTGCCCACTTTCTTTGGTAGAGCAACCTCTTCAGTGACTCCATGACTTAATCATATGGCTGGGTCCAAAGTAAACACATTTACATTAGCAATTTCACTTTAGGACAGTGACTTTCAACTGTGGGTGATTTTGTCCCCCAGAGGACATTTGGCAATGTCTGGAGGCATCCTCAACTGTTACAACTCAGGGCAGGGTACTGCCGGCAGCCGGATGAGGTTGGTGTTCAACATCCTACAACGCATAGGATGGCCCCTTATAACAAAGGATTTTCTACTCCAAAATGTCAGGAGTACCAAGGCTGAGGAACCTTACCATCAGATAAAGTTGGATTTTTAAAATGACCTTTAATGAGTGAACTTAATTTTGTGTTATGTTTTAGGTTACCTTTTACCTTCATAATATTTAGTAGGCCCTCATGCTCCCACAAGTCTTGGAAAAGAGTGGAATTAGTAAAATCAGGAGCTGAGGCTAAATTGTTCATAACTTGCCTAAGCTCTGATTAGGTTTGTGATGTAGAAACTTAGAAATTCTAGGAGCGCCTGGGAGGCTCAGTTGGTTAAGCGTCCAACTTTGGCTCAGGTCATGATCTCATGGTTCATGTGTTCAAGTCCCATGTCAGGCTCTGTGCTGACAGAGCTCTGTCTCTCAAAAGTAAACATTAAAATAGAAATGAAGGAAGGTAGGAAGGAAGGAAGGAAGAAAAGGAAGAAAGAAAGGAAGAAACTCTGATCTGATTCATACTCCCAGAACCATTACTAGGTTCTCGTCATTTTAGCACATTTTATTTTATTATTATTTTTTTTAATGTTTATTTATTTTTTGCGAGAGAGAGAGAGACTGAGCATGAGCAGAGGAAGGGCAGAGAGAGAGGGAGACATAGAATCTGAAGCAGGCTCCAGGCTCTGAACTGTCATCACAGAGCCTGATGTGGGGCTTGAACTCACAGACTGCGAAATCATGACCTGAGCTGAAGTCAGACGCTTAACCAACTGAGCCACCCAGGTGCCCCTATTTTATTTTATTTTTTTTAAGTTTATTTATTTATTTTGAGATAGAGTGCACGCATGCACATGAGCAGGGAAGGGGCAGAGAGAGGTAGAGAGAATCCCAAGCAGGCTCTGTACTGTCAGCACAGACAAACTGTGAGATCATGACCTGAGCCGAAATCCAGAGTGGAACGCTTAACCTACTGAGCCACCCAGGTGCCCCTTATTACATTTTACAGTAGCAAAATTACTGGGAGGAAAATGGAACATGAAGCTTAATATTTAAATTATTCTTTCTGTAATGTCTCAGATTGTTGCATTTCCAATTGGCTGTTTCGAGTTTGTATGCTGACTTTAGTACTAACTGGACCACTGAGTTCTATCACTTTTATTTTTTTTTTTTATTTTTGGGACAGAGAGAGACAGAGCATGAACGGGGGAGGGGCAGAGAGAGAGGGAGACACAGAATCGGAAACAGGCTCCAGGCTCCGAGCCATCAGCCCAGAGCCTGACGCGGGGCTCGAACTCACGGACCGTGGGATCGTGACCTGGCTGAAGTCGGACGCTTAACCGACTGCGCCACCCAGGCGCCCCAGAGTTCTATCACTTTTAATGGAGATAACCCCTTTATTTGGATTATCGAATCATAAACATCCTCTGTTTTAAATTTATGTTCACAGCGGTCAATATTTATAATTGCACAATGTCTTTGGGGTGTAATTAATGGGGCTGGTGACATCTCTGTAAGTAAATTAATAGTTGGGTCCAACACAGACCATTAATGATTTATTTTATATCTGCGTCTTTCTGGCACCCTCTTCTTCCCCTCCTCCCCCTCCTCCTCCCCCTCCTCTTCCTCCTCCTCCTTATTTTTTTTAATATAATTTATTGTCAAATTGGTTTCCATACAACACCCAGTTCTTATCCCAACAAGTGTCTTTCTGGCACATTCAATCCAAGTTCACAAAGAGATTATTTGTCTTATGTTAGATACATTGCATGGACAGTAACAGAATTCTTATTGGTGATGGAATTTAAAAATGGCATCCATGGGAAGTTGTTTCTTTTGGGGGAAAGGGACAGACCTTCATAGCAAGGGTTGGAAAGGAATGTAAATGAGGCTTGTATCTGTAATAGACTAAGAAATGACATAGAGCAATGGGACTTCTGGTCATTTGGTAGACAGATGCCATTTTGATGTAAATATTTTGGTGGTCACTACATTTGGAATATTCCTTGAGAAAACTACTGACCTGGTGGTTTGCAAAATATTGTGAAATTGAGTATTCTGGGGGTTCAGAATACACGATGGGTTTTTGTTGTTGTCATTAATTGATGTTGTGATAAACTGCTTGGGGAAAAAAGCCTTGTGTATGGCTGCATGTGCTGATTCTGAGGGCAGTGGGAAGACTGGAGTGGCCTTTGGTCAACTGAGTTCATTGGACTTATAAGTTTTTTTATGTGTTTCTTGTGCATTGATAATAGAATGACCTCTGTGAAGTCTAGTGTCATGGGGTGGGAGGGGCAAAGGGTTGGGGTGTGTGAGAAGTTCCTATTGTGCTCTGTTTTGAGCAGCACCACTGTACTTCCTGTCGTCGTTCGTCTCTTGTAGCTTGCTTTGTGCTTTCATGTGGCTGTGCTGTCTTCCAAGTCCAAAAAGGGGCACTTGATTCAGTTGCTTATGATGGACAATGTTTTCATGGATTTTTGTTCAGTATTTCTGCTACATATGACTGTGCTCCTCAAACGTTTCATTGTAGTGTGGAAAAATTGAATTCTTTTCTTCAGATAATGCTTCTAGAGGGAGAAATGAAAAGGTTTTTTTGTTTGTTTGTTTGTTTGTTTGTTTGTTTGTTTGTTTGTTTGTTTTTGGCAGGAGGAATTTGGTTGGTTCCTAACATGCCCTAGTTTTAAAAGGTGACAGTAACTCACACTATTGTGATCAGAGGATATGGAACCTTCATAACTGGAGGACTTCTAGCGCCTGCTCTGACCTCCAGGTAGATTATTTTACTACCCCCAATTCTTCATTCACAACTCTCGTTTGAGGGAACAATTTTATATCCATTTGATCCAAATTTATATCATTTGATTTTTGGACCTTTGTCAGTAGCATGTTAAAAATTGGGGGGTTAGGGTGGGGACCGTGTGCTTGGGTAGAGAAGGTTCAGTAGGAACAAGCTTGGGGATTTTAAGGGAAGGCATCAAGTTGAGATATATGTCTTGGTGACCTAATGGAGATGGATTGTCCATCCTGCAGACAGTGAAGGGTACGATCACGAGTCTTTTGGAAGCATAAAACCATGTCACACAGTGTCACATCTCTGGTAGTCCCTGTGGAGCATCCACTACAAAACAAAACGAAACAAAACAAAACAAAACACGAACAAGTAGTATACGATGCCCTCCGGGGGTCTACTTAGGCTCAACTGAGCATTTAGAAACATTCATACTCTGAAACTGCTACACTTGGTATCATCGGAGTCACTTAGAAGGATGTGGGATGAGGAGCACAGCTCAGCAGCAGGGCAGAACTAGATGTTGCTCTTCTACGGGAGTCCCTACAACTCTCTGTGTGTCGTAGCTTCAGTGCAAGGAGACGGACCCACATCAGGCATGTATGGAACCTATCCTGGCTCAAAGCCTCTTGTCTCGTGGGAGCAAGTGTCGGTTATAACCACTCCATAGACATATTTTCCAGGGTCCCCTCAAGAGATATGTCTGTTCCAAGAGTCACTGTGCTCACGGAAGCCCAGAGCTGTGGCTTCCTCTCAGGCATTTATAGTTCTCCCAGTCTGGATGCAGTTTACCAATTAGGGGTCAGCTCTACCATATGTAATGATTCCAGCAACATATGTGATGCACTATTCATTAGGCTGCCAGGGGAACAGAGCTAGAAAGTTAACGAAAGGTCAGATTCTCATATGGAAGGGGGAAAAGATCCTGTTAATCCATTACCAAGCAGTATGCTGAGCAATTGCACAGCAGATACCCCACCTAGTTCCTACAACATGCAGCCAGAGGAATGTCCTATTAAAATATAGCCGACACCAACTCATTTTCTTCTCTTGAAGGGTATTCATTCTTTGTGTTTAGCAGCTTGTGGTGAACACGCAGTTGGCAAGTTTTCTGAGGAATGAGTAAGAGTTGGGTAAATTGTCAAAATGGTCCCACGAAAAGGCCATACATCCTTTGGTGCTAATAGTAGGCAGGTATAGTAGGACATTCCAAAAGGACATTATTGAATGGATGTTTGTGGGGATTCCATGAGTCACACGTTGATGGGAATCTATGTCCTCCGGGCAACCACAAACACTAGGCTCTTGGTAACAATGCCTCTTATTGCTGCCACACGGTACTACTCTTGCTTGCTTCTGTTGCTTCTGGAAGATCAGTAAGTGGAGATAGCTGGCTATTTATGCAATAGTTATCCAACAATTATTCATGGAGTCCTTGCTGTATGTCAGGCACTAGGGGTACACCAGTGAACAAACTCCCTGCCCTCAAGGAATTTGCAGTGTGTGGTCAGGGGGACTAGCAATTAAGCAGCTACAACATAGGTCTAGGTGTGACAGTGGGGCAAGGATGCATTGGGGGCTCTGAGAGAGCTTGGGTAGAACACCTGCCCCATGTAAGCAACTGTTATTGTGGTCCTTCTCATCCGGTAAACTTCTGTCTCTGGGATATAATTTATAAGCACTACAAAATTTTTTTTTTAATTTTTTTTTCAACGTTTTTATTTATTTTTGGGACAGAGAGAGACAGAGCATGAATGGGGGAGGGGCAGAGAGAGAGGGAGACACAGAATCGGAAACAGGCTCCAGGCTCCGAGCCATCAGCCCAGAGCCTGACGCGGGGCTCAAACTCATGGACCGCAAGATCGTGACCTGGCTGAAGTCGGACGCTTAACCGACTGCGCCACCCAGGCGCCCCTACAAAATTTTTTTTAATGTTTACCTGTTTTTGAGACCGAGAGACAGAGCATGAGTGGGGGAGGGGCAGAGAGAGAGGGAGACACAGAATCCGAAGCAGGCTCCAGGCTCTGAGCTGTCAGCACAGAGCCTGACATGGGGCTCGAACTCACGAACCATGGGATCATGACCTGAGCCAAAGTCAGATGCTGAACCGATTGAGTCCCCCAGGCACCCCAACACTTTAAATAGTTTCTGACACTTCCTGCCTTTTCCAAACATGGTGGCTTTAGACATCAACAATGTCTAGATTACTTGTTTTATTAAGGGATGCACAAATATTGTAAGCATTTCAGAATATCCTACTCTTTAGAAAATATGCATCAGATGCTATGGTTTTCGTATTCAAACACCACTCCCACCATTCCCACCACCACCACCACCACCACCACTAAATAACTTCCCATTATCCTCATCCCGTGTGATAAGATAGAACAAGGTATTGTCACTGTGACAGATGTGGAGGAGCCCCATTGTGTCTGGATTGGGTCTTGGCTGGCCATGTTAACTAGTTAATACCCCGGAAACCAGATAGCTATGGAACAGAACCATTCAATCAAAGAATTAGAAAAATAGAAAGGACTTTAGGGATAGTCTAACTCTATTTTACAGAGAGATGAAATGACTAGTCCCTAGTTCCCACACAGCTAGTTAGGGTCAGAGACCAGTTCCTGCCAGGCCAATGCTGGTAATAAACATGTTGGGGCAGGCAGCAAAGACCATCCATAGATAGCATTAGTTTCCTTGGGTGCCCATCAGACTAAAATCACAGAAGAGGAAAATGCTCTGACTCTGTGTGATCATGGCTTACATTCTTGTAATGCTTAGACAGGAAGAGGGCAAATCACATGCTGAGAATGGGGAAGTTACTTTAATTTCTGTGCCTGTAATACCTACACATATCTGAACAACATAAACCACCATCAACACACACACACACACACACACACACACACACACAGGGCAAATCAAAATCTTTATTGCTCACTTATTTTTTTATTTAAAAAAAATTTTTTTTTTCAACGTTTATTTATTTTTGGGACAGAGAGAGACAGAGCATGAACGGGGGAGGGGCAGAGAGAGAGGGAGACACAGAATCGGAAACAGGCTCCAGGCTCTGAGCCATCAGCCCAGAGCCCGACGCGGGGCTCGAACTCCTGGACCACGAGATCGTGACCTGGCTGAAGTCGGATGCTTAACCGACTGCGCCACCCAGGCGCCCCTATTGCTCACTTATTTAATATGTATCATGTATTTGACTTTTTAAATAGAGATTTTTTATTAAAGATATTTTTTAAGTTTATTTATTTATTTTGAGAGACAGCACAAGTGAGGGAGGGGCAGAGAGAGAGAAGGAGACACAGAATCCCAAATAGGTTCTGCACTGTCAGCATGGGTTCAAACTCATAAAACCATGAGATCACGATTCTGAGCTGAAATCAAGAGCCAGATGCTTAGCTGACTGAGCCACCCAGGAGCCCCCACAAGAACAATCTTATCTGAAACACAAACCACATATTTTATTTATTTATTTTTAACGTTTATTTATTTTTGAGACAGAGAGAGACAGAGCATGAACAGGGGAGGGGCAGAGAGAGAGGGAGACACAGAAACAGAAGCAGGCTCCAGGCTCCGAGCCATCAGCCCAGAACCCGACGCGGGGCTCGAACCCACGGACCGCGAGATCGTGACACGAGCTGAAGTCGGACGCCCAACCGACTGAGCCACCCAGGCGCCCCACAAACCACATATTTGAAATCAGCAGCACATATAATATTATGGTATACACAAAATGAATTTGGGTATTTCTTGAGTTAGCGTATTAAAATTTTTTTAAAAAATTTTTTCATGTTTATTTATTTTTGAGGGTGGGGGCAGAGAGAGAGAGGGAGACACAGAATCTGAAGCAGGCTCCAGGCTCTGAGCTGTGAACACAGAGCCCAACGTGGGGCTTGAACTCACAAACCATGAGATCATGACCTGAGCTGAAGTCAGATGCTTAACCAACTGAGCCACTCGGGTGCACCCCCCCCCCAAATTTTTTTTTAAGTTTATTTATTTAGGGGCACCTGGGTGGCTCAGTCGGGGTTAAGCACCTGACTTTGGCTCAGGTCATGATCTCATGGTCCATGAGTTCAAGCCCCACGTTGGGCTCTCTGCTCTCAGCGCAGAGCCCATTTTGTATCCTGTTTCCCTTTCTCTCTGCCCCTCCCTTGCTCACACTCTCCCTCTCTCTCTCAAAAATAAATAAACATTAAAAAATTTTAAAGTTTATTTATTTATTTTGAGAAAGAGAGAGACACACACACGCACTAAGTGGGGGAGGGGCAGAGAATAGGACAAACAGAATCCCAAGCAGGCTCTACAACATTACTGCAGAGCCCCATCTTGGGGCTTGAACCCATGAACTGTGAGATCATGACCTGAGCCGAGATCAAGAGTCTGTTGTTCAACTGACTGAGCCACCCAGGTGCCCTGATTTAGTGGATTTTAATAAACTTTCTGCAAAAGCAAATTTTATTTAAAGGTCCATGACAATATATAATAGTTATTTGTAAAATAGATTAGCCACTTTATGATCTAAAAATATGTAGAACCGGTGATCTTGGTTATTAATGAAATATTTACCAAGTTTGGGGTTAAAATTAGTGCAAATCATCTGTGACTTGGTTAAATCAACCTGAGACTAAGTAGGAAATAGACTGAAACTAAATTTTTCTTTGGATTTATGTGAAATCAGATTGAGACACCCTAGTGACAAGTTTATAATAGAAACAGCCTTACCCTGGTTCAGGAAAAAGGTTTGTTTGTTTGTTTTCTTCATTGCTCATTTTGTCTTCAGAAACCAATGTAATTTAACTATTTTCTATACTTGGAGAATTTAAAATTGACCTAAGTTAGATAACTGGGAATGTTGGAATGACTAAGTTTGAAATGGTTAAGGCAGTTGTAGAATGAATGAAATGAATTGAGGATTGATCCCCTCACATGAATGAGTTAATAAACCGTCGTAATTTAAAGTTAACTTTTTCTCAGTGCAATTATTTTACGTGAAATTCTAACGAGGAATTCTATGAATAAGATATTAGTTAAGAAAACAAAGAAAGCTGTTAAATAGAACTCTAAACAGAAGCAGCTCCCATCAAACATCTTTTCACACCTTTCTGTCCCTTGGTGATAGGACCAATTACTTCCTTAAAAGAGACAGTTTCTGGGCAGAGAATCCCAAGCCAGGACACCTAGATTCTGTGACAGAAGACTGCCCACTGTTTGATGAGTGAGTAATGCAGAACGCAATAAGAGGCAAAACTGGGGCGCCTGGGTGGCTCAGTCGGTTGAGCGTCTGACTTCGGCTCAGGTCACGATCTCACAGTCTGTGAGTTCGAGCCCCGCGTCGGGCTCTGTGCTGACAGCTCAGAGCCTGGAGCCTGCTTCGGATTCTGTCTCCCTCTCTCTCTGCCCCTCCCCACCTCATGCTCTGTCTCTCTGTCTCAGAAATAAACATTAAAAAAAAAAAATTTAAAAAAAAGAGGCAAAACTAATGGCAGGCAACACAAAAATCAGAGAAGACACAACCATTCTAAGCCCTGAGCTCTACAGTCACACACTTTGCAACAACTCTTAGAAGGAAAATAAAAACTGACTTGATCTTTGGCCGTCAAGTCTTACAAAGGCACTTGTCAAAACTGCTATCAGAAAAAAAAAATTGAGAGAGAAGATGAAGTTGGAAATGATTCTGACCATTAAAACAACAGCAACTGAGATCTTTTTTAAGGAGTGGGAAACCTGCTTTTTGGAACCAAGTTGGTCTTTATGTTAAAATGGCTATGTACTAAGTCTGTTTATATGATTCATTGTTGTCTGGGTTATGTGTTGATTTGCTATTTTTACTTTTTATATATAAAGAACTAAAAATAAGAGAGAATAAAGTAATACATTGGTGGATATAATCTATATAATATAGATCTAACTTCTTGTTTCTGTTGTCTCGACATTCCATTTTTAATGTAAACCTTTAAGACGTGCATATTTTTGTTTTGAAAATTATTTCTGCTTAAACAACAGTGTCAAATATTTATCCTTTAAAGATAGGAAAGTGGTTCAGTTTTAGCTATCTATTGGTATAATTTTACATTTTTTGAAAATGTTTAGGCTGGGTTTATTTAAGATTGGCTGGGCTTACTGCCAGCTCTTGAGAAAACCTATAGTTTTTAAGAGTCCCCATAACAATATATAACTGCTAACAGTAAATACACTTTCCATCTGTTTGAAGACTCATTAACTTCATTTAATAATAGAAAAAAAAGTACTATCTAAAACAGAAGTTGGGCCGAATCCTGCTTGCCGCCTGTTTTTTTGCAAACAAAATAAAGTTTTATTGAAACACAGGCACACCCATTTCTTTCTACATTGTATAAGCCAGCTTTTGTGCTATGGTGGCAAAGTTGAGTGGTTGTGACACATATCTTTCATGTGCAAAGCCCCAAATAGTTACTATCTGGTACTTTACAGAGTGTGCCTACCAGTGATCTAAAATGTTGGTTGGCACAAGAGATAGTCTATTATACCTCATATAGGATAGTGGGCATCACTAGGATTAAACCTATCTGGTACGTATGGACCAATCTGTGAACATCACTAAGATTTAAACATATCTAATATGCATGAGGGTCAGGGAAGGGACACAGCTGATCCATATGAAGTTTTCTGGGGGGAAGTCTCTGGAAATATCTGACCAGGAGAAAAGATGGCCACTTGGCTCAGCTCCAGGGAAGTATGCCTGAGCCTGCAGCGCGAGAGCTATAGGCAGAAACTAAAGGAGCATGATCTTAAATCTTGGTGAGATGCTGGGAGCTCAGACTGCACTGCTTGAACACCCGCCAAAAGCATGGGGCAGAGCAGGAGGGTGGGGGCACTGACTGCCCTGTATTTCGCAACTCTGCACATCCTCTATCCTCGTGTATCCTTAGCACAGCTAAGGCAAGAGACGTTAAATCCAGCTGGACGGGCCCTATTGGTGAGCACTGCAGGCAGCCAGGATTTCAGCTTTTCCAAGCCCCTACAGATTCAGCGCAGACATCAGAGTGCTTTTGGCTTCAAGGAACAGGCATTCAAGCAAGCCGAAGGTAATGGTTCTCAATGTGTGGTCCCAGAACCATCAGCATCAGCATCATCCCAGGGGCGTTCTGGTGTAAACTAAAATTTGAAAGCAGTTTTAAAAGGATTTGTTTCAAGATTCAAATGAGGGATTTTATGAACATCCTAGGGGAAGAAATCAGCAGATCACCTGGAATTAGCAAGTTAGGACTGAGACTGCTCCTGGTCTCCCATGGTCCTTGTCTATACTCCTTGGCTGCTTCTCTCTGCCAAGCTTGAAGTTCCCCAGCCACTCTTAGAGGATTAGCTTTCTTCTGTCCATTCATTGAGCTCTAAATGGCTGTCCCAGCCCTGACCTGACCACTGCTCTGTCCTTCAGGTAAAATTCTCCAAAGGAAAACACCTCCATTTCTGCCCAGCAAAGCTGGGTTTTATGGGGTCACATGGCACCGTGGGTCAGGCAGCAGGGGGTTCTAATCAAGAGGTTAGGGTGGGATGGGGAGTGTGTTATTTGGAAGCTGGGGCTGGGTGATAGTACAGGGGACAGATTCTCTGGGAAGGGGCGTTGGAGAGAGCAGAAATATTGTCCCATGTGTCTCCTTTTAAAAAAAAATTTTTTTTTTTAGTGTTTTATTCATTTCCTGAGAGTGAGCCAGAGTGTGAGCAGGGGAGGGGCAGAGAGAGAGGGAGACACAGAATCCAAAGCAAGCTCCAGGCTCAGCTCAGATGCCAGACTTGAACTCGACTGTGAGATCATGACCTGAGCAAAAGTTGGATGCTTAACCAACTGAGCCATCCAGGTGCTCCTGGCCCACATGCCTCCTATATGAACAAAATCAAGGCAGACAGGAAATTTTACTAGAGCAGGCATTGTATACCTCCAGGAGTTCCTAGAATCAATGAGGAGAAACCTGCAGGTGGCTGGACAGTTTTTCCATTAGTAGGACAGCAAAAGTCAATTCAGTTGTACATATTCAGAAGAACTGAATTTGGAAACAGGTGTTCATACAACAACTTGTACATACATACAAACGATCACAGCAGCTCTATTCACGATAGCCAGAAGGTGGAAACACCCAAATGTCCATCAACTGATGAATGGATAAACAAAATGTAGCATATGTAAGCGGTGGGATATTCTTCACGCATCAAAAGGAATGAGGTTCTCATACAGCCTACAACATGGATGAATCTTGAAAACATTATGCTAGGTGAGAGAAACCAGCCACAAAGGGCATCATATTGTATAATTCCACTTACATAAAATGGCTGGAATAGACAAATCCACGGAGACAAAAAAAAAAAAAACCCACAAAAAATAAAAAACAGTGGGGGTTGCCAGGGGCTGGGTGGGAGACAATGCAGCTTTCCCTTTGAGGTGGAGGGAAAAGTTCTGGAACTAAATAGTGGTGATAGTTGCACAACACTGTGAATGCATTTAATACCAAGGAGTTGTCCTTAAAATGATAGGTTTTATGGGTACTTCACCACAATCTTTTTTAAAACGTCTATTTACTTAGCGTTTCTGGGGTTCCCGGAGGTGTTCGCGCGGAGGGCGGGCGGGGCGTCGGGGCTGCCAGGACCGGCCGCGCGCCTGGCTGCTGGCGGAGGGAGGGCGGCGGGATGCGGCCCGGGAGCGGCGCCCCCAGACGTCCCCGGGCCGGGAGAGCGGCGGGAGGCGCAGAGGCGGGCGGGCGCCATTTGCAGCCCCGGGCGCAGCGGCGGCGGCGGCGGCGGCGCGCCGGTTCCGAGGGGCTAGGGACGGTCACAGAGGCGGTGCGGGCGGCTGGCGGCGGGGGCCCCGGCCTCGGGGCGGCGGCCCGCGGGGAGAGGAGGGCAGCGCCGGGGCGCACCGGCTCGGGACCCAGAGGCCGCCCTTCTCCGCGGCCGCCCGGCCGCCCCTCCTGTGCGCCCGGGAGGGGCTGCGAGACAATGGCCGCGCCGTCGCCGCCCGCGCCCGCCGCGCCGCCCGGGCCCGGCCCAACCGCGGCGCTGGGAAAGGTGGGAAGGCGCGCGGAGCCTCCTGGCGGCGGCGCGGGGACGGTGCCCGGCGTGTGTGGAGTCGTCGGGCGCCGCGGACTCCCAGAGGGTCGGCGGCCGGCCGGGCTCCGGCTGCGCGGCGAGTGACGAGGTCCCAGCTAAGGTGGAGATTGTCCCTCTGTTTGCTTTTGTGTGTCCAGTCTTGCCTGGATCCAGGCTATGCATTTCTGGCAGGACCATCACAGAAGTGATGCTGCGTCCTTCTCAGCGCGTCGTATCAAGTGGCACTCAATTTCAGCTTCGTCAATTTGTCTCATTACTGATGCTGTTCACTTGGATGCTTGATTAAGATGATGTCCCACATGCTTCCCCACTGTACAGTGACACTTTTCCCTTTTGAAATTATGAAGTGTTATATACAGAGGTATTTGAAACTGTAGCAATCGCCCATTTTTCATCAAGCCTTTTAATATTCATTTATTTTTTTATACCACGTGGACTCGCGGTTTCCTGTTTTAGCCATTGGGCTAGAATCTGTTGCTGTCATTTATTTTAATGCTTCAGTTCCGGATTTGGCCAGTGGAAGCCCATTCAGCCAGCTTCTGTGTCTACTTGACATGTCCCAGCTTCTGTGTCTACTTGACATGTCCCAGCTTCTGTGTCTACTTGACATGTCTACTTGAACGCTTCCTTTCTCCCACAAGATGTTCCAGGCTCGCCTTGTGTTTTATCCTTGCCCCAGTCCTGGAATCAGATACTTCTCCAAGTAGCTTTGGTTCTTTTAGTGGAGAGCTCTTACTTAGAAATGGATATCATCATGCTGGGTATGCTCATTGATTTTGAAATGTTGCTGCTTTCATGATCTCTCAGTGGACATTTACATAGAGACTGTGATAGCTAGATTGACACCTAGGTGTAGATACACAGATACAGATTGATATATACATAAGTAATTCTAGGTCCAGTCCAATACCACAGGATTCATTCTACAGGTATACCACAGAGATATTGCAGGTTCATTTCTAAACCACTGCAATAAAGTATCACAATAAATCAAGTTAAATGAATTTTTTTTTTTTTTTTTTGGTTTCCCAGTGCATATAAAAATTATGTCTGGGGCGCCTGAGTGGCTCAGTTGGTTGAGCATCCAACTTCGGCTCAGGTCATGATCTCACGGTTCATGGGTTTGAACTTTGGCTCAGATCATGATCTCACGGTTCATGGGTTCGAGCCCCGCATCGGGTTCTGTGCTGACAGCTCTGAGCCTGGAGCCTGTTTTCAGTTTCTGTGTCTCCCTCTTTCTCTGCCCCTTCCCTGCTCATGCTCTGTCTCCAAAATAAATAAACATTAAAAAAGTTAAAAAAAATTATGTCTATACTATGCTGTAGTCTAGTAAGTGTGCAATAGCATTAAGTCTGAAAAGTGTACAATACTTTATTGCTAAGAAATGCTAACCATCATCTCTTTCAGCAGGTCTAATCACTGATCACAGATCACCATAACAAATATAATAATAATGAAAGTTTGAAATATTGCAAGAATTACCAAAATGTGACACAGGGCACAAAATAAGCAAATGCTGTTGGAAATATGGCAGGATAGATTTGCTCAAAGCAGGGTTGCTACAAACCTTCAATTTGTAACAAATGCTATACCTGGAAAGTGCAATAAAGCGAAACGCAATAAATCAAGGTGTGCCTGCAATTTTCTCCTTCTTCATTATTTCTGGTACTACCACATTTATTCTTTCAAAAATTGTTATTTTCATTATTAAAGTAAAATATTCCCTTCAATAAAATTTGAAAGTACCGAAAAATAAAGGAAAATCAACCATAATTTGGCATAAAAATACAACCATGTTTTGTAGATTTACTCTCAGTCTTTTTTTTTTTTAATTTTTTTTTCAACATTTATTTATTTTTGGGACAGAGAGAGACAGAGCATGAACGGGGGAGGGGCAGAGAGAGAGGGAGACACAGAATCGGAAACAGGCTCCAGGCTCTGAGCCATCAGCCCAGAGCCCGACGTGGGGCTCGAACTCCCGGACCGTGAGATTGTGACCTGGCTGAAGTCGGACGCTTAACCGACTGCGCCACCCAGGCGCCCCTCAGTCTTTTCTTTATGTGTCAGTCCCCTTTTTTGAGTTATGGAAATCATACTATAAATACAATTTTGCATCCTGTTTTTCACTCAATTTTGTATGGGTAGGCAAGTCAGCCCACAGGCCAAACCTGGTCCACTGTTTGTTTTTGTCTACAAGCTAAACTTGGTTTTTACATTTTATTTATTTATTTATTTATAATATATTTTTTAAGTAAACTCTATCCCCAAGGTGAGGTTTGAACTCACAACTCTGAGATCAAGAAATCATATGCTCTACTGACTGAGCCAGCCAGGCACCCCTAAAACTGGTTTTTATTATGTATTTATTTTAATTTAAAAAAATGTTTATTTATTTTTGACAGAGAGACAGAGTGCAAGCAGGGGAGGGGCAGAGAGAGAGGGAGACGGAGTCTGAAGCAGGCTCCAGGCTCCGCAATGTCAGCACAGAGCTCGACACAGACCTCAAACTCAACAAACTGTGAGATCATAACCTGAGCCGAAGCGGGATGCTCAACCTAATGAGCCACCCAGGCATCCCTAAAATTGGTTTTTAAATTAATAATGTTTATTTATTTTTGAGAGAGAGACAGAGACAGAGCATGAGCGGGGAAGGGGCAGAGAGAGAGGGAGACACAGAATCAGAAGCAGGCTCCAGGCTCTGAGCTGTCAGCATAGAGTCTGATGCGGGGCGCAAACTCACAAACTGCAAGATCATGACCTGAGCTGAAGTTGGATCCCCAACCCACTGAACCCCCCAGGCGTCCTGGTATGAAATTCAAATTTAAGTGTCCATAAATTAAGTTTCATTGGAACACAGTCATGCATATTCATTTATATATTGCCTATAGCTACTTTTTGCTGCAACAGCATAGTTAAATAGTTGTAAAAGAGACTGTATTGCCCAACCAAGCATAAAATATTATTTGGTCCTTTCCAGAAAAAGTTTGCCAACCCCTGAAATATTGCATCTTAGTCACATTATTAAATTGGCTGCTAAATCTGTGCTTTGAAATGTTATGGGAGTGACAATACTTAGCATATTTTAGGTGCTTAATAAAGGAATTTCCTCTAAAGAATCCAGGAAGGGAAGGGAATAGGAGGAAGAAGAAGAAGAGGGACGGTTTTTAGACGTGTCTGTTTTCAGGTATCTGCAGAATTTATAATTCCAACCAGTGGAAAAGGTGTCTTCTCACTAGTCATTTAAAAGAAAGATGTCTTTCATGGCTAAGATAATACCTTTTTAAATGCCCTTTTAAAAACTTATTGAGGGCCAAGATAATCTTGTTGCTACCAAATTAGTAATATATCTAATTTTAGCCAGCTTTTCCCCTTAGCTTTGCAGAAACTTTGGTGAATTTTTAAAATGGCTCCATAACAAATGTGGAAAGATCCTAGGGAGCTGAAGAGACCTCTCCTACCATTGTCCTCCACACCCTGCCAACCCCCAGCCATGGGGTCTGAGCAGGGATAAATGCTGAGAAACCGCCTATGTAGATCTCTTTGACCAAAAAACAGCCACGAGTTTGTTGTTTTTATTATTTATGTCTGTAGTTTTTGAAAGTGGCAAGGAATTATTTTAATCCTTCTCCCACCGAGAGATGGGTCTTTGGACTCTGTCCTTGAATCTGGGTGGGTTTGTGACTGCTACACCCTATAGGGTATGGCAAGAGTGATGCGTGATTTCTGAGGCTAGGAGAGGCCACGCGCCTTCCACTTAGCGGTCTAGCAATGCTGATTCCTGAGACATGCCTTCCTTCTGGGTTTGCTCCCCCGTGGAACCCAGCCACCATGCAGTGAGAAGCCCAGCCACATGGAGAGGCTGTGTACAGGTGCTCTGCAATGACAGTTTGAGTTGAGCCTAGCCTTCAGCCTTTCCAGCCCAGGCTCAGCCAAGTGAATGAGGAAGCCACTTTAGAAGGATTCCTGCAGCCCCACCCCTTCTAGCTCCCAGCCGAAGCTCAGGATAGGGTGGAGTGCAGAAGAGCAGCCCCTACTGTGTGCTCTTTCAGAATTCCTGATGCACAGAATCAGTCGGCATGATAAAGTGATTGTTTTATACCACTACATTTGAGATGGGTGTTGTGCAGCAGTGGTAACTGGAACACTACCTTCTCAGTAAAGGCCCTTACATATGATCGTTAAGTCAGTGTAAATAACAAAAGCCACGGAGAGCAGAGGGGTAATTAAGGGTAAAGGTAGTTAGTATAACTGAATATTAATGGGGCACCTGGGTGGCTCAGTTGGTTGAGCGTCCAACTTCGGTTCAGGTCATGATCTCACAGTCCATGAGTTCAAGCCCTGCATCGGGCTCTGTGCTGACAGCTTGGAGCCTGCAGCCTGCTTCAGATTCTGTCTCGCGCTCTCTCTGCCCCTCTCCCACTCATGCTCTGTCTCAAAAATAAATATAAAAAAAACATTAAAAAAATAAATTTAGGGGCGCCTGTGTGGCTCAGTCGGTTAAGCGTCTGACTTCAGCTCGGGTCATGATCTCACGGTTGGTGACTTGAGATTCTCTCTCTCTCTCCCGCTCTCTGCCCCTCCCCTGTCTGCTCTCGCACATGCTCACTATCTCAAAATAAGTAAATTTTTAAAATAAGGGGTAACTTCTTTATCATCAGTTTTATAGAATTCACAAGGGCTGTTTCAAATATGGACCATTAATAAAATCCAAGTACACGACACTAAGTCATAAACTCATATTGTCTAAGTGTGTAGTTTGATTCAGAGACAGAGCTTATAAAATCCAGAGGAACAAGTGATTAGCACATTCTTTTGACCCTCTGAGCAATCATATCAACCAGGCTTTCAGCAAGGCTTGTCAGCATCCAATTAATTAACAAATACGTATTCCAGAGGCGCCTGGGTGGCTCAGTTGGTTAAGTGTCAGACTTTGGCTCAGGTCATGATCTCACATTTGGTGGGTTCAAACCCCACGTCAGGCTTTGTGCTGACAGCTCAAAGCCTGGAGCCTACTTCAGATTCTGTGTCTCCCTCTCTCTCTGACCCTTCTCCCTGCCATCTTAAAAATAAACATTAAAAAAATTTTTTTAAATAAAAAATGTGTATTCTGGTGAATAACTGGATCACGGGAATTCTGTGATGTTGATTGCAGGTAGTCCCTTGCATGATTTAAAACACACAAAAAAGAAGGTGGCAACACCTATAACATCTCAACACGGAGGTGGCGCTATAGACTGGAGGCAGGGCTAGAGCTGTCTTGGAAACTCATCCGGAAAAAAACAATTCAACTTTTTAAGACGAGCAAAAGATGTGAACTTCACCTAAAAAGACATATGGATGGCAAATAAGCACAGGAAAAGATGCTCAACAGTATTAGTCATTAGGGAAATGCAAATTAAAACCACAATACAAAGTAAAACCATACCACACACTTATTAGAAAGGCTAAAATCAAAGCCAAAAACCCAAACCCAAACAAAACCTGGTAATACCATGCACTGGCAAGGACACGGAGCGCTGGAACTCTCACATGTTGCTGGTGGGAATGCAAAATGGTACAGCTACTTTGGGAAACAGCTTGGCAGTATTTTGTAATGCAGAAAGGACACCTAGCATATGACCCAGAAATCCTCCCACATATTTACCCCGAGTAAATACTCCTAAGTATTTACCCAAGAAAAATAAGCACTTAACATTTAAACAAAAATCCATATGTGAATGTTTAGAGCAGGTTTTTGCATAAATACCCCAAACTGGAAACAATCCCAATGTTCTTTGTCTTATGGATAGATAAATGGGTGGTATATTCATACAATGGAATACTGCTCAGCAGTAAAAAAGGAAGCGCATACATGCAACAACATGGATGAATCTCAAATTATGTTGAGAGAAACCAGACTCAAAAAGTTACCACCCAATGGCTTTATGGCAAATTTAATGCTATATTCATATTTTCACACACACACACACACACACACACACACACACACACACACAGACTACATAGTATAGGATTCCATTTGTGTGCCATTCTGGAAAAAAACAAAGCTAGAGAGATGGAAAACAGATCGGTGGTTGCCAGGGGGCAGGGGCAGGGAAGGAGGAAGGTTAACTACTAAGGTTCAGCGTAAGGGAGTTTTCTTGGGGATGTGTGAGAACTGTTCTGTATCTTGATTGTGGTGCTAGTTCCATGACTCTACACCTTTGTCAAAACTCATGGAACAGGGGGAGCCTGGGTGGCTCAGTCGGTTAAGCGGCCGACTTCGGCTCAGGTCATGATCTCGCAGTCTGTGAGTTCGAGCCCCGCGTCGGACTCTGTACTGACAGCTCGGAGCCTGGAGCCTGTTTCAGATTCTGTGTCTCCCTCTCTCTGACCCTCCCTTGTTCATGCTCTGCCTCTCTCTGTCTCAAAAATAAAATAAACGTTAAGAAAAAAAAAACTCATGGAACAGTACACCAGAAAGAGTGAATTTTATTCTATGTTAATTAAAAAATAAAAAATTTAAATTTCTAGCAGACTAATTTAAAAATGATTAGATATTATCAATATTAAAATTAATATTATTAGTTTGCCATTTTATTTAACTCAATGGGCTAAAAATACAATCTCAATATGTAATCAATATAAGAAATTCTTAATAAGATATTTTACATTTTTTGTACTAAGGCTCAGGGATTTGGTATGTGTTGCACATACAAGCCACGTTAGTTTGGACCAGCCACATTTCAAGCGCTCAGCAGCCACATGTGGCTCGAGACCACCATAATCAGACAGCACGGGTCTAGATCATGATCTTTTTTTTTTTTTTTTTTATAAAGACTTTATTTTTAAGTAATCTCTGCACCCAACATGGGGCTCGAACTCACCACGCCAAGGTCAAGAGTCGCATGCTCCACTGACTGAGCCAACCAGGTGCCCCTACAGCATGATCTGAAAAAAAAAGTAAGGGTAGTGTTTCCACCCTCAAGCAGCTATCATCAAATAAATAGTAGAATATTTCCACCAAGTAGCATACGCTGCTTAAAATGGTCAGACTTTTAAAAAATCTTAAAACAATCATAGTGAAAAGGTAAACATAAAGTTATAAATATTAACTCAAGGGAGTCATAGTCTTGCTGATGCAGCCAAACTGGCATCATCTTCAAAGTGACCTTGCCCTCTCACTTGCATCTTCTGGAATACTCCCTGAAAATGCCATTCCCTTTCATGTTGCATTTGCTAACGTTTTCTTCTGCTCGCTTATCTCTTCCTCACTCCACACACCCACATATACACTTCTCCACTCTGGTGAAGACTTACTTCTCCTTTACAGCCCAGTCCCAGTGGACTGTCTGTCCCCCAAATCCCTGCTCCATGAGGGCAGGAACCATGCCTTATTTTTCTGCATGGTGGGCCCTCAACGCTCTTCTTTCTTCCAATGTTTACTGAGTCCCTCTCCGTGCTGGAGATACTGGGTGAAAGACATACAGCCCTGCCCCCAAGTATCTTGCGGTCTGGTGGGAAGGACAGACAAATTAAAAAAGGACTCGACTACAGCTTGCTAAGTGCCAAAGCACGGTGCTGTGGGGAAGCCAGCCTTTCCTACACAACCTCTGAGGCAGTCAGTCTCTCTCCTTTTTCCTTTAAGAGGTCACTGTGGAAGTCAGCACAGGGTGGGCCTTGCCATGAGTCCCTATGCCTACTCAGCCTCAGCCAGCTGACTCTTATGGGGGCGGGGAGGGGCACTTCAGTGGAGATCACTGGGAGAGCGACCACGGAGGTGAGATTGCTTTGTCTCTATGCTAGTATTAAAATGTGGATACATTCCCACCAGACTCATTCCCTGGTGAAAACTCACCAGCAGCCACCTCCCTTGGAAACCCCTGCCTGTACCACTTTAAAGAAACAATTGTCCCACAGTGGAATCCAGGGGGCCTTGTCCTTGGGTGAGCAACCTCATCTACCAATCCTCTGAGGGCTGAGCCACCCGTCCAACAATGTACACAGAAGCCAGCTGTCTCGAGCCCCCAGTGGGGAAGGGCAATAAGAGGAGAATGTAAGGCTAATTGCACATACTCTATTTCTCACTTCTAAGGAAGAAAGGACATTTCCGCAGGAGGGAGGAGGTGGTGTTGGTGACAGTGCCAGTGGTTGGCAAGGGTGCTGATTCCATCCCTCTCTACCAGTCACAGAATGATTTGTGTTTGAACACCTCCTGTTTTCAAGTGCAGATAAATTTGCAGAAATTTAAAAGTCATTCTTTTTTTAAAAATTTATTTATTTTGAGAGAGAGTGTGCGTGCATGAGCAGGTGAGGGGCACGAGAGAGAGAGGGAGAGGGAGAATCCCAAGCAGGCTCTGCACTGCCAACACACAGCCAGACATGGCACTCGAACTCACAAACCATGAGATCATGACCTGAGCGAAAATCAAGAGTCAGACACATAACAGACCGAGCCATCCATCCAGGCACCTCTAAAAATCATTCTTAAATCACTGTGAAGTGTTAGAGTGAAATAGTGAGACTGACACCCTGAGTTAGGGAAGGAGCTTCAATGATGATTAGGAGGAAGGAAAGAAAATTAAGGGTGGGTGGGCTTGGAGAAGGCAGGAGAATGGGAGGACTTAATTAAAAACGCAATCTTTGTCTACTTCCTGAGTTTTATTGAATCTTTGCGGCAGCAAATCGATTTTAGCTTATTTTTATTTTTACCTATTTGTTTAAGTAGGCTTTACGCCCAGCACAGAGCCCAATACGGGGCTTGAACTCATGATCCTAAGATCATGACCTGAGCTTGAGACTGAGAGTGAATGCCCAACTGAATGAGCCACCCAGGTGCCCCAATTGTAACTTATTTTTAAACATTGTATTGTTGACTGGTTGATAGGTGACAAACACCTGCTCCCCAGAAAAAAAAAAATGAGTTTCTCCTCCTCTGAATTCTCACAGGCTTTCAGTCAACAATACTTGTTCAATGCCTGCTATTTGCCAGATCTGGTGTTAGGTTCTAGAGCTTTTGAGTGTTTTGCACTTAGCATATTTCGTCTTATATTATGGATGAATAAAAGTTCATGAATTTAAAAAATACTCCACATGCAGCGCTAGCTTTTCTTTTGCTGGATGGTGAGCTGTCTCTGCAGGGAATGAGATTCATTTGAGAAAAAGAGCTCACTGAAAATATTCCAGTCATCTCTGTAGCACTAAGTATCTAGCTTAGTGCCTGGTACACAGGCGGTGCTTACTCAATGTTTGTTGAATGACTACAAGGCCTCCCAAGTTCACCACCATGGAGCTGAGAAAGGTGATGTCAGACAGGGAGAGATGTGCTACAGAGGTCCCCCTTCATGAAAGAACTGGCTGACAGCCTCTGATTGCTAGCGCCTTCAACTGCTTCAGCTTTCCAGAAGCCTGGCCAAAACACGGGACTCCTCCACCGGGCAATGACCGCTCTGGAGGTTCCCAATGCTTCTGCTTCCTTTCCTTCACAGGCGTTACTCCCCACCAATTCTTTTATGTTCCCAATTTTGTCTCAGCATCTGCTTTCTAGAAAACCCAACCCATAAGGGACTTTGGTCTTAAGCCCATTCACTGTAGACTGCTAGGAAAACACACAATTCTGGCAATAAACCAAAGACGATTGATGCAAAGAAGTAATGACAATAGTAAACATTTTCTTGGTGCTTTTGTACAAGGTTACTTTGCTGAAATTATAATTTTTAAAAAATGTTTATTTATTTATGTATTGAGAGAGAGAGAGCGAGAGAATCCATGCTCCCAGCGTGGAGCCGGATGCGGGGCTCAATCTCACAGACCGTGAGATCATGACGCTTAACCAAGGCACCGCTGAGCCAACCAGGCACCGCTGAAATTATACATTTTAATTTCAGTGTAACAACGAGTGCCAAAATGGGAGAGAAAGAAATGTACCTTATTAAGCCTTAATAAAAAGGTTATTCCACTTAAAATTAATGCTGTAGGGAGCCTGGGTGGCTCAGTTGGTTAAGCATCTGACTTCAGCTCAGATTATGATCTCACAGTTCATGAATTCAAGCCCCGCTTTGGGTGAGCTCAAGCCTTGCTTTGGGTGAGCACGAGCCCTGCTTCAGATAAAACAAAAAAACAAAAACAAAAACATAAACAAAAACATGAGCCCCACTTCCGGTGAGCTCCACTTCTCTCTCTCTGTCTCCATCTCCCTCTGTCTCTCTCTCTGGCCCTCTTAGGATTCTCTCTTTCTCCCTTTTGTCCCTCATGGGATTCTTTCTCTTTCCCTCTCTCTCTCTCTGCCCCTCGATCACTTGCACCCTCTCTCTGTCTAAAAAAATCAAATAAAATTAACGCTGTAAAGTATAATACAAAGCTAGTCATTAAAAGCAGTATGGTATTAGCACATCAATGGATAATAGATGAACGGAACAGAATACCATAACCAGAAAAAGACTCTTGACTGTATGTAAGTTTAATGTATGATAAAAGTGTTTTTTTTTAAACCCAGAAGGTAAAGATGATTTATTATATAAACATCATTGGGACAACTGGATAACTTATTGGGAAAAAATTAGACCCTACACATTAAAATAAAATGTAGATGAATTAGAATTCCAAACATAACGAGATAGTTATGAAAGTATTAAAGGAAAATAAAGGATGATATTTTATATTCTTGATGTGAGGAAGTCTTTTCTAAGGAAGAGCATAAAACCCAGAGACCATAAAAGAAAAGGATGGATAAGTTTCACCATATCAAATTAAATCTTTGGTAGAGTGAAAGATATTATAAACAAAGTTAAAAGATAAGAATGAATGGAGTCACATATTTGGCAAAGAAAAGAGAAAAGATGAATATCAAAAACACATAAAGAACTCCTTAAAAGAAGCCCAAATATCTCAATAAAAAAAAAAAGGCTGTGGGGGAACTTATAGAAGAAGAAATAAATAAAACACCCAATGGCATATGCAAAGATGTTCAGCCTCACTGGTAAACAGGGATACAAATCAAAACCATAGATGGTTATTAGTTTTCTAACCAACCAGATTGGCCACAATTAAAATGATTCATAATATCCAGTTCTGATGAAGTTGCAGGAAAATGAGCACCCTCATGCACTATTTATGAGAGTGCAAATTGGTAATTCTTTGGAGGGCAATTTGTCACTATGTGAGCAATTTAAATATGCACACCCTTTGACCTAGCACCTCTTATTCTAGGAAATCTCTTTTAGAGGAATGTGGGAAAGCCATGGGGAAGGGAGATGGATGTAAACGGGGAGATCAGAAGCAGGCTGAACCGCAACGAAGAGCTAGCACCCCATGGAGATGGGCTGGAACCCACGCCAGCTTTTCACTGCTTCCAGTCTTGCTGATGCAGGTGTCCTGCAGAAGCTAGGGCCCTTTGTCACAGAGCAAAACACAAGCGCTTGGCTCAGGGGTTGCAGAAGCTGATGGAGGACCCAGGGGAAGGTTGAGAAGTTCAAGTCCAGCTGCTGCTTCACCTCCAAGGAGGTAAGCCAGCAGATCAGCAACTATGTATATGAACTAGAAAATGGCAGCTGCTTTCCTTCCGCCCTCCAAATATCCCCCCATATCTCCCCTATGGCCCGCTCTAAAGGAAACAGAAGAAAGCACATTCTGGGAAGTATAATTCAGCCCAGCCAAGTGGACACATTACAAATTGGACATACGAGCGGATACCTGTCGGTGCATCATCATTGTTTGTATCAGGAAAAACTGGAAACAACTTTAATGACCTTTGTTAGGGGAATGGGCAATAAAGTTATGGTGTACATATACCATGAAATACTATGCAGCACTTAAAAACAATGAGACCAAAAAAAAGGCGGGGAGGGGAATGTCTGTGTGGCTCAGCTGGTTAAGCCTCTGGCTTCCATTCAGGTCCTGATCTCACAGCTCATGAGTTCGGGCCCGCATCGGGCTCTGTGCTGACAGCTCCGAGCCTGGAGCCTGCTTCGGATTCTGTGTCTCCCTCTCTCTCTCTGCCCCTCCCCTGCTCACTCTCTGTTTCTCTCAAAAATAAACACTAAAAAAGTAAAAAACAATGGGATCACCACAATGACATGCCACTACACACCCACCACAATGCCTAACAGGAATAAAACTGACAATACTAAGTGTTGACAAGAATGGGTAGTAATGGGCACTCTGTACGTTGTTTGTGGAAGTGTAAAATGGTACAGCCACTTTGGAAAATAGTGTGATATTTGCTTATGAAACTAAACATACACCTACCCCATGAACCAGCAATTCTGTTCTTAGGTATCTACTCAAAGAGAAATAGGAATTTATGTGCAGTGATCTTCCTGGGTCTCAGGCTTTCGTTCCTGTGTCTGCCAGCTCGCTCCTATCCCGTGACGACAAAGCCAGCTATGACTTCCTCCCTTACCTCCGCCTGTAGCTGTGTCCTTGAGACTCTGCCACCATGTTTCAGGAGCACCTGGTTCAGGGCTCCATCCTGCAGAAGGTGCTGGGGGTGCTTAAGGATCTCATCAAGGAGGCCCCCTGGGACAGAAGCAGGAGCGGCGTAAACCTGCCGAGCACAGATTCCTCCCACGTCTCCCTGATGCAGCTCACCCTGCCTGTGGGCTTCCACATGTGTCGCTGCCACCGCAATTTGACCATGGACATGAACCTCACCAGCATGTCCAAAATACTAAAATGTGCCGGCAACGAAGACATCATTTCACTAAGAGCTGAAGATCATGCGGACACCCTGGCACTAGTATTTGAAACTCCAAATCAAGAAAAGGTTTCAGGGGTGCCTGGGTGGTTCAGTTGGTTGGGCGTCTGACTTCGGCTCGGGTCGTGATCTCATGGTTGGTGAGTTCCAGCCCCGCGTCAGGCTCTGTGCTGACAATCAGAGCTTGGAGCCTGCTTTGGATTCTGTGTCTCCCTCTCTCTCTGCCCCTCCCTGGCTCACACTCTGTCTCTCTCTTTCTCTCTCAAAAATAAACAGACATTAAAAAAATTAAAAAAGAAAAGAAAAGGTTTCAGATTCTGAAATGAAGGTAATGGCTTTAGGTGTTGAACAACTTGGAATTCTAGAACAGGAGTATAGCTGTGTAGTAAATATGCCTTCTGGTGAATGTGCACATATATAGGGAGATCTCAGTCATATTGGAGATGCTGTCGTAATTTCCTGTGCAAAAGATGGAGTACTAGGAAGTAGAAATACTAAGTTTTCACACACAAGTAATGTCGATAAAGAGGAGGAAGCTGTTACCATAGAGACGAATGAGCTAGTTTGGCTAACTTCTTTTTGCACTGGTACCTGAACTTCTTTACAAAGCCATTCCACTCTCTCCTACAGTGACACCCAGTATGTCTGCAGATGTATCCCTTGGTGTAGAATGTAAAATTGCTGATATGGGACATTTAAAGTACTATTTGGCTCCCAAGATCAAGGATGGAGAAGGATCTTAGGCATTCTTAAAATCTAAGAAAATGAAATTAAGCACTTTGCAAAATGCTTCTTAGATGCCAACATGTACTTAAGTCTCTTCTGTCACCAAATTTGTACTGCTGAGCACCTATGTAGATATTTTCTGTAAATACCCTATTTTTCCTCCACTCCTTATAATCTGTTTAAAGAACAGTCCAAAGTCCAAAGTCAAATCTGATCTCGTTAACCTAGAGATATTTCTGTCTTACCTAGAAATACTCATGATTTTCATAGCAAAAGGGTTTTGACTCTAAATGCAGTTTTAAGAATTTTTTTTCCAATTTAGGGTCACCTGGGTGGCTCAGTCGGTTAAGTATCCAACTCTTGATTTCAGCTCAGGTCATGATCTCAGGTCATGATCCAGCCCTGTGTGGGGCTCTGTGCAGACAGCACAGAGCCTACTTAGGATTCTCTCTATCTGCCTCTCCCCCACTCGCATGTGTGTCTGCTCTCCCTCTCCTCTCTCTCAGAATAAATATTTGTAAAAAAATTTTTTTAGCGTTTATTATTGAGAGACAGAGAGACACAGAGCATGAGCAGGGGAGGGGTAGAGAGAGGGGGAAACACAGAATCTGAAGTAGGCTCCAGGCTCTGAGCTGTCAGCACAGAGCCCGATGCGGGGCTCAAACTCACAAATTGCGAGATCATGACCTGAGCCGAAGTTGGTCGCTTAACCAACTGAGCCACCCAGGGGCCCCTCTCAGAATAAATATTTTTTTAAAAAGAATTGTTTTCAATTTAAATAAAAGTTATTTGAATTTCAAACATCAAAAAAGTTATGTGCAGGGGCACCTGGGTGGCTCCGTCAGTTAAGCATCCGACTTCAGCTCAGGTCAGGATCTCACGGGTCATGGGTTCAAGCCCTGTGTCGGGCTCTGTGCTGACAGCTCAGAGCCTGGAGCCTGCTTTGGATTCTGTGTCTCCCTCTCTCTCTGCTCCTCCCCTGCTCACTCTCTTTGTCTCAAGAATAAACATAAAAAAAAAAAAAAAAACCTGAGATAAAAAAAAAGTTATGTACATAAAAAGATATACAAAAATGTGCATATTCATAATAGCCACAACCTGGAGACAGATCAAGGGCCCATCAACAGGAGAACAAATATATAAACTCTTCTATATTCATGCAGTGGAATATCATTCAATGATAGAAAGGAATCACTACTACATGTAACAATATGGGTGAATCTCAAAAATATTATGCCAAATGAAACAACCCTTACACAAAAGAACACATGTTTTATAATTCCACTTATATGAAACTTTACAACAGGTAAAACTAAACTTTTATGGAATAAAATTGGAAGAAATTTTATTTCTTCTTATCTGCCTATAGAAGATTAGGGTCAGGAATTGACCTGGAAGGGAGCAAGAGGGAACTTGCTGGGGTGATGATAATGTTCTATGTCTTCACAGAGGGTTTGATTACACAAATGTATGAAATCTTAAAATCTCAGCAAAAGTAGACTTTAAGATTTGTACATCTCATTGTACATATATTTTACCTTGAATGAAAATGTGTATGCAAACTTTAAATGCTAATTAATTATATGTATGATGCTTTTTTTAGGGGAAAGTGTACTGATGTCTGCAATTTACTTTGGATCCATCAAAAAGGAAAATGAATGGGTGAAGGAAGTGAGGGATGGACAGATATGAAATAAAGCAAGTCTAAGAAAACGTTAATGTTAGGGTCTAGGTCATGAGTACACAGGCATTCACTGTAAAGTTCTTCCAACTTTGTTGTGTGATTGAAAATGTTTATAACATTTGGAAAAAATGAGATTGAATACGTGTATACTAATATTAGAGATATCCAAAACATATTGTTAAAAAACAAGCCTCAGAGGAAATGTATAGTATGATATGCACGTAAAACAACTAAGCAAAACAAAAACTTCACTTCTGTGAGTAAATTAATAGAGGATACATATTAAACTATTAACAATGGTGACCTTTGGGGAAGAAAGTAGAATGAGAGGGTTGGAATCTTAACTTGGTTCCCTAGAAAGCAAAGCCTAGGGCAAAAGCTTATGTGCTAACACTTTCAGGGATAGTGCAGTTCTAGGGAAGCAGGAGTGAGGGGCAAAAGAGAGTAAGGCAGGGAAGGGAGACAATAAAGATGTAGATGTATCACTGAGCTGGCCCAGCTTTATAGCAAGCACCAGTGATTATTTGGTCTCAAGAGAGGTCATCAGAGATGCTGTATAAACCTACTGTATCTTTCAACTGTCCATGGTGGGGAGGAAGGGAGAAGAATTTATGTGCTCATTGCTGTATTTCACTAGACAAAGCATTCACCCCCAAAGGCATCAACTCTCCCCACATTTTTGGAACCAGCCTGGCCAGCCAGTCTGCAAGCATGGGTGTTGAGTAGGTTGTATGGAATATTGTGTCTTAGCAGCAACAGATAAGCCCCAAAGGTGATTCTGAGGCCCAAGGCAAGAATGGGTCATGCCTGTGAGCAACATGGGGGGCCAGGAGTAGTCCCCATGGTAAGCCCTCCAGGATAAACCAGTAGAGCACCAAGGCAATTTCTCCTCTGCCTTAGGAGCGTGACAGGCCTCCTCCTTGCAGACTAGAGGAATGTACTTACTACCAGGCAATCGTTTCAGGGGCCTTCAATAACGGTGAGAGAAAAGACCACTGAGCACATCTGGGGAAATGCATAATTGGGATCCAGCCCAACCGATCTTGGTAAGCGAAGACTTTCACTTTTAGCCATGTATACTTCTGCATTGCTTAAATCTTTTACAAGACTGCATTCACAAATTGCTTGTGTAATTTAAAAAAAACAACAAAATCAAAATGTGACAGTCTTTGTGTAATATTTTGTAGCCAAATATAGTAGGGAGATAAACAGAATGAATTATGGAAATGTTAGCCTAGGGGCGTCTGGGTGGCTCAGCCAATTAAGCCACCGACTCTTGATTTCGGCTCAGGTCATGATCTCACGGTTCCTGAGATCGAGCCCCCCCCCCCCAATCTCAGTCTCTCTCTGCCCCTCCCTGCTCATTCACTCATGCTCCCTCTCTCAAAATAAATAAATAAACATAAAAAAGGGAAATGCTAGCTTAATATTACCTGAACCAATGTTTAAATAAGATATTATTTTAGGTGGAGTAATACATTAAATGAAACAAAGTGAGATTTAATTTTTATTTCCTTTGTAAATAGTCTTAGGGAAATAAATTCAAAACTGGGAAAATAGTTCATTGTGATGATGTGTTCTGAATTGTGGCATGGGTATGGATTTATGGTCACTAGAATAGTAAGCATATGAAGTACAGGTTTCTACTTCTGGGATAAGGGTAACATAATCACATTTGTTAAAGAGTTAGTAAAACATCACAGGAATCGGCCCATCTTGTCCTCTTAGCTCTCTGTTAGTCTCTGATCTCCCTGGTCACCAGGAGTCTTACAGCCTATTTCCCCTTTTTCTTCCAGTAACAAGCCCCACACCCCTCCTTATTAAATTTTGATAAGTTTTTCTCATTTGATTATCTCAGACAACACATGATCCTCCTACTTAGTTACAGTTCTTGGTGATTAAAACATTCATTTGGGGGCTCCTGGGTGACTCAGTCAGTTAAGCGTCTGACTTCAGCTCAGGTCATGATCTCATGGTTGTGGGTTCAAGCCTCATGTGGGGCTCTGTGCTGTCAGCTCAGAGACTGGAGCCTGCTTCAAATTCTGTCTCCCTCTCCCTCGGTCCCTCCCCCGCTCATGCTCTGTCTCTCTCTCTCAAAAATGAATAAACGTTAAAAAAAATTAAAAAAGAAAATACGCATTTGTTCCTTAAGTGTAGCAATTTATCACATTATTGTCTAAATCTACCCTTCTTTGCCCTTTTTTGGTGAAAAGAGAAGGACCCTGTAAGCATGTCTTCTTTGTCAGCTGGAACAATGTTAGTCCTTGTTAATAGAGGGCACTGGAGAGACACTGCAATAGCAGAGGCAGGGGCTCTGGCTCTGGTTTATCTTTGTTCTTGATCCTAAACCAGGGGAGTGGTGCTCACATTACAGCAAGTTATACTGGCCTGTAGGTGGGTGGTCTCTGACCCTCCAGTTCAGGCCTGTGGCACCTCAGTGAACTTTATCATCCAGTGAGCTGCAGAGAAATCATCAGTCATCTAAATCTCCTTCTTGGCAGGAGAGATGGGAGGGTCTTGTAATTTTGTTCCTTGCTAGCACTCTTGTTTTTTGTTTGTCTGTTGTTTTGCCACTAGTTATTCCTGTTTTCTTTGAAGTTCTCTTTTACCCTTTTAGTAGATAATCACCTGTGATAGTTCATTTTATGTGTTGAATCAACTTAGAGGGTAGTTTTTGATGAGAGTAACATTTAAATTGGTGAACTTTGGGTAAAGCAGATTACCCTCTATAATGTAGGTGGGGCTTATCCAATCAGTTGAAGAACAAAAAGACTGGCCTTTCTGAGTAACAGGGACTTTACCAGCAGACTGCCTTTGAACTGGAAATGGAACATTGGCTCTTCTAGGTCTCAAACCTCCTCTTGCTCCTCCTCCTTCTTCTTTTTTTTAGGCTTATTTATTTTTGAGAGAGGTGGGGGGGGGGAGGAGAGAGAGAGAATCCAAAGCAGGCTCTGCACCATCAGCACAGAGTCCAACATGGGGCTCGAACCCACGAACTGCAAGATTATGAACTGAGTTAAAATCAAGAGTAAGTTGCTTAACTGACCGAGCCACCCAGGAGCCCCAGGGTCTTGAACCTTCTGACCTGCAGTGCAGATTTGGACTTGACAACCTTCATAATCATGTAAGCCAATTCCTTATAATAAATCTCTTTATATAAGTAAATAAAAAAAATTTTTTGTGTGTAAATATATATATACCTTTCCCCAATTAAATTAATTCTTTATAGTGGGGTGCCTGGTTGGCTCAGTCAGTTAAGCGTCTGACTCTTGATTTCGGCTCAGGTCATGATCTCACAGTTGTGAGATCAAGCCCTGTGTCAGGCTCCACACCAGGCATGGAGCCTGCTTGTGATTCTCTCTCTCCCTCTGCCTCTCTCCTCCACTCTCTCACTCTCTCTCAAAAAAATAGAATTCTCTATACTAAAGTTTCCATGCTTAAATTCATGGTGTGCTGTCTCCTGACGAGACATTGATTGATACCAGCTGATATCAGGCCACACACATGAAGATGATCATAGTAAGATAAGATACAGTACCTTCTTTCAGTAGTCGAAAGAAATGGACAAAGGAAAAGCTATGAAAACATTACGTAAGAACAATGATGGACATGCTTGTTAGGGCCATGCAGAAGCAGAGAGGAAGGAAGACCTACCTCATGGGATATATCATAAGGCTTCACAGGATGGATGATGTCTGAACTGAATCTTGAAGGAAAATACTTTTCCAGGCAAATGAAGGTACAGAGTAGCATACTCCAGATGGAGGGGAGAAAGCATGTCCAGAGGCAAGAGGAAGCACATTACATACTGGTAGCTTCCTGAAGCTGGGGAACAGGAGGCAGGAGAGAATGGTAAGGAACATGAAAGACATCGTGAGCCACTTTAAGTAGTTTGCATTTAGAGTTCCAGGCCAGAGATTTTCAACCTAGTTTTCATGAAGACACCCACCACAGATAATATTCATATTCACAACAATTCCATACCTGAGCCAGGTTTTTGCTGCAACACCCCTCCCCTAGTTCAAGGGTGTAACAAAGCATCCGTAATTTATAGTTGCTGCATCCAGAAATGGAACATTGGTAATGCTTGCTCCTTACTGTCTATAGCATAGATAAAATAGGCTGTGGGGTACACAAAATTCCTGGCTCTTACCCCAACTCTTTCTCTTTCATTTAGGAAAACATAGCAGAATGCATATGTTCCCCTCTACCTTCTCCAACTGCTCTGATCCACCTACCAAGTAATCCAAAGGATTGACAACTTTGAGTAGTGCCCAAAGAAATAAAAATATTTCCAACAGGTTCAGGCTGCAGTGCGGAGAGCAAAAACCCAGGCTGCCAGTACTGAAAGACTAATATGGGGGCGCTGCCAAGTCCTGCTGGGGGATTAAAGATGGGGGTGAACCGACTACAGCACGTGAGCATTCTCTCTGCCAGCCTCTCCTCCAAATACTCAAGGATAAGGAATTACAAGCTAAGAGGATACCTTACCCCAATGCTGCTTGTGCTAAGGAGTTGAAAGGTAAAAGCTCAGAAGGGCTGCCGGTCCACAGTGACAGCAAATGGGAAGGATCCAGAGCAGTTTGGTGGTGCCTGGCACTCCCTTCTCTGAAGCTACTCCCTTCCCTCTCCTTAAACTCATTTCGACTACATTAGTCATTTTTGCTCCAGTAACAACCGACCTCAAAATCGCTGTGGCTTCCAACAGAGGCTGGCAAACTTCTTCTGTGAAGGGCCAGATAGTAAATATTTGGGGCTTTGTGGGACATATGGTGTCTGTTGCAGCGACTCAGTTATGCCCTTAGAGCAAGGAAGCAGCAGTAGACAATATGCAAACAAGTAAGTGTCTACGTTCTGATGAAACTTTATGAATCTAAAATTTGAACTTCATATGGTTTTTATGTCCCAAATCTCATCCTTCTTTTGATCATGTTTTATTGAGATATACTTCACATATAACATTATATTAGTTTCAGGTGGATAACATAATGATTTGATATTTGTGTATATTGCAAAATGATCACCTCAGTAAGTCTGGTTAATACCCATCACCACACTGTTACACATGTTTTTTCCTCATGCTGAGAACTTTTAAGGTTTATGCTTTTAGCAACTTTCAAATACACAGTATGATTAACAACAGTCACCACATGTTCACTACAGTCCCATGACTTATTTCATAACTTGAAGTTCGTAACCTTTGACCCCTTTCACCCATTTTGCCCCCCACCCCACCTCCCACCTCTGGCAACCACCGATCTGTTTTCTGTATCTTTGAGTTTGTTTTGTTTTGTTAGATTCCACATATAGGTGAGGTCATATGGTATTTGTCTTTCTCTTATTTCACTTAGCATTATGTCCTCAACGCCCATCCAGATTGTTGCAAATGGCAAAACTTCCTTCTTTTTGATGGCTGAATAATATTCCAGTGTGTGTGTGTGTGTGTGTGTGTGTGTGTGTGTGTGTGTGTGTGTATCACATCACATTTTCTTTATCCATTCATCCGTGCATGGACACACTTAGGTTGCTTCCATGCCTTGGCTATTGTAAACAATGCTATAATGAACGTGAGGTGCATATGTCTCCTCAAGTTAGTGTTTTCGTTTTCCTTGGATAAATATCCTAAAGCAGAATTGCTGGATCATATGGTAGTTCTATTTTTAGTTTTTTTGAGGAACATCCATACTGTTTTCCACAGTGCCTGTACCAGTTTACGTTCCTACCAGCCGTGCACAAACTTTCCCTGGTCTCCACATCCTCAGCAACACCTGTTTTCTTATCTTTCTGGTAACAGTCATTCTAACAGGAGTGAGGTGATGTCTCATTGTGGTTTTGATTTGCATTTCTCTGGTGGTGACGGATGTTCAGCACCTTTTCATGTACTCATTGGCCACCCATGTGCCTTTTTAGGAAAAATTTCTATTCAGATCCTCTGCCCATTGGTTTGGTTTTGTCAGACTGGTTTTGATTTTTGGTTTTTGGTTTTGCTATTGAGTTGTATGAATTCATTATATATTTTGGATATTAATTCTTTATCAGATATATGATTTGCAAATATTTTCTCCCATTCAGTAGGTTGTCTTTATTTTGTTGAGCATTTTCTTTGCTGTGCAGAAGTTTTTTAGTTTGATGTTGTCCCAGTTGTTTATTTTTGCTTTTGACACCTTGGCTTTGGGGTCAAATCCAAAAAGTCATTGCCAAGTCCCATGTCAAGGAGCTTACAGCCTACAGTTTCATCTAGGAGTGTTATGGTTTTAGGTCTTACATTGAAGTCTTTAATTCATTTTGAGTTAATTTTTGTGTATGATAGAAGATAATGGTCCAGTTTCAATCTTTTGCTGTCTAGTTTTCCCAATACCATTTATTGAAGAGATGGCCCTTTCTCCATTGTGTGTTCTTGGTTCCTTTGGTGTAAGTCTCATTAATATATGACTTATGGGCCATATAGTACCTTTCAACTTTTCAAAAATGAAAAAAATTCTTAGCTTATGGACCTTACAGAAACAGACAGTAGATTGGATTTGGCCCATGGGCTGTAGTTTGCAAACCCTTGGTTTACAACCACCAACATATATTTTTTGCTGTCTTTACAAGTTGGTGATTATAGGTCAGCTTCCATGGTTCAAAGTACCTCACTCTGGGACCCAGGTTGGGCTATAAAAGCAGCCCCTATTTGGCTCACATTATTTTTTAAAATGTTTATTTATTTATTTAGAGAAAGAGAGAGAGAGAGCATGTGAGCAGGGGAGGAGCAGAGAGAGAGAGAGGGAGAGAGAGAATTCCAAGTAGGATTTGTGCTGCTAGTGCAGAGCCTGATGCGGGGCTTGAACCCACAAACTGTGAGATCATGACTTGAGCTGAAACCAAGAGTCGGACGCCCAACTGACTGAGACACCCAGGTGCCCCTGGGTCACATATTTATGTGGCAGAGAAGAAGAACAAGAGCACTGGTGGAAACATATGATGTGCCCTAATGCTCCTGCTCAGAACTGGCATGCTGTCACTGTTCATACTCCGTTGGCCCAGGCAAGTCACAAAACCAAACTAGACAATGGGTCCGGGAACTGCACTCTGTCTCCGGAGAGGCAGTGAACATCACACAGCAATGGGTGGTGACATATAATCCTCTCAGAATAAAAGAAGGGAGTAGTTGGAAAGGCTAATACAATATATCACTCTGAACCAATACCCATTTCCACTGTGCATTAGGACAATACTGGTCAATGTGTGGTTCACAGACTGATGTCCCCAGTCTGTAATAAGTACAGAAAGTGAAAGTAAGTGAAAAAATGTAAGAAGTTTCATATAATAAAGACGCTACAAACAAAAACAATCTGGTTCTTCAACACAGTTTGAGAAGCACTTCATCAGCCAACACAATAGCCAATACTTTCAGGGGACATGAATTCATGAGCCAATATACAACCAGTATGAGAGAAACAATAAACTGAATCTCTCTGTCTCTCTGTCTCTCTGTCTCTCTCTCTCTCTCTCTTTCACACACACACACACAAGCACATATATATATATATATATATATATATATATAATCTAAGAACTATTGGAATAAAATAAAAAATTTAAAATAAGGATGATAAAAATACTTAGAGAACAGATTATATTAACATATGAGGTAATGAGAAATCATAAAAAAGAACCAAGAAGAAATATGAGAATTGAAAATAGAAAGAACACAAAAGATAGAATAAATAGAGGGATAGATGTGACTGAAGAAAAATTAGTAAATTTCAAGATCATATTGAGGAACTTTCCATAAGATAGCAAGAAAGGACAAAAAGATAAGGAATATAAAAAGAAGTCAAGAGACATGGAGAACAGGAATAAAAATGCCAACATCTGAAAAATTAGGGGTTCCAGAAGGCAGGCGAAAAAACATGGAGAGGAATAAATTATTTTTTGAATAGTGAAGGTAACCTTCCCAGAATTAAAGAAGGATGAAAGGTCTTAGACTAAAAGGACCCATAGAGTGCCGAACAGGAGCATTAAGACAAAAATCTACACTCAGACACATTTTAACAAAATATAAGACTATCAAATGTAAAATGCAAGAATATCAAAGACAAGAGAAAATTGTAAGGGAATTGTCAAAGAAGAATTCTATGGGAAGAGGGGTGCCTGGGTGGCTCAGTTGGTTAATCATCATGACGCATCAGGCTCTGTGCTGACAGCTCAGAGTCTGGAGCCTGCTTTGAATTCTGTGTCTCCCTCTCTCTGCCCCTCCCCCACTCACTCTCTGTCTCTTAGAAATGAATAAACTTTTTAAAAAGTTAAAAAAAAAAGAATTCTATGGGAAGATAAAGAGTGAGTTGGTATCATACTACCTAACAGCAACACTGGATGCAAGATAAGAATAGAGCGATATGTTTTATAGTATCACAGGGAGAGAACTTTGATTCTAGAATTTTATATTCAGTAAAATTGTCATTCAAATGTTAGAGCATGATAAAAATATTTTCCGGTACACAATGCTTTGGAAGCTTTGCCACACAAACATTGAAAATAGTATTGAAGAAAGAACTTGAGATGAGATACAAATCCCAGAGATGCTCCAAGAGATTGGAGAAATATGAGTGTTCAAGTGCTTTGGGGTGCCTGGCTGGCTCAGTCGGTACAGCATGTGGCTCTCGATCTGGGGGTCCTGAGTTCAAGCCCCATGTTGGGCCTAGAGTTTACTTAAAAAAAAAGAGAGAGAGAGAGTATTCAAATACTTTTGTAAAGTTTATCTTTGTTTTTAAAGAAAAGGGGTTGTATCAAATAAGGTGAAAAGAGAAAACACATCTATAACAAATAATATCAATTCTCTGAAAAAAAAAGAGAGATGAGCATATGCTTAAGTACTTTCTTATTAAAGTGAAGAAATAAATATTGATACATTTAATTATTCACAGGAGTAAAAAACATGAATATAGGTAATAAAGACAACCACAACATGAACAAAATATAAATATATAACTTTTAAATCAGGAGAAGGAAACTCAATCTAACCAAGACTAAAGAGAAGAACAGTAAAAATAGAATAAAAGGAATAAAACATAAAGCAAATGTAAAATATGACAGAAGTAAATCTTAACTGCAAATACAATAATTGCATTAAATTCAAAACTAAAAGGCTGAAATTCTCAGACTAGCTTTTAAAAATCCAACAATATAATTTATCAAAGCATATACTTAAAAGAAATGGAAAGGTTGAAAATAGGATAGAAAAAGCTATGCCAGGGGTGCCTGGGTGGCTCAGTAGGTTAAGCATCCAATTTTGGCTCAGGTCATGATCTTATGGTTTGTGAGTTCAAACCCTGCATCGGGCTCTGTGTTGACAGCTCAGAGCCTGGAGCCTGCTCTGGATTCTGTGTCTCCCTCTCTCTCTGCCCCTCCCCTGCTCTCCCTCTCTCTCTCTCTCTCTCCCCAAAAGATATTAAAAAAGAAAAAGCTATGCCAGGCATATACAAATCAAAAGAATCTAGAAGCCAATAATCCTAATATGTAATAAAATAGGACTTAAAGTAAAAAACAAATCATAAAAGACAAAACATATTATGGGACATAACACAGGAAGGAGAGGAAGGAAATTATAAATGCCAGCTATTCCCTGTGACCAGTTTTAGAAACAAGGACTGTAGTAACTATACACATTTTCTTTCTTGGTTACAGAATATCATATTATGATTTAATGGATAAGACATGAATATTTCTCAGAGAATGATGTAGTTCTTCATGAGTCATTGGGTATTCCCTTTCACTGAGATAATGAGAATTTTTTTTCTATGACAGTTGAATTATATTAGGCGGGAACATTTTGTTACTTTTTTTTTTAAATTTAAGTATGGTAAGTTTGTACGGATAACTAGTATACAAAATGATGGACTGTGGCATATACTGTGTATTGGCTCATTTAACACACTCTCCAATCCCCTTCTTGTAGTCCTTCCTATACTGCATAGGCTGGAAAGCTAAAAACTACATTTCCCAGATTCCCCTGAAGTTATTTTTCAAATAGATGCATCCTTGTGAGACTGAAATGGAGGAAAGGAGAAATGTGAGGCAAAAGCCATGGCTCTGGGTATATTAGCTATTCTTGTAAGCCTAGTTTGAAGGGGCTGGTTCTTCTGGGGCAGCTTGGCAGAGATTTCAATGTCTATTCCTAATGTCATAGTATTAGGTGGTGGCAGCATTTTGGGTCCTATGACAATAGTCACGTGGTGTGGTTGGGAGTTTCTCATGGTTGATGTTGTCCTGAACTTTCAGCATCTAAGCATGATTCTCTGGCCCACTGGGATATTCATAAATCGCACAATGTTGTGTAATAAAAAGCTCTTTCAGTTTAAAGTACCCTGAGTGGATTCCACTCTCTACAAGTAACAATACTGACTCTAGGAGATTGTTAGTGGTCCCTCAACATCTTTTCTCTCTTTCTTCCTTAGTAAGAGAATGTTTAACTATACATATTACTACCCCATGTAAAGACCGTATTTCCCAGATTCTCTTGCAGCTAGATGTGACCACGTGACTAAGCGCTGACCAATGGGATGTAAATGAAAGTGTGATGTGGCAGATTCCAGCAATCTTCCTTAAGTGACAGCAAATATATGCCTTTTACCCATTCTTCTCCTTTTCTCTATCTTCTTTGAGAGTTGGCAGTCCATTTTAGAATAGGAGCATGAGGGCCACAAGCTAGGTATGGTGGAACAGAAACTTGGTAACAGGCTTGGTTCCCTGAAGGCTTCATAGAATGGAGCTCCTATACTAGCCTTGAATCATCCACCTCCAGGTTTTTTATGTGAGAGAAAAATAAACTTATGTCTTGTTGAAGCCATTGTTATTTTAGATTGTCACTCTCAGCCAAATCTAATTCAATGAATCAATGACCAATAAGCCATCACCCCAATTCAGAAAATATATACCCTTCCTTTCTGCCCATTAATCCCTTGTTCATATTTAGGGATTAGGTAAAATTTTCATGTCATCCAGTCTCTCATGTGAATCCACATCTTACAGTAACTCCCAAGGGTATAGTTCCTTAAATACAGCTCCTTGAAGATGGTCCCTCTTGATCTGAAGACCCAGGAACTAAAGAGAAAAGTTATCTGTTTCATGCTTACCCAACTGGCAGTCGTGGTACATATGGGATACGCACTATGGACATTCCTGTTCAAAAGGGATGAAAATGCAGGCACAAATCAATCACTGGTCCATAGTAATTCTGAAATCTATCTGGACAAATGTTGGAAATTCCTTGATTAGAACTCAAGGCCTGGGGTTAATCATCCATGGCTCTTGGTTCTACTCTCTGGGCTCTTGATTCTGCCCTCTGAGTCATCCTTCCTTTTGCATGGGAAACAATTCCAATTTGCAACTATGTAGTTTTCTTTAAATTTTTTTTTAACGTTTATTTATTTTTGAGACAGAGAGAGACAGAGCATGAATGGGGGAGGGTCGGAGAGAGGGAGACACAGAATCTGAAACAGGCTCCAGGCTCCGAGCTATCAGCACAGAGCCCGACGCGGGGATTGAACTCACCGACCGCGAGATCATGACCTGAGCCGAAGTCGGCCGCCCAACCAACTGAGCCACTCAGGCGCCCTGCAACTATGTAGTTTTCACAGATTGCATTCTACCAGCAGAATTTTGGGGGTCAGAAGGTGTCTTTTCATTTTGTATTGCCTCTGATCCTTTCAGTCCAAGTGGGCAGCGTTCTTCCAAACACTTCTGAAAAACATGGGGCTCTCGCGAATCTTCTTGAAGTTCACTCCACTAGAGAAAAGGTATCCTCACAAAGCTCTTCAAGATAAACCCTTCTCTGCCTTGAGCTTCTGTTGAGGAACAATAAGCTTAAGTTTCTTAGAATTCTACTGTTTGAGGGGCTCAGGTCATGAGCTCACGGTTCATGGGACTGAGCCCTGAGTTGGGCTCCTGCACTGACAACACAGCCTGCTTGGGTTTCTCTCTCTCCCTCTCTCTCTCTGCCCCTACCCTGCTTGCTCTCTCTCTCTCTCTCTCTCTCTCTCTCTCTCTCTCTCTCTCTCTCAATAAATAAATAAATAAACTAACTTAAAAAGGAATCCAACTCTTTAAATGAGGGTCCCTGAGTCGCATCCTTAAATCTTTAAAGGGCTTTTTATCTAAATGAACAATACTCTGAGGTAATACCTTCAATCTTTCTTAGATCTTGGCAAAGGATTTTAATGTTACTCCTTTCATTTCACCTTTGGACTGTGTTTTCCTGGATTTAATATTTGCTCAGAAGCCATTTCTTAATTTTAGCACCATTTGCCACCTGGAGAGGCTAGGAATTTTCCAGAAAGTTCTGGAAACCAGAAAGTTCTGGCTTCCTTTTGTCAAATAGTCCTTCCTTTACCTTATCTCTTTCCTTTCATATTTTACTACAAGTGGCAAGAAGAGACCAGGCAGCCCCTTCAACATTCTGCTTGGGAATCTCCTTAGCTAGATTACCTGATTTATTAGGTACATTTTCCACTTTTCACCTTACTACAGGCAATAGTGCTGCTAAATTTCTGCCAACACATCACAAGGACCCCTTTTCTTTCAGTGTCCAATCAGATTTGTATGGCTTTCCTTTAAGCCCTCACTGGCAGCTTCCTCAAAGGCCATCAGGACTCTAATATTTTTTGAAAGAGTCAAGTTTCATTAACACTCATCTTTCAAAGTCCTTCCATTTTCCCCCAATGCCCAGTTCCAAAGTCACATTTTTTAGGTTTTTGTTATGGTAGCATTTTTAGGTACGACAATGTGTATAAGTTATCTATTGCTGCATAACAAATTGCCCCCACAACTTAATGGCTTAAAAGGACAAATATTAATTACTTCACAAGATTTCTGAGGGTCAGGAATCTGGAAGCAGGTTAGCTGGTTGGTCCGGCTCAGGGTCTCTTGCAAGGTTTCACTCAAGTTGTTAGCTGGGACTGCAGTCTGCTGAAGGCTTGTCTGGGGCTGGAGGATCCATTCCAAGGTGGCATACTCTCATGGCTGTTGGCAGAAAGCCTCAGTTCATCTCCATGGACACCTGAGGATACTGGCTTCTCCCAGAACAACAGATCCAAGACAGAGAAAGAACAAGCAGGAAGCTGTTTTGCTTTTATCACCAAGACTCTGAAATCACACACTATCATTTCTACTTTATTCTATTCTATAGAAGTGAGTCACTAAGTCCAGCTCACACTCATGCAGAGGGGAATTAGGATTAACGTCTTGAAGGGAACAGTGCCAAAGAATATGTAAGCATTCAAAAATCACCATGACTAGGGGCACCTGGGTGGCTCAGTTAGTTAAGCGTCTTACTTTGGCTCAGGTCATGATCTCATGGTCTGTGAGTTCAAGTCCTGTGTTGGGCTCTGTGCTGACAGCTCAGAGCCTGGAACCTGCTTCTGATCTGTGTTCCCTCTCTCTCTGCCCTCCCTTGCTCATGCTCTGTTTTCTCTCTCTCAAAAATAAACATAAAAAAAATTTTTAAAACCACCATGACTATCCATGTTCTTGTCCTTGCCCTCTAGCTCCAATGGAGATAGTGGAGTTTTCACTTTTCCTATCTAGGTGCTGCTCCTCTGTTTGAGATTTTGATCTCTTTCTCCCTCAATTACACAAATTCAGCCACTATTAGTTATTCTTCTTGTATATTTAATCTCTTTTGTCTTCACGCTTTCCATTAGCATTTAAACACATTTATTTTTAAGTCTTTTACCATATTGCCTTCTAGCTAATACCCTCTCTCTTTGCTAATAGTTTTATTTATTTATTTATTTATTTATTTATTTATTTATTTACTTACTTACTTACTTAATTTATTTGAGAGACAGAGAGGGAGAAGTGGGGCTCAACTGAAGCAGGGGCTCTTGCTCACCTGAAGCAGGGCTCATGTTCATCCGATGAGGGCTCACGTTTACCCGATGCAGGGCTCAAACTCACGAACCATGAGATCATGCATGATCTGGGCAGAAGGCAGATGCTTAACTGACTGAGCCACCCAGGTGCCCCTATAATAGATTTTTTTTTTATAATGTTTATTTATTTATTTTGAGAGAGACCGAGTACAGGCTGGGAAGGACCAGAGAGAGAGGGAGACACAGAATCCGAAGCACGCTCCGGGCTGTCAGCGCACAGCCCAACACAGGGCTCAATCTCATGAACTGTGAACTCATGACCTGAGCCAAGATCAAGAGTTGGACACTTATGGGTGCCTGGGTGGCTCAGGTGATGAGCTCACAGTTCGTGAGTTCAAGCCCCACGTCGGGCTCTGTGCTGACAGCTCAGAGCCTGGAGCCTGCTTCAGATTCTGTGTCTCCCTTTCTCTGCCCCTACCCTACTCATGCTTTCTTTCTCTCACAAATAAAATAAACATTTAAAAAACTTAAAAAAAAAAAAAAGAGTTGGACACTTAACTGATTGAGCCACCCAGGAGCCCCTGCCTGCAGTAGTTTCAAAACATGTCCCCAAATTCTCTGAGATTCTTCCTGTTAAGAGATAGCAGCTATGTCCCTTTCCGCTTGAATCTTGGTAGGTTGTGACTCCTTTCCCAATGGAATATGGCAAGTGAGGCAATGTAACTTCTGTTGATAGGCATAAAAGATCACACAGCTCCTTCCTAGTTCTCTTGGATACTCCACCTTGGTAGGCTCTCTTGAGAGAACACTTCCTCTCAGAACCCAGACGCCATGCTGCGAAAAGCCCAAGCCGCATGGAGAGGCCATGCGTAGGTGCTCCAGGTAGCAGTCCTAGCAGAGCCAGTTTTCAAGTGATCCCAATCTTGGTGCCAGGCCTGTGCGTGAAGAACCCTCCAGATGATTCCAGTTCCCAGCAGTTTGAGTCACGCCTAGCCATTTGTGTCTTCCCAGCTGAGACTCCAGACACCGTGAAACACAGACCGGTTATCCTTGCTGTCACTTGTCCAATTCTTGATCCGTGGAATCCGTCCGTAAGCATGATGATATAGCTTTCTTTTATTCCATTGAGTTTTGGGTTGGCTTGTTACATGGCACTGGAACATACCCTTTCAACCCAGCTCTCTCTAGAGTTGTCTATTCTCATCATCTCTATTTTTTTTTAATCCCCTACTTATTCCTCTTATCTGGATTTTACTCCTTTCTTTCAAGTTTAAGTCTCTGAAGTCAATGATCTCCAAGTTATTAAATCTAATAGACACTTTCCTAGACAGGGTTTTTTTTTTTTTTTAAGCTCATTTATTTATTTTGAGAGAGACAGAGCACAAGGTGGGTAGGGGCAGAGAAAGAAGGAGACAGACTTCCAAGCAGGCTCCACACTGTCAGCGCAGAGTCTGACTTGGGGCCCAAACTCACAAACCGTGAGATCGCGACCTGAGCCGAGATCAAGAGTTGGACGCCTATGCGACTGAGCCACCCAGGCGCCCCTCTCTTAGACTGCTAAGAGAAGTATTTAACACTATTGTTTAGTTCTTCATTTTTGAGTTACTCTTCTCCTAGTTTCTATGACACCACCCTATCCCAGGCCTTTTCCTTCCTTTCTAGTTGCTTCTTGGTGTCGTTTGCAATTTCATCTTCCTCTAACCAGCCATTGGGTGATGAAGCGGCTGCAGGTTGGTTCTAAGTCTTCTTCTTCTCTTCTCACTGTGTATTCTCTCTCTATCCAGATCCATGGTTCTAATTCCCATCCATGTGACATCAGTGACAACACTTTATCCCTAACTATTGTATCTAGTAAGCTCTATGCCATATGTCCAGATGCCTTCTTAACATTTTGTACCAGTCAGGGTTCTTAGTTGCACACAGACTGGCCTTGGCTGATTTAAGCAGAAATGAATGGATTAAAAGTTCCCAGAGTTCCAGGCAGAGCAGAGCACAGGGGCTGGAGTCTACACTAAGCAGGCAGAAACAATAGCCAAATCATACCACAGGGCTGGCCTGGTGAGGATACCAACAACTGCTCTCAGCAAGCAGAGACATGGCAGCTGGCACCAGTGAGAGCACTAACCTTGGATAATGTGGATGCTGCCACTAACAGTCTTGCCACGACAGCACCTGGAGATACTACCTTGCTGTAGCTGTTACCACTGCACGAAAAGCTTCTTTGAGGTTCCTGCTTCTTGGTGTCATAGCTCCCTCTTCAAAGCCCCTGGTGCATGCATCTGATTATCAAAGTGTAGTCCATGGGCATTGTCCTAGCTGCAGGGATTCTGGGAGAGCAAGACACTGGCACTTCCAGATTCTATTGCAGAAGGCAGAATCTACCTCTCACCAATTAATCATAACGTAAGGAATTCTCCAAATATATAAACAAGTTTCAGAAGCTAGGAGGGGGAAAGAAGGTGAGGGGGAAAAAATTCCCATTACTTCTTCCTTGGAACAAAGAGTTTATCACCCACCTGACGTGCTCTCTTGAGGAACAAGTTTGTAGAATGCCTTGGCATGTTTTAATGAACGAAGGCTGAAATAAAACCTTTTGCTATAAAAATGCCCAGGTCTTTCTTGGCGAGTTCTCAATGGGGATGCTTGCAGAGTACTTTGGGTACGTCCAACCCTCCTTTTTGAACATGTTTCCGTTTACCTGTTCAGAATGTGAGGATATGCAGCTAAATGGCAAAACACCTCTAGAGTAATAGGTTAGTGACGTCAAGAGTTGGTTGTGGATATTCTGTATCCCTCTCATAGAACATATGATCTTCAAAATGCATAGCTAATTGTTGTTGGAACCAAGGCAATAAACTTTGCCTGATATGACTATCACGTAGGAGAGAAAGCCATCGAAAAACTAAAGGTTTTGACATTTCCCCCCCAGTTTTATTACATCATGGTGCTTGTCAGTACCTGACCCAGCATAAGGAACTAGAAACTAATCTACAGAATTCATGTTTCTGCAGAAATCATATTTCTGCGGTTGCAGTGAAAATTCAGTTATTTAAGATTTTTAGCAAATATTTAACCTGTTTGTACTTAGGGTCATAAATACGTCCTCGGAAAGTCTTGATGTCCAATGAATCTTTGTATTGGAAAACACAAAACCTGCCATTTTTACTACTTTTATATTTTCTCTGAACTTAAGCGAGAATTATTTTCTCATATCTCAGACTCTCTGGGTTTTCCTCTTCAAATAAAATGCTTGCGACCTGTAGAGGTTTAGAAAAGATTATCCCCGACCAAAACGAGTGCCTCAATAAAGGGCAAAATTCCGTGGAAATCGCTTATATTTGACGTTGCTAAACTTAAGTACAATAATGTCACATGTACTTATACAGTAATTGTGGGCACGCCTAAATCCCTCCCTCTTTCCTAAACCAAATTCTCCAGATCCTAGAAATCCAGCCCTTCTGCCCTCCGGAGGCGCCTTTCTCAACGTAAAGTACAATTTTAAAATTTAAGCTCCTGCCTAAATAATGGTTCTGTAGTCAACTGCCAGGGAACCTGGGCACCCCAGAGCCTCTGGAGGGTGCAGCGGGGTGTAGGCTAGGGCAGGGGGAGTGGGCGAAGCTGCTGGTTGGTGCCTGAAATCTGTGCGTTGCCCCTTTAATTGTGTCCCCAGCCCTCGGGCGTTTCTGTCCAACGCCCACGTCAGCAAATACCTTTTGTTTCTCTCACGTTGGGGCTACTTGTTTTAGGGCGCAAAGGAGCGGCTTCGAAAGTGGGTATTTCCCCTGCCGAAGACCAGGAATCCTCCCCGAGCCCGCGCGCGCGACCCGCCGGTGCGCCGCGGCCCGCGGTAAGTGGCTGCGCGCGGCGCGGGCGGAGGGCGGGCGGGGCGTCGGGGCTGCCGGGACGGGCCGCGAGCCTCGCTGCGGGCGGAGGGCGGGCGGCGGCGGGATGCGGCCCGGGCGCGGCGCCCCCAGACGTCCCCGGGCCGGGAGAGCGGCGGGAGGCGCAGAGGCGGGCGGGCGCCATTTGCAGCCCCGGGCGCAGCGGCGGCGGCGGCGGCGGCGGCGGCGGCGCGCCGGTTCCGAGGGGCTGGGGACGGTCACAAAGGCGGCGCGGGCGGCTGGCGGCGGGGGCCCCCGGCCTCGGGGCGGCGGCCCGCGAGGAGAGGCGGGCGGCGCCGGGGCGCACCGGCTCGGGACCCCGAGGCCGCCCTTCTCCGCGGCCGCCCGGCCGCCCCGCCCGGCCAGCCCCTCCTGCGCGCCCGGGAGGGGCTGCGGGACAATGGCCGCGCCGTCGCCGCCCGCGCCCGCCGCGCCGCCCGCCCGCCCGGGCCCGGCCCGACCGCGGCGCGGGGAAAGGCGGGAAGGCGCGCGGAGCCTCCTGGCGGCGGCGGCGGCGGCGGGAAGGCGGCGCGGGGACGGTGCCCGGCGTGTGTGGAGCCGTCGGGCGCCGCGGACTCCCGGAGGGTCGGCGGCCGGCCGGACTCGGGCTGCGGGGCGAGTGACGGGCGGCCCGCCCAATGGGGCGGCGGGGGGCGGGCGGGCCGGGGTCCCGGAGCTGCTCCCCCGCGTCCCGGGCGCTTCCTCGGGAAGGTGGCTCCCTAGGCAGTAGTCCGAGTTTCTCCTCCAGCTTCCATCCTTTGGTTTTATGTCGTGATGCAACAGATCCGGGCTCAGAACCGAAGGCAGACTTGCTACACCTAACACATATTGAGCCATAATTATTGGCTTATGACGGAACCGCACAAACGCACCTTCTACCCATGTGTAGACTGCCTCTTTTGTAAGTTAGCGGTTTGGCCCCTTCCCCTTCAAATGCGCTTGTTTAGCATTGATTGTGCTCCTAGGCAGACTCCACATCTTTCCAAGAAGTGTTAGGTTTTCGTTCTCTCTTAAAAAAAAAAAAAAGATATAATCGATATGTAACATTTTGTGTTAGTTTTCATTTAAGACGTCTTTGGAAGCAGTAGATTCCCACCTAGTGGGCTTCTAACTACACACGTCAGTATTCTGTTCTCAATAAACGTTTCTATTTGTGGAACTTTAGTAAATGGAGTGCCTTCACCTATATGAATTATTTCACTTAATTTCACATAAAACAGCAACCCAGTTAGGTCGATGGTTATTATACTTTCCAGATGAGGAAATGCGTTATGTGCAGAATGTAACCGTTAAACCAGAAGGTGAACGATGGCAGCCTCCCAACGCCCTTGCCTCCTGTTCTTGTTCTTCATTCCCTCCTAAAGGCACTTCCAGAGTCTTCTGGAAAGCAAGTCAGTCACTTTGCTTTCCTGCTCTAAAAACCTTAATTGATCTTTATCAGAAAAAAAAAACTCCAAAATCCTCAGCAGAAGAACCAAGGCTCAAACTTCCTCTCTAGGGTTATCTTCCCCAAGCTGCAAATATGGGTGGGTTTGTGGAACCCCTGAAGCAAGAGTTCTCCACTGATAACCGGTGATCAGGTGTCTATTTCTGGGAATCTCCCTGGCCACACCAGTGGTAAACGGGAAGGGAGAATCTAACCCCAGCCCTTGGGTAGGTTAGACTCTAAGATGTCAGCAGAAGGCATCCTGAAAACCTGGGCTCTTTCCAGGTCATATAAATTTCCGACCCCTTGATACTTGATTCATCCTATATAATTTCAGTCTTATTTCCTATAATAAAACTGGGTTTCTGTTTAATAGGATTAGCCCTTTCAGTGATATAATTATATGTTTATAATATTTAAAGGATTTGGTGTAAGTTTTTGATCCTCTCGAGGGAAGTTTTTGTCACTTCTTTGTTCAGAATTGGTCAGTGCCTCCCCATTTTCAGTGCTTCCCCATCTTACTCATAGTAAAAGCCAAGGCCTTGTAAAAGTTGGTCCCGTGATGTCTTTCTGGCCGCACGATCTCCCCTTCCTTTCTGACTCCATTTCTCATTGCTCTCTCCATCCCTCCTTAATGTTCCTCCAGTCCTCCTTGCCTGCTCCTTCTTAGAGCCTTCGCCCTTCATTCATCTGCCTGGAACACTCTTCCCTTAGATACCACATGACTATCTCACCTCCTTTGGACTTAAATGCCAACTTCTCAATGAGACTTTTCCAGCTATGGTTTTGATTTTCTTAAACATTTTAATGCTTCATTTTAAATCTTACCAGGGTTGAAAGATGTTCATTCACCAAAGAATTCAATTACCATGCTAGTTAGCCCAAATTCTTTGACTCAGGGATTTTTGCTAGGGAGGCTAATGAGATTTATTTTGGTGACCCTGATGGACACACTAAATTCTAGATTAATGATTATATATCTTAAAAGAGATGGTCGTCTAGCCCACAGTCTTAATTCACTGTACTTGTTACCTAAATCTTCAATCATAAAATATGTGTTTTTTCCTTCTATTCCAAGGACATTTGAACTTTGGTTCCTAAAACATGTAATTGACTTTTCCATTCACCTGTTTAAAGATCTTTCAACTGGGAATCTAGATTTCTTTAATATTCTTAGGATTTTATGATATTTAGCTCTATCTCTTTTATAGATATCTAAAATATTTCGTTGAATTTTGGATGTCCCACATGAATTAAAGTAATTTGCTGTTTCAATTTATAAAGTCAATCTACCAAGAGAAGAAAATTTGAAGCATATTACCCATTTCCATGACTGAATCACATATTTTGAAAGTAACTTAAAGCTTTCTTAATGATGTGAGTATAGTTATGAATGTAGGTTATGTTAATGTCCTGTGGATGTAAATATTACCAAGTTGTAACTGAACCCAATTTATAGGACAATTCCTATTGTCCTGTAAAAGTTGCTGTTTTTGCTCCTGCCTATGTCTCTACTGCCTGTCTTAGTGTAGTCCCTTTACCATGTCTTGCTTTGACCATTGCGATAAGCTTTTAAATTGGTCTCCCTGGGCCTGCCTCTCCCACCTTTTCTCTTCCATGCCCTCTCAAGTTTTCTTCTGGTAATACAAATGGAATCATTGTAACAATAATACCTGATATTTATTGAGCCCCAGCTGCAGGCTGGGTCTTGTGCATACTCTCTGGACAGAAGAGTGCAAAACTCAGGGTTGTTGGTTTAGGGTCAGTCAGCCAGAATTCCAGTCTCTGTTCACTTGATCCTGTGCAATCTTGGAAGTTTTTAAAAATTTTCCGCATGCCTCAGTTTCTTTATACAGTGTGCATCATGGATCGCAGCTTGAGGCTGTTGTGAGGACTGCAATAAGTGTATAGTGTTTAGCACAGTGCCAAGTAAACATTCAAATATTAGCCATTTGGGGGTGCCTGGGTGTCTCAGTCAGTTGAGCGTTGGACTCTTGCTTTTGGCTCAGGTCATGATCCCAGGGTAGTGGGATTGAGCCCCGGGTTGAGTCCCAAGTTGGGCTCTGCTCTGAGCATGGAGCCTGCTTGAGTCTCTCTCTCTCTCTCTCTCTCTCTCTCTCTCTCTCTCTCTCTCTCCCTCTCCCTCTCCCTCTCCCTCTCCCTCTCTCCCTCTCCCTCCCTCCCTCCCTCCCTCATTCCCTCTCTTCCTCTGCCTCTCTCCCCTGCTTGCGCTCACTCTGTCTGTCTGTCTCTCTCTCTCAAGAGCCTGCTTGAGTCTCTCTCTCTCTCTCTCTGTCTCTCTCTCTCTCTCTCTCCCTCTCCCTCCCTCCCTCCCTCATTCCCTCTCTTCCTCTGCCCCTCTCCCCTGCTTGCACTCACTCTCTCTCTCTGTCTCTCTCTGTCTCTCTCTAAGAGCCTGCTTGAGTCTCTCTCTCTCTCTGTCTCTCTCTCTCTCGCAAGCTATTTTTATTGAAGTATAACTTACAGGTCATAAAATTCACCCTTTAAAGTGTATGTAATTCAGCGGTTTGTAGTGTATTCATAGAGTTGCACAACCATTGCCACCCTCAAATTCCAGAACATTTTCACCATAGTATAAAGAAACCTCATACCCATTAACCATCACTCTCCATTGCTGTATCTCCCTAGACCTGTGACAGCCACTAACCTGGCCTGTCCCTATCTGCCCATCCTGGACGTTTCATTTATTAAATTTTTTTTAACGTTTATTTATTTTTGAGAGAGAGAGAGAGAGAGAGGGAGAGAGGGAGGGGCAGAGAGAGGGAGATACAGAATCCGAAGCAGGTTCCAGGCTCTGAGCTGTCAGCACAGAGCCTGACATGGGGCTCAATCTCAGACTGCAAGATCATGACCCCAGGCGAAGGATAGCTGACAGAGCCACCCAGGCTCCCCTGGACATTTCATTTAAATACAATCATAATAAAATAAATAAATAAATAAATAAATAAATAAATAAATAAATAAAATCATAAAATATATGGTCTTTTGTGACTAGCTCCTTTCACTTGGCTAGAGGGTTTTAAGGTTCACCGATGTTGTAGCAAGTATCAGTACTTCTGTGCCTTTTCTTGGCCTAATAATGTTCTATTGTATGGATGTGTCACGTTCTGCTTCTCCATTCACCAGCTGATGGACATTTGAGTTGTTTCTATGTCTGAGCTATTATGAATAATGCCTCTGTGAACATCTGTGTGCACGCTTTTTTGAGGACAAATGTTTGTATTTATCTTGGGTGTATATCTAGGAGTGGAGTCATTGGATTAAGTAATTTTTAAAAATAGCTTTATTGAAATTCAATTTGTATACCATAAAATTCACCTATTTAAAGGGTGAAATTCAATGATTTTTCGTCTATTCATAGATATGTACAACTGCCACCACAGTCCATTTTAGAACATTTTCTTCACCTCAGAAGGAAACCCTCTACCCTTTCGCTCTAAGGCCACTCAGCCCATCCCCCTCCCCACAACCCTTCCTCCTAGCCCCAGGCAACCACTTATCTACTCTGTCTTCTAGATCTTCCCATTCTGGACTTGCATAGGAATTGAATCCTATAGTAGGTGGTCTTTTGTGATTGGCTTCTTTAATTTAGCATAATGTTTTCTTTTTTTTATATATTTATTTTTGAGAGAGAGAGAGAGAGAGAGAGAGAGAGCATGAGTGGGGGGAGGGACAGAGAGAGAGAGAGAGAGAGAGAGGGAGGGAGGGAGGGAGGGAGGGAGATAATCTGAGACAGGCTCCAGGCTCTGAGTCGTCAGCACAGAGCCCAAGGCCTGGTTCCACGAGCACTATGAGATCATGACCTTAGCTGAAGTGGGATGCTCAACTGACAGAGCCCCCCAGGCACCCCTTATTCATTCATTCATTCATTCATTCATTCATTCATGTTTATTTATTTTTGATAGAGAGCCAGAATGTGAGCGGGGGTGGGGCAGAGAGAGAGGGAGACACAATTCAAAGCAGGCTCCAGGCTCCGAGCTGTCAGCACAGAGCCTTATGCAGGACTAACCCACAGAGCGTGAAATCATGACCTGAGCTGAAGTCGGAGGCTTAACCAACTGAGCCACCCAGGCACCCCATGTTTTCAAGGTTCATCCCTATTGGAAGCATGTACCCGTACTCCAAACCTTGTTAAGGCTGAATAACATTCCATTGTATGCATATTCCATTTTCCCCTTGGTGGACATTTGGGTTTCCACCTTGTAGCTATTCTGAATAATGCTGCTATAAACATTTGTATACAGATTTCTGTGGGGACATATGTTTTTATTTCTCTCGGGCACATACCTAGGCGTGGGATTGCAGGGTCCCATGGTAACCCTATGTTTCATCATTTGAGGAACTGCCAGACTGCTTTCCAAAATGGCTGCATGATTTCACATTCCCACATTAGTGTCCGAAGGTTCTGATTCCTCCACATCCTGGCCAACACGTGTGTGTGTGTGTGTGTGTGTGTGTGTGTGTGTGTGTGTGTGTGTATTGTAGCGATCCTAGTGGATGTGAAGTGGTATCTCACTGTGATTTTGATTTGCATTTCCCTAATGGCCAATGATGTTAAACATATCTTTATGTGCTTGTTACTATTTGTCTTAATTTATTTCTTATTCCATGAGTCTTATTTATCTTAGCTATTATCTTATTTAATCCTCTTAACAGACTTCCTTAGAGCCTCTTAACAGTCAATATCCTCATTTACAAAGAAGAAACTGATGTGTAAAGTAGCTTGACTAAGTCACACAGTCACCGGTAGGCCTATAATCATGTCACTCTTCTTAAAATCCTTCAAAAGTGCCCCGAACCTGCAAAAGTGGAGGCGCTTCAGGATCTGGTGCTTACATGCTTTTCTCTTTTTATCTCCCACTATCCCTCCACAGGCCTTAAGTCTGTAGCCACAGCAACATTTTTATCATCCCCGAAGAAGGCATGCTGTTGAATACCTGCCTGTGCCTTTGCCCTTGGTGCTGTATCTGGAATGTCCTTTGTGTCCTCTTTTTCATGAATGAACTTTTACTCCTCCTCCAAATAATAAAGAAAGTACAAAATATACAGAAAAATAAACAAATTAACCTGCACTTACCTCTGAAAACCTTCAGGGCTGGTGTGAGAGAGACAAGAGAGAGGAGGGTTATGGTGGAGGACGACTTTCACTATCACTGACGGAATCACTGCTATCTATTGGCTCAATGGAATCTTTTTCTTTTCACGCACCTTTAACAAGGAACCTATCCAGTGACACTTGCTTTTGCCTCCGTTTGAGGATTTCACAGAAATGTGACATCGCGTGGTCTTTAAACGGATTCATCACTGCCACTGCTACTGCCTTATTCAGGTAGTGCTTTCCTACAAAATTTTGCACTGTTTCCCACGTTTTACACATCTCCCTAATCTCATTTGAAGTGAGGGATTCCTCCTCCTTTTTCTCCTCCTCTTCTGCAGAGGAGATGCAGCCAGAGACATCAAATCTTGCAATTCTGGCCACTCACATACCTCGTTCGTACTTCTCAGTGATTTCCTTCTTCACTTCCACCGTAATCACCTCCTTCTTCTCACCGCCTTTCTTTTCACCCTTCTTCTGCATGGGGGCCATTGTATACGCTCACACGGATGCTGACTACAGTACGGTATTAATAAACTCTTGTCATCGACTGTATTTAATGTAACTGACAATAAGGCAGCAGAGGAGAGGGTCTATATCGGCAGGCAGCCTGACCTAGAATGAAGCAAAGCATTCCTAAGCTTACTTTTGTATGGAAAAGCAAAGGTCCATAGGTGCTTTGAAGTGACAAAAAATACACGAGTGCCTGTTGTGGACACCTCCCAACGTTCTGAAAAATCACTGATTGCTGTCAAACACTGCGGCCTGAGACCAATCATCTGAGCATGGGAGATGATCACCCACAATCCCACAGTGAGAGAGAGAGAGTGCGCAAGAGAGAGATGAGAACCATTGATTCGGTTGTGATCATGGGATGTTCAGCGTCAGGTACTGCTTGTATTGCAAGACATCGCTCGCTTGTCAAGTTAACATTTATTAGAAATGTTTGTTCATCTTGCAGAGCACCGGCAGAACAAGTTACTCGCAATCCAAGGTTTTACTGTATTTTTTCCATTGTGTTGTGACTTCATTTAAAAGTTTCTTTCTTGGGGTGCCTGGGTGGCTCAGTCGGTTGAGCGTCCGACTTTGGCTCAGGTCATGATCTCACAGCTTGTGAGTTAGAGCCCCGCGTCCGGCTCTGTGCTGACAGCTCGGAGCCTGGAGCCTGCTTTGGATTCTGGGTCTCCCTCTCTCTCTGCCCCTCCCCCGCTCAACGCTCTGTCTTGCTCTGTCTCAAAAATAAATACAAACATTAAAAAAAAAAATTTAAGGGGCACCTGGGTGGCTCAGTCGGTTAAGCGTCCAACTTCGGCTCAGGTCATGATCTCGCAGTCTGTGAGTTCGAGCCCCGCGTCGGGCTCTGTGCGGACAGCTCGGAGCCTGGAGCCTGCTTCAGATTCTGTGCCTCCCTCTCTCTTTGCCCCAACCCACTCGCATTCTGTCTCTGTCTCTCTCAAAAATAAATACACATGAAAAAAAGTTTCTTTCTTCCCCACTGTCTCTCTCTTTGACTCTCTGTCTCCATAGATAGTGTGGTGTTCCAGAGCACTGACCTTTGATGTGTCATCATCTTTGTATTCCCAGAGTCAGAGAGAGACTGCCAAAGAGTTGGTGCTCAATAAATATGTATTGAATAAACACATTTATCCTTTCGGTTTGAGGATCTTTCCTTCTCATAAAAATAGAATAAAAAAGTTTTGCTTTAAGAAAATTAGAGAAGAAAGCATATAGAGCTATGTGGAGTTCAGAACAGGGTGAAAGTATTCAATCAAAGGTTGAAGTTGCTCTCTTTCCATTTTTTTTTTTTTTCCCTAACCCTTCAGAAAGTCTCCACTGCTGTTGAATCCTTCCTTGGATCTCAGCAGCATCTGAACCATCGTGGGTACAGCAGATACCTTTGTGTCTGCTTCAGTTCCCTCTGTCTCACTGCTTCTGTTGGATAAGGTGCAACATAAGGTTTTTATGGTTCCAGGATATTTGGGAGAAGCTTTATTTCAAGATCTACATCTATAGTGTAGTTTCCATCAACAGAAGATACCAGCAAACCAAAAAAAAAAAAAAAAAAAAAAAAAAGTGGGGAGGGGGATGCCTGAGTGGTTCAGTCAGTTGAGCATGGGACTCTTGATTTTGTCTGAAGTCATGATCCTGGCGGTGTTGTGGAATCGAGCCCTGCATCAAGCCTTGCACGGGGCTTCACACTAAGCATGGGGCCCTGCTTAAGATTATCTTTTGGGGCGCCTGGGGGACTCAGTCAGTTAAGCATCCAACTTCAGCTCAGGTCATGATCTCACAGTCCGCGAGTTTGAGCCCCGCGTGGGGCTCTGTGCTGACAGCTCAGAGCTTGGAGCCTGCTTCAGCTTCTGTGTCTTCCTCTCTCTCTGTCCCTGCCCTGCTTGCACTCTGTCTCTCTCTCAAAAATAAATAAACATTGAAAGAAGTATGTTTAAAAAAAGATTATTTCTCTCTCTCTGCCCCTCTCCCCCACTCGCACTCTCTCTCTCTCTGAAAAAAAGAAAAAAAGAAGATACTAGCAAACCAAACAAGGCCATAATTTTATCTAAGGCCTTTTTTTATTTTTTAAGACTTTCTTAATATGTACATTAAAATAGTATCCTAAGCCTAAACACTAAAATTAGAAAAAAATTTTTTAATGTTTATTTTAGAGAGAGAGAGAGAGAGAGAGAGAGAGAGAGAGACAGTGTGAGTGGGCGAGGGGTAGAGAGAGGGAGACACAGAATCCGAAACAGGCTCCAGGCTCTGAGCTGTCAGCACGGAGCCCGACGCAGGGCTCGAACCCACGAACTGTGAGATCGTGACCTAAGCCAAAGTCAGACGCTTAACTGACTGAGCCACCCAGGTGCCCCTAAACACTAAAATTTTAACTTTCAGATTGTAAATCTTATGGAGAGTATAGATCCTATTCTCATGAAATCTCTGTAATAAGTTTAAAAATCTAAATGACAAAACAAGCTCAGTGTTAACAAATGTATGGGTATGAAGATGTGAGATATAAATGTAGATATAGATATAGATACAGATACAGATACGTAAAATGGAATAACATTCAGCCATGAAAAAGAAAGAAATCCTGTCATTTGCAACAGCATGGATGGACCCAGAGGGCATTAATGGTAAGTAAAATAAGCCAGATAGAGAAAGACTAATGCTACATGTTATCACTTAAAGTTTTTTTTTTAAATGTTTATTTATTTTTGAGAGAGAGAGTGAGACAGAGTGTGAGTGGGGGATGGTCAGAGAGAGGGAGACACAGAATCGGAAGCAGGCTCTAGGCTCTGAGCTTTCAGCAGAGAGCCGACGCGGGGCTCGAACTCATGGACCATGAGATCATGACCTGAGCTGAAGTCAGACGCCCAACTGACTGAGCCATCCAGGCGCCCCTACATGTTATCACTTAAATGTGGAATCTCAAAAAAAAAAAAAAAAGTGAAACTTGTACAAATGGACTAGAAAAGTGGTTGTGAGGGGCTGGAGGGTGGAGAAGATAGGGAGAGGTTGGTAAGAGGGCATGAACTTTCAGCTCTAAGGTGAATAAGGTCTGAAGATCTGTAGTCTAATGTGGTGACTATACTTGATAACACTGTATTGCCTAATTGAAATTTGCTGTGAGAGTAGAACTTAAATGTTCTCACCAAAAAGCAAAAACAAAAACAAAAACAAACCCCAACATCCCCCAAAATCAATGACAGATATGTGAGGTGACAGATTTGTTAATTAACTAGATGGAGGGAATCCTTTCACAGTGTATGTGTATATGAAATCACCACGGTGTAACTTTAAATATCTTAGTTTGTCAATGATCTGGTAACTGAAGCCGAAGAAACTCTGAATAGCAAACACCCAGGTTCCTAGAGCATAATTAAGGAGGTAACATTTGAAAGGGAAAATGGCAACAATTGTTTTTAAAGAATAGCTCTTCCTTAGGGCGAGGTCTACAATAGCTAGTTAGAGTAGCTTTAACTAGTTGCCCAGTGAGAATGGAGTTTTGCTATCTTCATGTACCCTGGGGTTTTGGAGAGATCACTTTCTTTGGGTACAAATATGATGGACTCAGTCACATTTTTTTCTGTGTCCACCTTTGTATAAGTTAGCATTTTACGGGCCACAAGAAAATGTATGGCAGGAAAATTATAAACTGTTTACTTTTTCAACTCAGTTAAAAAAGTGTTTTAAAGTGGTCTGCATAATTAATAATAGTGATTTTATTATTATTACTATAATCATAGCTGACATCTGCCAAGGGCTTGTTATAAGCCAGGCACTGTTGTAAGCACTTTACTTAGATGATCTTCTCATTTACTCTGTCCTGTAACTGTAGAAGGTGTTATTATTATTATTCCATTTTATAGAATGAGAAACTGAGGCTCTAGGAAGTTAACTTCCTGTGTTATCTAGTTGTGTGTGGCAGAGCCAGAATTTGCACCTGGATAGTCTGATTCCAGAGCCTGTACCCCTGAGCACACTACCCAGTACTGCTGCTCACAGACAGACTACTCACCCTTCTGCTTAAATTTTGAGGCAAGCGATGTCCTAATATGCATGCCATCTGGGCCCTTTTGCAGGAAAAAGACACCACACCAGTGTTTTAATTCGTTTACTAAAGGGAATTGAGTGCTTACAAAATCCCTGGAAAGGCCGGGAGGAATGGGCTCCAGGCTGGGCCTGCAGAAATCATTCCCAGAACCAGACTGCCAACCAGGTCCCTTAGGGGAGGGCATCAGGAGGCCGCCACAGCACTGCTGAGTTCCAGATGACATTGCTAGCTGCAGTTCAAGGGTCAAGAAATTGCTATCCCCAAACTGCCCCTCAGCACCCACCAACTGGTGACAGTTGTCTCCACCCAACTTATGTCTAAACAGCCATGAATGACGCTCTGGAGACTGGAAGGCTGCTGCAGGAAAATCCAGTGTTTCCATAAATGTGCTTGCCAGCATTAATGCCTAAGCAGCAGAAAGATGGTCCCCGCCTCATTTCTGCCTTCCAAATCTCGTAGAAGAACATCTGATGGATGGACCCTATTTCACATGGGGAAACAACTGTAAAGGAGTCTGGGAAATGTACTTTTTCATTTACCAAAAGGAAGTAATTAAGGATGCTGAAGGTTAATACACAAACTAATATCTGCTAGGGTAGGGGCATTTGGGTGGCTCAGTCGGTAGAGCATGTGACTCTTGATATCAGGGTTGTGAGTTCAAGCCCCATGTTGGGCATATACATATATATATATATACATGTATATATACATGTATATATACATATATATATCTGTTAGGGTAGAACGTGGTGGTTAGCCCTAAAAACGATATTTTATCCATATGTAAAAACTGTTTCGGGCACAGACTATATTCAGAAATCAGTGCTCTTTGGGGCGCCTGGGTGGCTGAGTCGGTTAAGCGTCCAACTTCGGCTCAGGTCGTGATCCCATGGTTTGTGAGTTCAAGCCCCACATAGGGCTCTGTGCTGTCAGCTCAGGGCCTGGAGCCTGCCTCCGATTCTGTGTCTCCCTCTCTTTCTGCCCTTCCCCCGCTCGTGCTGTTTCTTTCTCTCTCTCTCTCTCTGTCTCTCAAAAATACATAAAGAATCTAAAAAAAATTTTTTTAAGAGAAAAAAAGAAATCAGCGCTCTTTAAAAGCTACAGAATCAACTTTTGCTTTCCACAGTACAGACCCAGTACTAGTTAGTGTGCTGTTAAGTACCTTTGTTGAAATAGTAAAGCTATCACAGGAAGTCCCTTTGTCCCTTTACTGAGTGTCCTCCTAGCTCACTGGGCTGGGTGATAGGTGAGCTTTTAGTGTAGGAAGGAGTTTTCAAAAATTAATAATTTTGTTCCCCCAACTACAGTTTTCTCCTCAAAGATTTTTGTAAGCCTCGAGGCAGCAATGTTTTGAATGGTTTAAGTTGCCAGAATTCAGACCTCCTCATGAGTGGGTAGTTGACGTGCAATCGCTTTACTAATTTAAATGTATTTGAACGGTTCTTCTTTCTCTGGTGGTGTTTTCAGGATACTCATTTAAAAATTATTTCAGTTTGTTTCCTTTCTACTGGCTTGTATTTTCTAAATTTTCTGTAATTATATAATACCTTTATAATCAGAAAAAAAAAAAAGACATATTACCTTAAAAAGTGATCCCATTACTTTAGGCAAAAGTTTTTTGGCAAGAATTCTTAACTGATTGGTTTAGAAAGCATCAAATTAATTTTCCACTGCCTGTGGACACCAAGCCTGACACTCTCTTTGATTAACAAAACTTCATGGTCAATGAAAAACATAAACCGATTTAAAAAAAAATTTTTTTTTTTTGGTAATGGAAAAGGTTTGGAATAGAATAAAAACTGAACATTTTATAACATTGTTACAACTGATATTGCAAATTACGGTACACTCAGGGAACCCTGAGGGGCAGGAAAAAAAATTGTGTTACACTCTGGTATAATCTGGCAAATTGAGTAAGTTATACAAGATCTGGTGACTGTAGGGGCGCCTGGGTGACGCAGTCGGTTAAGCGTCCAACTTCAGCCAGGTCACGATCTCGCGGTCCGTGAGTTCGAGCCCCGCGTCAGGCTCTGGGCTGATGGCTCGGAGCCTGGAGCCTGTTTCCGATTCTGTGTCTCCCTCTCTCTCTGCCCCTCCCCTGTTCATGCTCTGTCTCTCTCTGTCCCAAAAATAAATTAAAAAAAAAAAAAAAAAAAGATCTGGTGACTATAGTAGGGCTTTCTGAACATGTTTTTTTCCCCCACTTCCCGCAACCATACGGTTTTCCAGAAATGTTGCGTTTTTCAAGTTGAATCTTTAAAGCTCTAATGTTTGGTTTTCTTGCAAATCATATTAGGCCACTTGGAGGCAAAGGGTAATAAGACATGTGTTGCTGTTTTAGTATCTCATCTGCTGGCCTGCCTTCGAACAGCTGTTGTCTAAAGAAGTTTATTTTATTGTCACAGTTAAAAAGTGTGTCTGCTTTCAAGTTGCCATAATACATTTTAATATCAGAGCTCTCTTCTTGCAGATTTGAATATTAAGGTTTCCGTTAGAAATACAAATTTATTTATTTCCATTAATTAATCATCTGTGCCGATTATCTATTTTTACGTGCTCAAAAGTGATACCTGATAAGGGCTGCCCTGTAATTTATTTCAATAAGTATCTTTTAAGGACCTTAGCAGATGTTTCTGTCTCTTATAATGTAAAAGTACATTGTAAATAGCTATTTGCTCTCTCTACAGGACAAACCTTCATATACAGAGTGTTTTTGACTTGGAACCTTCCCTTTTTTACTCCACTCAATTGACTTAGCAGGGTTTCAAGAGCAGCGTTCATAAATTTGCAGGTATGAACAATTTTAATTCTTGATATTGTATCTAACTTAAATATATAGACAGAAAGTAGAATTTTGTAACTATAGATTTTATATGTCAGAGGATGGATTTATTGCTTGAAAAGTCACTGTATAAAACATTCAGCATTCTGATTTTCTTGGCCGGGTCTCCCTGTTCACTTATTGCTAAATTTTTAATCCATTGCCTCTCTTGTGTATGTATACCTTCCATTCTGCCTTAATCAAAGATTCATATTATATTAGAGCTGGAGATTATGTAGGCCCATCCCCTCAACTTGCAGAGAAGGAAATGAAGCCTAGAAAGGTGAAGGTAGAGTCCACGGACACAGAGCCAATTGAGTAGTAGAGCTAGTGTCAGATCTCTCAGCTCTTCCCCCGACACTTGGGCAGGAGTATAGCTCAGAAATTACATCCCGCAGCTTTGGAGTCACTGTCTGGGTTAATACCCTTTTCTGTGGGGAGAATAATACCACCTACCTGATGGGTTGTTGTGTGTGAGGATTAAAGAAGACAATATATTGCGCTTCTGCTATTATTGTCTGTGGCCCTTTTTACTTCCCGTTGGGTTGACCCCTTCACTGCTTCTTGAAACTCCACACCTTGGCTCACGGTTGCAGTGCTGTCCCGATTCTCCCTGTAATTCTCTGTGACACTGGCTTCTCTTCCCCATCTTACTCCACAGACGAGGGCAGCCCTCCAGGCTCTCATCTCAGCCCATGTTTCCTGTGAGCCCCTCCATCCCTGTTTGCCGAGATCTTCCACTTCTCTGTCTTCAAGTCTGACTTACCCCCTGAGCTTCAGATAGGCATTTCCAGTGGCCCCATGGCCGTCGCTTCCCGATTTCCCATTCACCTCAAACATGATGAACTTAAAACCAAAGCCATTCCTTGTCCCGTAAATAAGTTCTTCTTCCTGACTTCCTAATTTCTGTTAGTGATACTACCAAACCCTCAGGCTTTAAGAATCCCCACATTCTCGGGGCGCCTGGGTGGCTCAGTCGGTTAAGCAGCTGACTTTGGCTCAGGTCATGATCTCGTGGTCCGTGAGTTTGAGCCCCGCGTCGGGCTCTGTGCTGACAGCTCAGAGCCTGGATCCTGTTTCAGATTCTGTGTCTCCCTCTCTCTGACCCTCCCCCATTCATGCTCTGTCTCTCTCTGTCTCAAAAATAAATAAACGTTAAAAAAAAAAATTTAAAAGAATCCCCATGTTCTCTTTATAGCTTTCTAGCCTTCCACAGCCAATGACAAATTGTGGTACCCTCTGGTACAATCTGGCAAATTGAGTAAGTTACAAAATATCTGGGTGGCTGCAGTGAACATTTGTAGTAGGATTTTTCAATCAGCCATCAAGACCCGTGGATTTATTTCCCATTGAAGCATTTTTCATCTTTTCCTTCCTTCCCATTCCTGCCATCATCACGGTGTTCAAGCCATTAACCAGATCCACAGTTGCCAGTAAAGTAGCTGTTCTTTCACTTGGAAATGGCTGGGTTCTTTTTCTCTCTCTCCCCCAGAAATACAGCCTCTTGACTTTCCATGCTTGTTCATTTAGCACATGCATCTTGACTTAAGTACAGACACAGAATATCCTTAACTCTGAGAACTTCCAAAATATCTTAATCTTGAATTACAACCTAGATCTGGCTAAATGTAAGACTCATGCTTAATATTTCACCCATATGTTTGACAGACTTTAAAATTTTTTATTTTTGAATATATTTTTAATACTCAAACCTCAAAATATTTAAAAGTTTACCATATAAAATCTCCCTCCCATTCTTGTTTCCTGTCTCCCAGATTCCATTTCCACTCCAACTGGCAACCACTGTTCTACGTTTCTTGTTAATCTGTTTAGAGTCTCTGCTTATTTTTTTCCCGTGTGTGTGTGTGTGTGTGTGTGTATGTATGTATGTATATATATACGTATATATATACATATACATATATATATACATATATATATATACATATATATACATAACTATGCTTTTTACAAAACTTAACTATGTGTCATAGCCATCTTTCCATATAGCTATCCCTTATTCGTGGATATTTTTCTAACCCTTCACTGTCACAGTTGGTTCTTCAGTGAATAACCATATATGTGTGTCTTTCTGATTATGTACCAGTGGCCCCGTAGCATAAATCCCCAGAAGTGAAATTGCTTGGTCAGAAAAGATACGCATTCGTAATTTTGAGAGCTGTTGCCAAACTGACCTCCAAGGGGTCATACTAATTTACATTCCCACCAGTAATGATTGAGGGTACCTGTTTTCCCACATTTTTATAAATATTATCACATTTTTGGATTGGATTGCTGCCTTGAGAGGGGAAAAAAATGATACATCAGTGAGGTTTTAATGTGCATTTATATTTTATGACCAAGGTTAAATATACTTTTCATATGATAAGGGACATTCATATTTCTTTTCCTGGGGACTGTCCTTTGTCTCATTTTGTCTCATGGTTATTGTTCTTTTACTTGCCAATTTCTTAGAAGCTTGGTGTGTATTGAGATGACCCTTTTCTCTGATAGACTCTTTTACCATGTTGTCATATGCCTTATGCCTTTGCTTGTGGTATTTTTTATTATGATTTTTTTGCTATTCATGTTTCATCTTTATGTAATCAAATGTATCAATCTTTTATTTAAAAAAAAATTTGGCGGGGGGAGCACCTGGGTGGCTCAGTCAATTAAGCGTCCAACTCTCAGTTTCGGCTCAGGTCATGATTTCGTGGTTTCATGGGTTTGAGCCCTGCATTGGGCTCTGCGCTGACAGTAGAGAGCCTGCTTGAGATTCTCTCTCTTCCTCTCTCTTTACCTCTCCCCCACTCATGCTATCTCTGTCTCTCAAAATAAATAAATAAAACTTAAAAAAAATTTTTTTTTTTTATCAGTCTTTATGGCTTTTGTATTTTGAGTCAGAGGCCCTTCCCACTGTGTAGTCTTCCATATTTTCTCTTAGAACTTTTATGGCTTTGTTTTCACACTTAAATGTTTGATCCATATGGAACTTATACTTGTATGAGATGGGAATTGTAAATCCACTTTAATTTTTTTTTTCTGGAAATCTAAAATTGCCCCAGTGCCATTTATTAAATTGCTCAGTTTTTTATGACAGGCTTATCGTCTATTAAATTCCCACCTGAAGTAGGGTGTGTGTCTGGATTTTTTTAATTTTTAAAGATTTTATTTTTGAGGCGCCTGGGTGGCTTGGTCGGTTAAGCGTCCGACTTCGGCTCAGGTCATGATCTCACGGTCTGTGAGTTCGAGTCCCGCGTCGGGCTCTGTGCTGACAGCTCAGAGCCTGGAGCCTGTTTCAGATTCTGTGTCTCCCTCTCTCTCTGCCCCTCCCCTGTTCATGCTCTGTCTCTCTCTGTCTCAAAAATAAATAAACGTTAAAAAAAAATTAAAAAAAAAAAAAGATTTTATTCTTGTAATAATCTCCACACCCAATGTGGGGCTCAAACTCACAGCCCCGAGATCCAGAGTCGCACTCTACCGACTGAGCCAGCCAGGCACTCTGGAGTTCCAAATATACTCCACTGGTCTTTTGCTTTATCTCCCTCACCACAGTTTTCTTTACCGAGGAAGTATAATATAATTGAATAGATGTTGGTGCTAACTCCTTCTCTTTATTCTTTTTTTGTAATGTTTATTTATTTTTGAGAGAGAGACAGAGCGTGAGTGGGGCAAGGGCAGAGAGAGAGGGAGACACAGAATCTGAAGCAAGGTCCAGGCTCTGAGCTGTCAGCACAGAGCCTGATGCGGGGCTTGAACCCACAAACTGTGAGATCATGACCTGAGCTAAAGTTGGATGCTTAAACCAGCTGAGCCACCCAGGCACCCCCTCTTTGTTCTTCTTTTTTCAGAATTTTAACTAGCTATTCCTGTGTGTTTATTTTTCCATAAAACCTTAGCATCAACTTGCATTGATCTTAAACTAACCTGCTGGTGTTTTTATGATGCTCATGTTATTATAAAATGTCTTAGGAAGAACTGACATCTTAACATGTCGAATCTTCCAATTCAAAAGGCTTGGCTTTCGATAGTCTTCTTTTGTGTCCTGTGTTTTCTTCATATTATGAGTCTTGTGCACTTCTTGTTAAATTTATTCCTAGTATTTCGTATTTTTAATGCTATTGTAAATGGGAGTCTTTTATTCCATTATATCTCTTACCTAATGTGGGTGTCTTTTTGTATATATGAAAGTTAGTGATTTCTAATATTAATTTTATAATCTCTTTCCCTTCTACTTGTTTTTGATCATTTTGCAGTTGAGACTGTTGTATTTCCCAGGTATACAGTAATAATATTTGCAAATAATGATAATTTTACCTCCTACTTGTCAGTGGTCCTTTCTCTAGTTTCTTTCTCAAGTTAAATGCCTTGGCTAACACCTTTCAGAACAGTGTTAAATAATAGTGGTATTAGTGGGTATCCTTGTTCTTTTGCTGGCTTTGCTGGAACGTTCTATTCAGATGCTAGGTTTTAGACTGAAACAGATAGATATATTTTATCACCACAAGGTTTTACTGAGTACAGATTATGGACCAGATGCTGTACCATAAAATAGAGATTTAAAAAAAAAAAGAAAATGAGGGGGCACCTGGGTGGCTCAGTCAGTTGAGTGTCTGACTTCCGCTCAGGTAATGGTCTTACAGCTCGTGGGTTTGAGCCTCATGTCAGGCTCTGTGCTGACAGCTCAGAGCCTGGAGCCTGCTTTGGATTCTGGGTCTCCCACTCTCTCTCTCTCTGCCCCTCACCCACTCACGCTCTGTCTCTCAAAAATAAATAAACATTTAAAAAAATTAAAAAGAAAAGAAAATGAGTATGACTCTACCTGGCTTCAAAGAGTTTACAGGGAAAGACAGATACACAAATTAGTGTATTAACTGTATTAACTTCCTTGCTGGTCTCTGCAGCATCTGTGTATCCATGTTATGGATGTCACAACAAAGTTATATAGAGTATACAGTGGAGACACAAAAAAGGGTGATAGCTGATCAGCTTAAGCCCCATGTCAAGATAAAATTCCAAAGAACAAGGTACTAAAACATACTAGCTTAGTTTGCATTGAAATGTTTTCATTAAATTCATTATAAGATGTCCTTGACTTCAGAGGCAACGTATAGGGAAAGTTGCATGAAGAATCTTTGTTAGTTCAGTAAGGACACTGGTGAGAATATTTATCAAATGCCTCCAACATAACAAACATTAAACTAAGGCCAGGCATACACACAGACATGATCTCTGCTCATATGGATGTTACAGTGTAGCAGGGAAGCACCTTAAGATAGACCAATAGGGGCGCCTGGGTGGCTTGGTTGGTTAAGCGTCCGACTTCGGCTCAGGTCATGATCTCACAGGCTGAGTTCAAGCCCCGCGTCGGGCTCTGCGCTGACAGCTCAGAGCCTGGAGCCTGTTTCAGATTCTGTGTCTCCCTCTCTCTCTGCCCCTCCCCTGTTCATGCTCTGTCTCTCTCTGTCTCAAAAATAAATAAACGTTAAAAAAAAAAATTAAAAAAAAAAGATAGACCAATACAATCCAGCACTTGCCACGAAGTACATGTATAAGGTACATTGGAGGGAGTGTGGAGGAAGTTGAAATTAACATCAGCCCAGGGAAGTCCAGGAAAGCCCCCAAGGGAGGCTCTGTTTGAGCTGACTCTGAAGGAGGAATGAGAGCTTCTCAGATTGAGAAGGATGGTTTTATTGTAGCACAGGAACAATATGTACAAAAGCTTGGCGGCCTGAAGGGTACTGTGTGTCTGGGAATTGGCACGTAGCTGAAGGATGGGAGGCGAGGTAGGTGGTAGGAGATAAGCATGCCGAGACTGACAGAAGCTGGGTCCCAAAGAGTATTAAATCCATTCATAGAAATAGGGATTTTATCCAGCAGGCAGGAAGGAGCTATTAAAGAATTTTAAGCAGCAGAATCCAGAAAGATAACATACTTCAGGGTGGATTGAAGGGAGAAAGATAAAAGGCAAGGAGACCAATTAGGAAGTTTATTGTATTAGTCCAAATATTCTCTATGATGACATTTAGTGTCCTTATATAAGGATTCATGTGACAAATTCCTCCTAGAAGTCAGTGGCAGAAAAATGCTCATTTTTACTGGGGGTGGGGTGGGGGGGGGGGTGATGTGAACACTAGATAAATCATTTGTTTTCCCTGTTGTTTGTTTTTGCCCTGGATTCCAGAACAAATGTTGTTAAATTTAAGTGTATAGAAATCATCTCATTTCTTTTACATGTCTAATTTCTGTTTTCAAATATGTTGTATATATATTTTATTTAAAACTACTTGCAATTGCTTTAAAAAAGATAGATAATCACTTCAGAAAATGTGGAAAAATATAAAGAAAAAATATAAATTCCTGAAATTATGCAGTCTCACCTCTCCCCAAGTGCATTCATCCTAAAACAGGGACACTCAGCCTCTACTACAGCAGAAATATAGAACTCATTACTTTGCAAGGGGGCAAATTCTGTTGTTGAACAGCCTAATCTACTACTTCTCTATTTGTTTTACCAAACCCGCAGGAGGAAATGTATTTTACATCATGACCCAGTACACACATACTTGTGATTCTGTGTAGTACTCTCTCTCTCTATCTGAAACAAAAAAAAACTCATGAAAGAATTCTTACTACTTGAAATAAGCCCTAATATTTTAAATTCTATTCTGTGTTCTTTAATATCCTAAATTGGGGGCGCCTGGGTGGCTTAGTTGGTTGAGTGTCGGACATTGGCTCAGGTCATGATCTCATGGTTCGTGAGTTCGAGCCCCACATCGGGCTCTGGGCTGACAGCTCAGAGCCTGGAGCCTGCTTCCAATTCTGTGTCTCCCTCTCTCTCTGCCCCTTCCCCGCTTGAGCTCTGTCTCTCTTTCTCTCAAAAATAAACATTAAAAACAATTTTAAAAAAATAAATAAAATAAAATCCTAAATTGATTTCAAAACCCACTAATGGATTGAGACAAGCAATATGATAACTGTTGGCTTAGTACTTAACCACTTAAGTACTGTTGGCTTAGTACTTAACCACACCTCAGTTTGCTGGCATATAGGTATGAAGGCACTAGATCAGGATGCCTGAGCTCAACAAATCCCATTAAGTTCTCATTTTTCAAAAGCTGTTCTTCACATTGAGCTAAACTCTGGCTCCCTTTAGTCCCATCCTTGGTCCACTTTGGCTTTCAGAACCACACTGAACGTTCACTCAATAAACACTGATTGAACACCTGTGTGCCAGACATTATGCTCTGTACTAGGGATGCTCGGGTGAACAAAACAGAGTCTCCACCCTTTAGGGGAGCGCATTCTAGCGATTGGTCCAGAGGACTTGTCTATTGGAGTGACTAAAAGAATAATTCTACTTCTTCCACATAACTGGCCTTCAGTATTGGAAGACAGCCATCATGTTCCCTTTGCATCCTTTCCCCTGGTCTCTAAACCATGCCTCCTAGGACATAGTTTCTCTGATACCAGCCACTGAGCTATGGTGAGCTATAGCGATACAGTAGAACTCCTCCCCATACAGCAGATGGGCTTGTTAAGATAACCTCTGATAACATGACATTGAAGCAAAGACTTGCATAAAGTTGGGGAACAAGTTATGTGAAGATCCAGGTGAGGAGTGTTCCTGAGATAAGGGCCACCAGCAGCGAACTGGCACATTGGGAAACATCAAAACCAATGAGGTTGGTGCTGGGGGTGGGGATGGAGGTAGGAGGAAAAAAAATCTTGCAACCCTTTTAGATCAGGGTAAAAGATTTTGGATTCCTTTCCTAGTAAGATAGAAGCCTTTGGAGGTTTTGAGTAGAAGAATGCTATGCTCTGACTTAGGTTTGAGTAGATCCCTTTGGAAAAAGCAGAGACCAGCAAGGAAGTGAATACAGTAGTCTGTTTACTCAAGTGTTCACTTACAATCCTTGGTAGGGTTTTGCCATTTTTGTGACAAACTTCCTGCATGCTTCTGATTAAAATACTTAGTTTCAATTATTTTCGTGAAAGGGATCTTCCATTGCATCTGCAAACTAGCTATTTACTTTTCTGTATTAATTTTATAACTAGTTACCTTACCAAATTCTTTGGTTTCTGGGATTTTGTGTTCAGTTGACTTTATTAAGGTGTAATTTACATACAATAAAATGCACCCATTTGAAGGGTACAGTTCAATGAGCTTTGACATATATTCACGTGTAACAGTCCCCATAAGTAAGATAAAGAACATTTCTATCGCACAAAATTTCCCTCAATCTTCCCCCCCCCCCCCCTTATGCCTTTTTGTGGTTAAACCCTCCTGTCTGTCTCACTCCCAACCCCAGGCAACTATTAATCTCCTAATTCTGTCACTCTGGATTAGTTTTGCCTGTTCTAGACTTTCATGCAACAGGAATTGCACAATATGTACTCCTTTGTGTCTGGCTTCTTTTGTTGAGGCTAATGCTTTTGAGATTCATTCATGCCATTGTGTGTATCAGAGGTTTGTTCCTTTCTATTGCTCAGTACTATTCCATGGTACGGATGAACCACAATTTAGCTATTCACCAAGTGATGGACGTTTTCTTTCTAGTTTGGGGACTTGTATGAATGAAGCTGCTATGACAGTTCTTGGACAGGTCTCTTTGTGGATGTATGTTTTCATTTCTTGTGGGTAAATACTTAAGAATGAAATCATTGGCTCAAAAGTAGGTATAACTTTATTAGAACTGCTAAGCAGTTTTTCAAAGTGACTGTCCCAAGGTGCCTGGGTGGCTCAGTCAGTTGAGTGTCCAACTCTTGATTTCGCCTCAGGTTATGACCCTAGAGCTGTGGGATTGAGCCCCGAGTCAGGGTTCACTCTGAGTATGGAGCCTGCTTAGGATTCTGTTTCTCTCTCTTTCTCTCTCCCTCTCCCCCTCTCCCCTACTTGTGCATACTCTCTCTCTCTCTAAAATTAAAACAAACAAACAAACAAAAAACAAAAACCAACAGTGACTGTCTCATTTCATATTCCCACCGGCAGCGGTGAGATCCAATTTCTCCACATTCTTGTCAACACTTGGTACTGTCCATCTTTTTAGTTTTAGTCATTGTAGTATGTGTGTAATGATATTTAATTGTGGTTTTAATTTGCATTTCCTGTATGAAGAGTGATGTTAAACATCTTTTCATGTACTAATTTGTATATCTTCTTTTGGGAAATGTATGTAGTTTGTCTTACTGAGTTCTTTTTTTTTTTTTTTTTTTTTTTGATGTTTATTTATTTTTGAGACAGAGAGAGACAGAGCATGAATGGGGGAGGGTCAGAGAGAGAGGGAGACACAGAATCTGAAGCAGGCTCCAGGCTCTGAGCTGTCAGCACAGAGCCCGATGCGGGGCTCGAACTCACAGACTGTGAGATCATGACCTGAGCCAAAGTCAGAAGCCAATGGACTGAGACAACCAGGTGCCTCCACCCCCCCCCCTTTTTTTTTTTTGAGGTCTTTGTATATTTTGGATACATGTCTTTTGTCAGATATATGTATTGCAAATACTTTATCCTAATTCCTGGCTTGGCTTCTCATTTCCTTAATAGTAACTTTCAAAGAGCAGAATTCATCAAGTTTTTCATTATGGCCCATGCTTTTTGTGAGCTAAGAAATCTTTGCCTACCCCAAGGTCCTGAACTTTTCCTCCTATGTTTTCTTCTAGAAATTGAACTTTACATTTAGTTTTGTGATCCATTTTGAGTTAAAATTTATGGAGCGCCTGGGTGGCTCTGTCGGTTAAGTGTCCGACTTGGGTTCAAGCCCTGCATCAGGCTCTGTGCTGACAGCTCAGAGCCTGGAGCCCGCTGTGGATTCTGGGTCTCCCTCTCTCTCTCTCTCTCTGCCCCTCCCCTGCTCGCACTCTGTCTCTGTCTCAAAAATAAATAAACATTAAAAAAAATTTTGTCTGGTGTTAAGTAAGGGTCAAGTTTCATTAAAGTATTATTTCCTCATTGAATTATTGTGATGCCTTTTAAAATTTTTGATAAAATGAACTTGACTAAAAAGCTTCATTGGTAATATATTTGTGTGCATATTTCTGTACTCTGTGCTATTCCATTGATCTTTGTGTGTATCCTAATGTTAATATTACACTGTCTTCTTAATTAAATTTAATATAATTCTCTTTAATATAACTACAGGATAGTTATATTAAATCTTAAAATCTGGTAAGGCAAGTTCTCTTTTACTCTTTTTAACATTGTTTTGGCTATTCTAGGTCCATTTCATGTTCTATTAGTTTTAGAATGAGCTTGGTAATTTCCACAAAAAGAACCTTTTTGGATTTTGATTGAGATTGCATTGATTCCATAGGTTAATTTGAATAAATTGACATATTTAATGTTTTGGTCTTCTAATTCATATGCACAGCCTGTCTCTCCATTTATTTAGATCTTTGGCATTTCTCTCACCCATTTTGTAATTTCCAGTGTGCATATATTTTATTAAATTGATCCCTAAGTGTTTCATGTTTTTGATGTTCTTATGAATGCATTGTTTTTTTTAATTTCAGTCTCTTTTTTTTTTTTTCACGTTTATTTACTTTTTTTGAGACAGAGAGAGAGAGACAGAGCATGAACGGGGGAGGGTCAGAGAGAGAGGGAGACACAGAATCTGAAACAGGCTCCAGGCTCTGAGCTGTCAGCACAGAGCCCGACGCGGGGCTCGAACTCACAGACCGCGAGATCATGACCTGAGCCGAAGTTGGCCGCTTAACCCACTGAGCCACCCAGGCGCCCCTTAAATTTCAGTTTCTAATTGTTCATTACTAACTTATAGAAGTAGAAATGATTTTTATATGTTGACCTTATATCCAGTGACCTTGTTAAATTCAGTTATTAGTTCTAGAAGACTCTTGTAGATCTTTTTTTTTTTTAAGTTTATTTTATTTATTTTGAGAGAGAGAGTGCATGTGCACAAGCAGGGGAAGGGGAGAGGCAGAGAGAGAGGGAGAATTCCAAACAGGACCATGCTGTCAGTGCAGAACCCCTCATGGGTCTTGAACTTATGAACAGTGAGATCGTGACCTGAGCTGAAATCAAGAGTTGGATGCTCAGCTGAGCCACTCAAACACCCCAGATCTCTGGGGATTTTCTGTGTACATTATTTCTCTTGGGATTTACTCATTTGTACAATGAGTAAACACTAACAGTTTTTTTTTCTTCCTTTTCATCTTTTTTTATTTCTTTTTCATCTTATTACATTGACCAAGACCTCCAGGTCAATGTTGAATAGAAGTGGTGAGAGCACAAATCTTTGCCCTGTTCCCTATCTTAGAGGAGAAAGCATTTATTTGGTCTTTAGCTTTTTGTAAATGCTTTTTACTAGGCTGGGGAAGTTCCCTTCTATTCTTGTTTTACTAGAGTTTTTATCATGAGTGTGTGTTGAATTTTTCAAATGCTTTTTCTACATCTGCTTATAATCTATTCTGTTAATATGGTGCATTTTGCTGATTGATTTTCAACTGTTTAACTGTATTGGCTTCCTGGAGTAACCCTTAGTTGCTACAGTCTTTTTATATATTTGATTTGCTAATATAATGTTAAGGATTTTTTGTGTCTCTTTTTACAAAGGATATTATTCTGGGGGCGCCTGGGTGGCGCAGTCGGTTAGGCGTCCGACTTCAGCCAGGTCACGATTTCGCGGTCCGGGAGTTCGAGCCCCGCGTCAGGCTCTGGGCTGATGGCTCAGAGCCTGGAGCCTGTTTCTGATTCTATGTCTCCCTCTCTCTCTGCCCCTCCCCCGTTCATGCTCTGTCTCTCTCTGTCCCAAAAATAAATAAACGTTGAAAAAAAAAATTAAAAAAAAAAAGGATATTATTCTGTAGTTTTCTAGTTTTCTTTTCTTATGGTGTCTTGGTTTAGGTACCAGTAATACTGGCCTCATAAAGTGAGTTGGAAAGTTTTCCTCTCTCCATACTTTCTGAGTGTTTGTATAGGATGGGTATTATGTCTTACTTAAATGTCTAATAGAATTTAACATTGAAGCCATGTGGGCCTGCAGTTTATTTTGTGTAGGCAGATTTTACAATTACATTTTCAATTTCTTTAATATTATATGTTCAGTTTCTTTTTTTTTTAATGTGTTGACTTCTTTTTTTTTTTAATTTCCTTTTTTATTTTTTAAAATTTACATCCAAATTAGCATATAGTGCAACAATGATTTCAGGAGTAGATTTCTTAGTGCCCCTTACCCATTCAGCCCATCCCCCCTCCCACAACCCCTCCAGTAACCCTCAGTTTGTTCTCCATATTTATGAGTCTCTTCTGTTTTGTCCCCCTCCCTGTTTTTATATTATTTTTGTTTCCCTTCTCTTATGTTCATCTGTTTTGTCTCTTAAAGTCCTCATAGGAGTGAAGTCATATGATTTTTGTCTTTCTCTGACTAATTTCACTTAGCGTAATACCCTCCAGTTCCATCCATGTAGTTGCAAATGGCAAGATTTCATTCTTTTTGATTGCCGAGTAATACTCCATTGTGTGTGTGTGTGTGTGTGTGTGTGTGTGTGTGTGTGTGTGTGTGTGTATACATACATACATATATATACCACATCTTCTTTATCCATTCATCCATCGATGGACATTCGGGCTCTTTCCATACTTTGGCTACTGTTGATAGTGCTGCTATAAACACGGGGGTGCATGTGTCCCTTCGAAACAGCGTACCTGTATCCCTTGGATAAATGCCTAGTAGTGCAATTGCTGGGTTGTAGGGTAGTTCTATTTTTAGTTTTTTGAGGAACCTCCATACTGTTTTCCAGAGTGGCTGCACCAGCTTGCATTCCCATATATGTTCAGTTTCTTTAATTGATACATGGCTACTCAGATTTTTTTTTCCTGTATCAGTTTTGAATATTTATATCTCTTAAGAAATGTGTTCGTGGAGCACATAGGTGGCTCAGTTGGTTGAGTGTCCCACTCTTGATTTCAGCTCAGGTCATGATCTCACCCTTCGTGAGTTTGAGCCCCACATTGGGCTCTGTGCTGATAGTGCAAAGCCTGCTTGAGATTCTCCCTCCTGCCCCTCCCCTGCTCACTTGTGTGTGCGCTCTCTCTCTCAAAGATAAACATTAAAAAAAAATGTGTTCATTTTATCTAAATTGTTGGATTTATTGACAGAGTTGTTCATAGTATTTTGTTTTTGCTCTTTTAATGTCTGTAGGATCTTTAATGGTGTTTCCTTTTTTTTATTGCTGCTATTGGTAATTTTTTTCTTTTTTTTTCAATTGTTTTTGGGGGGGGGAGGGAGAGGGAGGGAGGGAGAGAGAAAGCATGTGAGTGGGGAGGTAGCAGAGCAGGGGGGAGAGAGGATCTGAACCTGGCTCTTCGCTGATATCAGAGAGCCTGATGGGGAGCTCGAACTCACAAACTGTGAGATCGTGACCTGGGCCAAAGCTGGATGCTTAACTGACTGAGCCACCTTGGCACCCCTCTTTTTTTTCTTAATTGGTCAAACTAGAAGTTGATAAATTTAATTAATATTGGTATCAGTTTTATTGCTAGTGATCAATTTATTGATATTGATATAGAGAACTAGCTTTTGGTTTCATTGATTTTCTTCTGTCATTTACTCAATTTCTATTTCATTTATTTCTGATCTTGTCTTTATTTAATTTTCTTCCTTCTCCTTATGTTGGGTTTAATTTGATCTCCCGTTTCTAGCTTCTTAGGTAGAAACTTAACTCATTGGGTATTAGATCTTTTTTCTTTTTTAATATAAGCATTTGAAGCTATACATTTCCCTCTAAACACTGCTTTAACTACGAATGAGAAATTTTCATATGTTGTGTTTTCATGCAGTTCAAAACAGTTTCTAATATTGCTTATGATTTCTTTTACCCCTAGGTTATTTGAAAGTTTAATCTTCAATTTCCAAAATTTGGGAGATTTTCATTTGCTATTGATGTCTAATTTAATTCCATGTTGGGAGAGAATATACTCTGTATGATTACAATCTTTAAATATATTAAAAAATTGCTTTATGGCCAAGTCTGTAGTCTATTTGGTAAATGTTCAAAATGCACTTAAAAAGAATGTGTATTTTGCTGCTGTTCTGTAGAGTGTTCTATAAATGTCAATTTGATCAAATTGGTTGATAGTGTTGGTCAAGTATATATCCTTATCAGTGTTTTTATTTTATATCCTTATCAGTGTTTCCAGCTATTCCTTCTATCAATTACTGAGAGAGTAGTGTTGAAATATACAATAATAAATATGAATTTCAACATTTCACTTCTGCCAGTTTTTGCTTTCCATATTTTGAACTCCTGTTATTAGGTGCATACATACTTTTGGTTATATTTTCTCAGTGCATTAATTTTTTTAAATTATAAAATTTCTTTTTAGCTCTGGTATTTTCTTGAGTCTACTTTGTCTGATATTAGTATAACCATTCCAGCTCTCTTATAATTAGTGTGCTTATGGTATACTTTTTTACAGTTATTTACTTTTTTTTTAACAATTGATTACTTAAAAAAATTTTTTTTAATGTTTATTTATTTTTGAGAGAGAGACAGAGTGCAAGCAAGGCAGGGGCAGAGAGGGAGAGAGGGAGACACAGAATCTGAAGCAGGCTTCCGGCTCTGGGCTGTCAGCACAGAGCCTGATGTGGGGCTCGAACCTATGGACTGCGAGATCATGACCTGAGCCAAAGTCAGACACTTAACCGACTGAGCCACCCAGGCACCCCTACATTTATTTACTTTTAACATCTGTATCTTTATATTTAAAGTGCATTTCCTATAGACAGCATATATTTGACTGGTCATTTTTCATCCAGTCTGATAATGTTTTTAAGTGTAGTTCAGAATATTTACATTTAATATAATTATCAACATAGTTGGATTTAAATACACCATCCTTCTGTTTTCTGTTTATGTGATCTGTCTTTGTTTCTTTCCTGTATTTTCCTGACTTTTCCTTATCCTGCCTCAATAAAGAATATTGAGTAATTTTTGTATTCTGTTTTATCTTCACATTAATTATTAGCTTAATCTCTTTGTTTTACATTTAGTGGTTGCTCTAGGGGTTACAGTATATGCATTTTCCCTCATCACAGTATGCATTTTACTTATTACTCATCTCATATTATACCACTTCATATATAGCAGGGGTTGGCAAACTGCAGCCTTAGGGTCAAGTTTGGATCCCTGTCTCCTTTTATAAGTCAAACTACAGCCATTCATGTACATGTTGTTTATGGCATATTTTGTGCTACAGTGGCAGAGTTCCGTTGTTGCAACAAAAACCATTAGCCTCCAAACCTAAAATATTTACTATCTTGTCTTTTTTGCCTTTTGGCAAAAAATATTTACTTGTTTGCCAACTTCTGATGTACAGTAAAGTATATTTCTGTTTCTCATCTTTTCTTCAAATATTTTTTCTGCCTCCACCTTTTTCCGAACTTCAATTACATATTAGACCATTTGATATTGTTCCACGTGTCACTAAGGATCTGTTCATTTTTTTGTCAGTTTCTCTCTCTCTTTTTTTTTTTAAACATCTGATAATTCCTGTTGTTATGTCTTCACATTCATGGATTATTCTGCCATTCATAACCTGCTATTACTATTTCTTTTAATTTACATCCAAGTTAGCGTATAGTGCAACAATGATTTCAGGAGTAAATTCCTTAATGCCCCTTACCCATTTAGCCCATCCCCCCTTCCACAACTCCTCCAGCAACCCTCTGTTTGTTTGCTATATTTAACAGTCCCTTATGTTTTGTCCCCCTCCCTGTTTTTATATTATTTTTGCTTCCCTTCCCTTATGTTCATCTGTTTTGTCTCTTAAAGTCTTCATATGAGTGAAGTCATATGATATTTGTCTTTCTCTGACTAATTTTGCTTAGCATAATACCCTTTAGTTCCATCCACGTAGTTGCAAATGGCAAGATTTCATTCTTTTTGATTGCCAAGGAATGCTCCATTGTATATATATATACCACATCTTCTTTATCCATTCATCCATCGATGGACACTTGGACTCTTTCCATACTTTGGCTATTGTTGATAGGGCTGCTATGAACATTGGGGTGCATGTGCCCCTTCGAAACAGCATACCTGTATTCTTTGGGTAAATACCTAATAGTGCAATTGCTGGGTTGTAGGATAGTTCTCTTTTTAATTTTTTGAGGAATCTCCATAACTGTTTTCCAGAGTGGCTGCACCAGTTTGCATTCTCACTAGCAGTGCAAAAGAGATTCTCTTTCCCTGCATCCTCGCCAACATCTATTGTTGCCTGAGTTGTTATGTTAATGTTAGCCATTCTGACAGGCATGAGGTGGTATCTCATTGTGGTTTTGATTTTATTTCCCTGATGATGAGTGAGGTTGAGCATTTTTTCATGTGTCCGTTGGCCATCTGGATGTCTTCTTTGGAGAAGTGTCTATTCATGTCTTTTGCCCATTTCTTCACTGGATTATTTGTTTTTTGGGTGTTGAGTTTGGTAAGTTCTTTATGATTTTGGATATTAACCCTTTATCTGATACGTCATTTGCAAATATCTTCTCCCATTCTGTCGGTTGCCTTTTAGTTTTGCTGATTGTTTCCTTTGCTGTGCACAAGCTTTTTATTTTGATGAGGTCCCAATAGTTCATTTTTGCTTTTGTTCCCTTGCCTCCAGAGATGTGTTGAATAAGAAGTTGCTGCAGCTGAGGTCAAAGAGGTTTTTGCCTGCTTTCTCCTCTAGGATTTTGATGGCTTCCTGTCTTACGTTTAGGTCTTTCATCCATTTTGAGTTTATTTTTGTGTATGGTGTAAGAAAGTGGTCCAGGTTCATTTTTCTGCATGTTGCTGTACAGTTTTCCCAGCACCATTTACTGAAGAGACTGTCTGTATTCCATTGGACATTATTTCCTGCTTTGTCAAAGATTAGTTGTTCATACATTTCTTCTGATATTAGCATGATTTTTTTTTCTTCTTTTTTTCTTTCTCATATGTCTAATAATTTTTGGTGAAATGAACAAAGTAAATGTTTTTTGAGTGTCTGAATTTCGTTGTCTTTAAAGACTTACGAATTTTGGTTTACTTGATAGTTTAGTTGTTAAGGGATCAGTCTGATGATTTGAGGCCTGTTTTTGAGCTTTGGGGGCAGTTCTAGAATACTGTTAAGTTATTTCTTCTACTAAGGTGTTACTGTTCTGGGGTCTCTACTTAATGCCCTGGGTGTTCAGCAGGGAATTCTTACTTGGGCTGGTCAAAACTCAATTGTTTCCTAACTCCTCATGAGCTCTGGGAATTTTTCTGCCCACAGTAGTTCTTTACTCAGACTCCTGAAGTTTCACACTACACCTGCACGGATTAGTGTTCAGCACAGAGGTAGAATATTCCTGTATAGATTTATTGACCTCTTTGCCTGTGTAGTTGCCTCCTCTGTCACTTTACCCTATAATTTCCAGGTACCACAGCCCTCCTGAACACTAACTCTGTTCAGTCTGTGCCCTGCCCTTCCCTCTCTGCCCCCCCACTTTTTTTTTTTAATTGAACAGGCTCCATGCCCAACATGGGGCTCCAACTCACAACCCTGAGATCAGGAGTCACATGCTCTATCAACTGAGCCAGCAGACACCTCTGTTCAGTCCATTTTGATTTCCCTTCCCTGTATCCCAATCCAGAGAGCCAAAGTGATTAGCTGACCTTATTTGATTCCCTTCTCTCAGGGATCATAGTCCCACTTTGCCATTTTTTATTGCCTGCAAACATTTTTCGCATGTATTTCATTCAGTTTTCTAATTGTTTATAGCAAAATGCCAAGTGTAGTACCAGTTACTCCAACATGGCAAAAGCCCAAGAATTTTACTCTAGAAAATAGTTTTCTGGAGGCACCTAGATGACTCAGTTAGTTGAGCATCTGACTCTAGATTTTGGCTCAGGTCATGATCCCAGGACTGTGGCATCAAGCCCCACTTTGGACTCTGCATTCAATGTGGAGCCTGCTTAAGATTCTCTCTCTCTCCCTCTGCCCCTCTCCTCCGCTCATGTTATTTCTCTCTCTCTCTCTCTCTAAAATAAAGAAAAAATCCATGAAAATAGTTTTCTAATTTTACTTTTGCATTAATTTTTTTTTTAATTTTAGAAAGAGAGAGAATGAGTGGGGTAGGGGCAGAGAAAGAGGAAGAGAGAGAATCCTAAGCAGGCTCTGCAGTCAGTGTGGAGCCTGATGCAGGTCTCAATCCCATGACCCTGAGATCATGACCTGAGCTGAAATCGAGAGTCGGACTCTTAATGGACTGAGCCTTCCAGGTGCCCCACTTTTGCATTGAAGATACGTAATATTACCTGCAATATCTATAACTGTTTCATCCTTTCCAGTATCCATACTGTATATTTAATTATCTTGCCTAATTCATTGGCTAGTGCTTCCAGGCCAATGTTAAATAATGTTATTAATATTTCCCTGGTATTTTTCCCCAAGGGTAGATGGAAAAGGACTTTAAAAGGACAGTGTCTGGAGTTAATGAAAGTATTGGAGGAAACAGACACTGTCAAATGGTGTTGGTGAAGATATAAATTGATAAAATGTTTTGGGAAGGTACTCTGTACCCACTCCGCAACTCCACTTCTGGAAACCAGATTATTTCACAAGTGCTCAAGGATCTGTGTGCAAGCGTATTTGCTGTGGCATCATTTATAATAGCGAAAAGTTGTAAAGTCATGCCCCATGACCACATTTCAGATGAGAATGGAGGACTTATTAGATTTTAACTGACAGGATATGATAGTGAAAAATTGGGTATTGATTTGATGCTTTTCTAGCAATATTCCCAGGTGTGTTGTTTTGGCAGTTGTATGCCATAGCCCCAAGTATGTTCCGTTTCTTTCAGCCTAGTAGCTCTCGTTTGCCTGTGCTCTGGAGACACGGTCATACGAGAACTCCGAAACAGCTGGGTCTTTGGGCATGTAATGAGACTGCAAAGTCCCCAATCTCTAACCAAGTGATTCATTGTTTTTTATAAAGTAATTTCTGGATTTTGAAGCCCACTATTAGCTAGAATCTGGATTACATTAAACGTGGAAGAAACTTCATTAGAGACATAACTCCTTGAACATTAATTTATTAGAGTGCTCTTCACCTCTAAATACATTCATATTTATAAATTTGATACAGTACTGGATTGTAGTTAATGCATTTTTATTTTTATTTATTTTTTTTGTAGGTAATGCGTTTTTGATTTTTTTTTAATTTTTTTTTTCAACGTTTTTTATTTATTTTGGGGACAGAGAGAGACAGAGCATGAACGGGGGAGGGGCAGAGAGAGAGGGAGACACAGAATCGGAAACAGGCTCCAGACTCCGAGCCATCAGCCCAGAGCCTGATGCGGGGCTCGAACTCACGGACCGCGAGATCGTGACCTGGCTGAAGTCGGACGCTTAACCGACTGCGCCACCCAGGCGCCCCGGTAATGCGTTTTTAAAATAACTGCTCAGTCTGCTCAATACAGGTAGCACTAATGAGAGCTGATTTAACAGACTGTTCCTGAGTCTGAGAGACCTCACTAATCTGTTTGTGTTCCTAGGCCATGGTCTCACCTTCTGTCATTATTTCATGTGTTGCTGAATGATTTTGACCCCTAATGACTTATCACAGGTCTGCAAGTGTTAAGGCTAAGGTTACTTTAAACACAAATATTACTTGGGATTTGAAATGGATATTTTACAGTGGCTTGAGTTAGGGAAACACCCTCAAAAAACTTGTCAGCTGTTAATTAGAGACTGGTGGAAGACTTCTGACGTCATGGAAGGCATCATAAAAGTTATTGTGGCCTGCAAAGAAACGATTCACAGCTATGAACGAACCAAGCTGAAGGAAACTCTGTCTATAGGGATAGCAGGACTTCAGCGGGTATGAAGGGAAAAACAAAACATTTTTTAAATGCTTATTTATCTATTTATTTTTAAATTTTAATGTTTATTCATTTTTGAGAGAGAGAGAGACAGAGCATGAGTGGGGGAGGGGCAGAGAGAGAGAGGGAGACATAGAATCTGAAGCAGGCTCCAGGCTCTGAGCTGTCAGCACAGAGCCGATGTGGGGGCTTGAACTCATGAACCATGAGATCATGACCTGAGCTGAAGTTGAACACTTAACCGACTGAGCCACCCAGGCACCCCTGATAATTTTTTTTAATGTTTATTTATTTCGAGAGAGACAGAGAGCATGTGAGTGGGGGAGGGGCAGAGAGAATCCCAAGTAGGCTCCATGTTCAGTGCAGGGCCCGCTGCAGGGCTCGATCCCACAAACCTTGAGATTAGGACTTGAGCCGAATCTGATGCTTAACCAGCTGAGCCAGCCAGGCTCCCCTCTCTCTGCTAAATAGACTATTCTTTTTTTTTTTTTTTAATGTTTATTTATTTTTGAGAGACAGAGACAGAGACAGAGCATGAGGGGAGAGGGACAGAGAGAGAGGGAGACACAGAACCAGAAGCAGGTTCCAGGCTCCACACTGTCAGTGCAGAGCCTGACACGGGGCTTGAATTCATGAACCGTGAGATCATGACCTGAACCGAAATTGGATGCTTACCTGACTGAGCTACCCAGGCACCCCTAAATAGACTGTTCTTGAATGGGCTACAGTTGCAGCCTTGGAAAGTGTCACAAATTAGGAATAAATGATTCTTGATCACATTATAAAAACTCAAATTTCAGTAGATAAGGAAATTTATTGACTCTTGTTACTAAAAATCTAGATAGAGTATTGGCTTTAGGCATAGCTGGGTCTAGGAGTTAGAATAATGTCACCAGGACTGTCTCCAAAACAGTTTTGTCTGGCTTTCCTCTGTGTTAGCATCACTCTCAGGTGGGTTTCTCACTTCTTGAAGGTAACTTTTTGTAATCCTAGGTTTTTATGATTCTTAAGGCCTCTAGTGAGAACTTCATTCTCTAATTTCCATGACACAACCAAAGGAGGACTCAGACTGACCAGTCTGGTCATGCATTCAGGGGGTCGCTGAGGAAGAGAGGCATGCTGTGCACACAGAAGATGGCAGAAGTCCGAGTATAATAACAGACATGGAAGGAGGATCATGTAAAAAAGTACACCTGAAAAGTTATGGGTGACATGACTTAATGCCTGTGATGTTATTTTTAACTATTGGTGGGAGGGGGGGAGTGGAGGCAGAGGGAAGACAGAAAGTTAGAAAAACTGATCAGTGTTAAAGATGGATAGTACATATATGAGCACTCCTTTTATTATCTATTCTTTTTTTTTTTTTTACTTTTTTAATGTTTATTTATTTTTTAGAGAGAGACAGAGCGCGTGCAAGTAGGGAAGGGTCAGAGAGAGACAAAGACACAGAATCTGAAGCAGGCTCCAGGCTCTGAGCTGTCAGCACAGAGCCCGACATGGGGCTTGAACTCACGAACCGTGAGATCATGACCTGAGCCGAAGTCGGATGCTTAACCGACTGAGCCACCCAGGCTCCCCTTGTATTATCTGTTCTGCTTTGGGGAGCGTTTAAAATTTTGCTTAAAGAAGTTAAGAGCAAAAATAAATGCAGTTTCTAATTGGCTACAATTGTTTCTAAGAAATAAAAGGTAAGAGAGACACTGAGAGGAAAGATTGTATGTCACTTGTCCAGAAGGGAAAGTCTTGGGATAGATCCTTTCCTTAGACAGCTGATTTATCTATTTTTGGTCCTAGAAACGTTATCAGTCAGAGTCTACTCAGGAAAACAGAAACCACTCTGGGTATTTCAGAGAGAGTGAATTTAATATATGAAATTGGTTCCAAAAGTCTTAGAAGGGCTAGAACAGCCAAATGGAAAGGAGGGCCCAGAGGGAGCAAGAAGGATTCTAATCATACATCAGAAGCTGCTGTGTCCCTGACCCGGAGCCCACGAGCCTGTGCTGGCTGCTGTGTAGTTGGTGCTGTCACAGTCAGTTCTGGATCTGCCAAACAGGTGCCACTTTTATCAGCGATGGAAAGACCAAAGGATAGAAAGGCTGTGGAGTCCAGAATCACCCAACCCTAGGCCACTACACCAGCCAGCAGCCACTAGCCATTGCTGCCTTTCCACTGCCCCAAAACAGGACATTTCTATTGCTTCTCGGCCTTTTGGCTAAGATCAAGTGTAAAACAGGAAACTTCTTTTCCTTTTACTGACCTCCTATCGTGCTTCCTATTGAAAGAATTGAACCGGAAGCCAGCTGCAAGGAAGGAAGCCCAGGAAATGTCATTTGCAGAATTCCAATTCCATCAGAGAGTAGAGTAGAGCAGGGCACGTGTTGAGCTGAGAGACAACATGTAAATGACCAGCACAGTCCGCCCTCTGGGCAACTTGGCATCTATATACATCACTCTTCCCATCTTTAAAATTCCAAATAGGGGTGCCTGGGTGTCGCAGTCGGTTGAGCGTCCGACTTCAGCCAGGTCACGATCTCGCGGTCCGTGAGTTCGAGCCCCGCGTCAGGCTCTGGGCTGATGGCTCGGAGCCTGGAACCTGTTTCCGATTCTGTGTCTCCCTCTCTCTCTGCCCCTCGCCCATTCATGCTCTGTCTCTCTCTGTCCCAAAAATAAATAAACGTTGAAAAAAAAATTAAAAAAAATTCTAAATAAATTCATGAGTCTGTTTTACAATATGTAACTATCCTTCATACCAAAAAAAAAAAAAAAAAAAAAAAGTCCTCACCCACTTCCAAAATGGGTGATGTTAATTCCTTTTCTAGGTCAGTCATAATCAAATTTATTAAAATCATGTGATGTTTCCCTGCTAGAAGTGTTCCTGTCTTGGGAGCTAAGACCTTGGCAGGGACAGAAAGCAGAAATTCTGTAAATGGGTTATTAGAGATAAAAGTGAAAGCACTCCCATCCCTTGATTTCTAGCCATGGGAAAACATAGCATTATATATTGGTCAGTGGTTAAGAGCATATTCCACATCCATTTTGCAGTTTTTTTTTTCAGTTTATTTATTTATTTTGAGAGAGAAAGCGAGTGCACACGCACAAATGGGGGAGAGGCAGAGAAGAGAGGGAGAGAGAGAATCCGAAGCAGACCCTGAGCTGTCAGCATGGAGCCCAAGCCTGACTTAGGGCTTGATCTCACAAGCCATGAGATGATGACCTGAACTGAAATCAAGGGTCAGCTGCTTAACCGACTGGACCACCCAGGCGCCCCAACCACATCCATTTGGATAGCACCCCTATCTCTCAGGCTGTCATCCCTCAGATGGGGTCATAATGGAATATTCACTTGGTTATTCTGCCATTTTATCAGGCGAGCTGCTTCTGGGTGGCAGAGTAGATGGCAAGCTTCATGGCGGCCAGGGAAAGAGGCCAGCTGACAGCCACAGAACAGGTCGCCTTGTCCACTTGATTTCTGAAAGCCTCCTCTGAAGTGGGTACCCTTTAGTAAACATTCACCTGAGCTCTAAAACTTTATACTCTGTGCCCGCTCCAAGAGGTATATCCACCTGCCTTTTCCCCATGCCTCTTCCTCACATGGCCACCAATCCTTCTATCCAATTCTTTCTAAATCCTTGATTGTTTGGCCAACTTGTTAGCCATTGTCCATGGATCAAGGTAAAACCTGTGCCTGTGTCTATCTCTTTGGCCATGCAAAGTGGAGCACCAGATGCTCACTGGGGAGACTTTCCTTACCAGCGTCTTTCAGGGGCACTCCTGATTGGAGTTATGATGTTTCTGCCACCCACTTCCAGCTGGTGCCAGCATATTACACAGAACCATCTATAAACCACGCTTCAACTTTTTCTTCCTAAGTCAGCTAGTTTAGGAACCCAACAACCATATGTGTGAGTGGTGGAAAAGCAGCAGTGTGCTAGGAGTAGGAACTGTGGCATGGGCCCCCTGCTCATGAACTTATTTCTGGATTCAGGACCTGCTCAGTTCAATCTTGTACGTAACATTTGACCTTGGTATGAAGTGCTGCTGCACATGCCCAAATGTATAATTTGGTACGTCAGGAACACCCATGATAGGCAACTCAGGCATACCCACTTGATGTCCATGGTCAGGCATCAAGCTCTAATAAGAGGGCCTGGTGGCATTCCAAAAGCTCTTTTTCAAAAGGAGAATAGTTATTTGGTGGAGAGGTATGATGGTTAATTTTACGTGTCAGCTGGACTGGTCTACAGTGTACCCAGTAATTTGGTCAAACATTATTCTGGGTGATTCTGTGAGAATGATTTTGGATGCATTTAACATTGAAATTGATAGGAAAGCAAGCAGTTTGCCCTCCCTAACGTGAGTCGGCCTCATCCAGTCAGTGGAAGGCCTGAATAGATCAAAGGACTGATCTTCTCCCACGTAAGAAAGTATTTCTTCCTGCCTGACTACTTTGAGCCGGTACACTGGGTTTTTTCCTGCCTTTGGACTCAAACTGAAACATTGGCTCTTCCTGGGTCTCAAGCCTGCCAGCCTTTGAACTGGAACTTGCGTCATTGGCTCCCCCGGTTCTCAGGCCTTTAGTCTTGGACTGGAACTACTCCATCCAGCTTGCCACCTGCAGATTATTGGACTTGTTACCCTCTAGACTCATTTGAGCCAATTCCTTATAATAAATCTTATATATACATATGTGTGTGTATGTGTATGTTTATATATGTGTGTGTGTGTGTGTGTATGTATGTGTGTATGCATTCTATTGGTTCTCTTTTTCTGGAGAACCTTAACTAATACAAGAAGTATTGAATTTTCTCCCAAATTCTAAGGGCCATAATTCCTCTACTGGGGATGGCCATTGGTGCCATAAAGCATCCTCTAACACCACTGGAGTTGCTGTGTCATAAGGCCTATGTAACAGAGCAACTTGCACTGTAGCCTGGACCTTCTGCAGAATCTTTCCTTGCTCTGGGCCACAATTAAAACTGTCCATCTTGTGAGTTACTCAGGAGATATAGGTTGAAATAGCTCCTAGACTGAGGCATAATGTTGCTCCCAAACCAAAAGATTCCTACAACTTGCCTCTCTTTCTGTAGTGGGTGGCATAAGGTAGAACAGTTTGTCTTTCACTTTATATTGGGCTAATCCTAACTTGTCGCAGATCATCTGACCCCTAAAAATTTCAGCAAGGAGGCGGGACCCTCAATCTTCAGGGTCTTTGTCTCCTACCTTCTGGCATGCATCTGTCCTACTAAGACACCTAGGATGGTTGCTGCTTTCTGCTTGTTGTGTCCAGTCAGGACGACATTGTCAGTGTGTGAACTGTTGTCCCTGACAGGTAAGAGCAAACTGCAGCTCATGTTCTTGCTAATCCATGTAGAGACGAAAACATCTCTCCAAGTCAGTAGCTGTATCCCAGGTGCTGGCTGCTATGCCAGTTTGTTCCAATGGAAAGATCACAACGCTTGACCTTGATAAGCCCCTGCCTACACTGGTGGGTCACGATGCTGTTCTGGGTACCCAGAGATTAACATCAATTCAGAACCAATATCTAGCAATCCCTCGGAGCTCTAGATATTACTCTTTCTCAGTCTTCAGTCATCCTAGTACGTGGTTTCACTTACATTCATTTAGTAGGACATCATTTATCAGGACATTATTTCAGGTCTCTTTGAGGAAGACAGGGAGGAAATGTTCCAGTATGTACTCGTGGTCGTGTAGTATCCTTCTCTGATCAAAGGTTCAACAGATCCAGTTCTGTACATTGGTTTAGGTCTGTGGTATACATGACAGGCTGTCATGCCCCCAGTAAGGCAAACCAGGTCAGATTCTTGCTCAAGAGACGTAGAATTTCTGTTTATTTGTTTTTACTTTTGTTTGTTGGCTTTTTGGTGATAGAGGTCAATTTAACACTTTAGGAAGCTGTTCATCTGGATAATTCTTAGAGACAACATGGTCAACTAGCCATCACCAAAGACCCACTCCTGCTGTGTATATGGTAATTGTGTACACATCGTCTCTGGCATTTAACCACTGTCACTTGGCCTTTGCCACTCTGGGATCTCGTCATCCCCATTTCAGTGAAGACATCTCCCTTTGTCATTTCCATCCTATAGGTGACAGCTGCATTCTCTTAGTGAAGGAAGTGTCATCTGGATCTCTGGGTTTCTTCCTCCACATTATGGCAGGAGTTCTGGCATCTCAGCTTCATTGGAAATAGTCCACCCTTGAGTTCAAGTTGTGGTCTGCCCTTGACACAAATTTTTAGAGCCATTCCTAAGTGTTTGAACTAACACATAAAATCCAGTGCGGCCTTAGGAATAAATCCAGCCTGTTTCAACATGGTAACCCTCAGAATCCATCACTAAACATATTCCCGTGTTTGCCAAGGTAAATTAGAAAAACCTTGCAATAGTTTTGGTTTTATAAATTATCTCCTCCCATATGATATTTTTTTCATTATTCCCCGGGAGAAATGCTGATTCTGGTTATGGTCCGTGGCAATAAGGGGTGGTGAGGTGTGTTTGGAGGAAAATTGGCATCCTCTTGTAGGACAATTCCCTCTGGTGTGTTATTACAGAGTCTTCGAGAAAGGGAAGGCTAGTCTCCTCAGACAAAGGAGAGGCTGCTTCCTGACGAGGGAGACTCATGGGAATTTACAAGTTCAAGGTTTTCAGAGTGTCTGAATCTATTCAAATGTTCCCAGTCCCAGGGTCTCCTTCACAATCAGCACCCATCATATAAGAGACTTGGTCAGATGTAAAATCAACTTAGGCTGCAATTTTACAACCCACACAATTACATTTAGTGTCTGATTTTTAGCTATATCTACCCTGTGGCTTCACAGAGGTTCCTTTAAGGTCCCTGTCAAAGTTCTCTGGTTTTCTAATGGTTGACCTGAGCTGAGTTTTAAATTTTTTTTAATGTTTATTTAAAAAATTTTTTTAATGCTTATATTTATTTTTGAGAGAGAGAGAGGGAAAGAGAGAGGGAGAGGGGCAGGGAGAGAGGGAGACACAGAATCCAAAACAGACTCCAGGCTCAGAGCTGTCAGCACAGAGCCAAACGTGGGGCTCAAACTCCTGATCATGATCTGAGCTGAAGTCCGATGCTTAACCAGCTGAGCTACCCAGGCACCCCATTAAATGTTTATTTATTTTTGAGAGAGGGCGAGAGAGAAGGGGACAGAGGATCTGATGTGGGCTCCGTGCTAACAGCAGAGAGCCCAATGTGGGGCTCAAACCCACAAACCGTGAGATCATGACCTGAGCCGAAGTCGGGTGCTTAACCAACTGACCCACCCAGGCGCCCTAAGCTGAGTTTAAAGCTTGGAGCTTGTCATTTCCTTTCTGTAAGTGCTCCAGTACAGTCAGAAGCAGCTCACCTGATGTGTCCTTGTAGTCATCATTACTAATGTCATGGTGAGATAGAGCAGCCACTTAGTCTCCAAAGTGTTGGCTTCAGTAGGACTTCACCCGAAGCAAATGATGATAAGTAATCAGAATGCCACTACAGGACATGGATTACCAGTATTTCTGTTTTTCATTGGCAATAAGGCCATTATTCTGTTCAAGCTCAAAACAGCAAACCAACCCCCAAACCCTATTTTAGAGATTCTGTTTCCTGGGACCTTTTCTGTTACCCAGGTTATAAAGTAAGAGTCCTATCCAGAAAACAGATGCCATTCTAGATATTCCAGACAAAGATACTTTGGAAATTATACAGGTGTGGGAAGGTGTGGGAGAGCACAAATGAGGATGGGGGCTGGGAGAACAAAAAGAAGGAAATGATACTCAGGGATCACAAGCTGCTAATGTCCCTTGAAGCATATACCCTTGCTGGAGCCCTTGAGCATATACCTGCTGCTGCACTTTTGGAGACACAGTCCAGGATCTGCTGAAGAGGTAACACTTCGATGAGAGCTGGAACCACCAGAAAGATTCCACATCTGCCTGAGCTGCTGTAGTCCAGAATCCTGCCACCCAGATGCTACTACAGCAACCATCAGCAACCGTGAGAGCTAGAGCAGGGAGTTCCCCTCTTCCTCCAGCCCTCCAAGTCCCATTGTACCTATCCTGCAGGAAGCCAGCTGGTGAGAGATACTGGGTAATGTAGTTTGCAGACTCTCAGCCCCATCAGAACAGAGCAGAATATGGGGTTCCTGGATGGCTCAGGCAGTTAAGCATCTGACTTCGGCTCAGGTCATGATCTCATGATGTGTGAGTTTGAGCCCTGCATCAGGCTCTGTACTGATGGCTCAGAACCTACTGAGCCATCAGCACAGACATGTGGCAGGGAGAGCAAGTGCAGAGACTGCTTCAGATTCTGTGTCTCCCTCTCTCTCTGCCCCTCCCCTGCTCATGCTCTGTCTCTCTCTCTCAAGAATAAATAAACATTAAAAAAAAAAAAAAAAAAAAAAACAGGGGCACCTGGGTGGCTCAGTCAGTTAAGCAACTGACTTTGGCTCAGGTCATGATCTCACGGTTCGTGGGTTCGAGCCCTGCGTCGGGCTCTGTGCTGACAGCTCAGAGCCTGGAGCCTGCTTCAGATTCTGTGTCTCCCTCTATCTCTGTTCCTCCCCTGCTCATTCTCTGTCTCTCTCTGTTTCTGAAAAATAAATTTTAAAAAAGTTAAAAAAAAAAAAAGCCAAACAGAGCAGAATATAAAAAGGCAGTTTGGGGGCTTAAAAACAATAGGTAGATAACCAGTACAAAAACCAAAATCAGTTGCCTTAGTTATGAAGGCCCTGCTTACTTACAAGGGCAAAGAACAAATGTATTCAGCCATAGATGGGTAGGTTAAAGAAAAATGGCAGCTTCTCCTGCCTGTCAGTTGCTATAGTCTATCCATGGAACAGTTTCACCAGGAGAAATCCCTTAAATATTTGCTGAGTATTACTATGCTGTAAGCTGGGCTCATGCTGTTATACTTTAATCTTGTGATTTAAGTGGAAAGTGTAAATCAGAGTAGATTAAACATCAGATATACATTTTTATGTGAACTACTGTAATTCTACCAAATTTCCCATATCCTCATCGTTTTCACAAATAATGCTATTTTACTTAGAGATCAAAGGCATCGGAAATGAGCCCCGATATCATCTTCCTTTAGAGGCCTGTACACTTTTTCATTATCTCTTTCTGTTGCAAAGAAGAAGGTATCCTGTCCTCCTACCCCTCACTAATCCTTTTCAACAATAACCATTCTAACGTGTTCTCAATCTCATCCCTCCCTGCCTTATCTGGAAATTTATCTCTTCAGTGAATTTTTTCTTTCCAGAATACTCAAATTCTTCTTCAGTCTTTATGACACCTCCCCTTTCTATCACTATCTGCCTTATCCTTTCACTTCACAGCAAAATTCTGCAGAAAGAGTTGTATGTACTCTCTCCTCCATCCCATTCTCTGTGAAACTCACCCCAACACAGGGACACAGATACACACGTGCACACACATAGACACACACAGGCACATACAACATATGCAAACATGCACGTCACACACACACACCACATATGCACACATGCACACATGTGCATGTGTACACACACACACACGCACACACACACACACACACACTACTGATCCATCCAGTGCTTCTCCTTGAAGCACTTTCTTCACTTCCGGGATGTCTTCCTGGCTTTCTGGTTTTTCTCTGGTATCTTTGCTTGATCCTTATCCTTCTATTCCCTAAATGTCAGAGGGCCAGGGGCTCACCTCTATTCTATGTGGCCTGCCTCCTTTGGTAATCACATCTAGTCTCATGACTTTAAATACCATTCAAATGCTGATTCCCAGTTCCCATCCCCAGCCTGGACCTATTTCCTCAACTCTGCTTGTATGTCCAACCGCCCACCCTTTCTCTCTTGTTGGATGGATAACAGGACATGTTAAACTTACCATGTCCAAACTTGAGCTGCAGAGACCAGCCCCGACGGGTTCCTTTCCTAGTCTTCCCCATTTCAGTAAACGGTAACTCCACTCTGCCAGTACCACGCCATTGGCCTCGGGGTCACCCTTGATTGTTCTCTTGCTCTCCCTGCCACCTGTTACCTGGTTGTGGTCCTGTGTGTGTGTGTGTGTGTGTGTGCGCACACATGCGTGTGAATTGCCTTTTCCTTTTTATCTATCGGAGTCTTTTCATTAAGGCTCTTAAACTTATTCTTAATCCTATCTTGGAATTAGAGCCTCCTTTCAAGACGGGAGAACATGGCACTGGGAATTCAGCCGCCAACGTGGGATATTTCACTTTAGGGAATAGTCTTATTTTTTTTTTTTTTTTATTTTTTTTTCAACTTTTTTTTTTTTTTATTTATTTTTGGGACAGAGAGAGACAGAGCATGAACGGGGGAGGGGCAGAGAGAGAGGGAGACACAGAATCGGAAACAGGCTCCAGGCTCTGAGCCATCAGCCCAGAGCCCGACGCGGGGCTCGAACTCCCGGACCGCGAGATCGTGACCTGGCTGAAGTCGGACGCTTAACCGACTGCGCCACCCAGGCGCCCCAAGGGAATAGTCTTATGACTGCCCTTTGACACAGTCTGCTGCTGGTCATCCTGCCAGGCCTCAGCCTTCTCCCTCAGAGGTCCTCTGTTACTCCTTCCACTTGTCAAAGGCAGTGCTCAGATGTCTCCAGTCAGGAGACAGTTTTCTACTTTGCTTTCACTGTTAAACATCTTCTCACTCCCTATCGACTCTCAGGAGCCTGTTTAAATTTGCACAGAGGGACTACCGTTTGCAACACGTGACGATACTGAAGCTCACTTAGAACGTCTACAGGTTGCCTAGAAAAGAAAGCAGTATCTGACTGAAATTTAAACTAAAAAAACAAACAAAACATTTTTCCTGCACGGAATTAACTTTTCACTAAAACTGTATAAAACACTTTCATGTCTGAAAAAGAACTGACAATGTGTTGGATGGTCAATTAATCATTCCTCTATGAAATCAATTTTGATTCCTTTCAGAATCAGGAGTAGATTTTAAAGAAAAGCTTCACTGGGGCTCCTGGGTGGCTCAGTTGGTTAAAGCGTGTGACTTCGGCTCAGGTCATGATTTTGCAGTTTGTGGGTTTGAGCCCCACATCGGGCTCTATGCTGACGGCTCAGCGCTTGGAGCCTGCTTCGGATTCTGTGTCTCCCTCTCTCTCTGCTCCTCCCCCTGCTCCTGCTCTGTCTCTGTCTCTGTCTCTGTCTCTCTCTCAAAAATAAACAAAATGTTAAAAAAACATTTTTTAAAAGAAAAGCTGCACTAATAATTAGAAGAAAGTGATCAAAGAATTCAGAACCTTCAGAAATAACTTGTAAAGCGAGATTCTCTGGTTACAAGTAAAAGGAAAGCCAGCTCACGCTGGCCTAAGGAAAATGACATCTATTGGGACAGGTAACTGGAAAGTCCAAGGATAGATATAGCTTAAGGCATTGCTGGGACTAGGACTGGGGTTGGCAAAAAGCAGCCTGTGGCTATTTCTGTAAATAAAGCTTTATTAGAACACTACCCTACCCGTTGCTTCTCCTGTTGCCTATGGCTGCGTTTGTGCCACAGTGGCAGAAGTGAGTAATGTAGCGGTGAAGCTGAGGAGTTGTGAGAGAGAGCCCCACTATGATGTGTGGGTTTCCCGCCCCAAATCAAGCAATTCTCCAAGACTAATCCAACTCCGTTCTGACACTGTCTACCTGGAGAGAGCATCAGATTCACAGGTTAAGGGCTCAGTCCCGCAAGATGGCCCCCACATCAGATGCCCATCACTAGTCCAGGTTGTTACCTGTGCTTCTGACTGACTGGAGGACCCCTCCTTGGGTTCGAATAGTTTGCTAGAGTGGCTCACAGAACTAAGGAAACCAGTTTACTCACAGATTACCGGTTTATTACAAAAGATATTAAAGGATACAGGTGAACAGCCAGATGAAGAGATACATAGGGCAAGGTTCCAAATGCAAGAACTTCTTTCCCATGGAGCTTGGGGCCAACAAGTGGATGCATTCTGGTTCACCAACCTGGAAGCTCTCAGAACCCTGTCCTTTCGGGGTTTTATGGATGCTTCATTACATAGATGTGATTGATTAAATCATTGGCTGTTGGTGCTTGATTCAATTTCCAGCCCCTCCCCTCTTTCCCAGAAGTCATGGGGAGGGACTGAAAGTTCCAAACCTCTAGTCTAATTAATCTAATGTAATGGTTGGTTCTCCTGGCATAACCCCCCCAACCATCTTAGGGAACTTCCAAGAGTCACCTCATTAACATAAACTCAGCTGTTGAAAGGTTTTTTTTTTTTTTGTGAACAGCAAGACACCCGTGGCACCTTTATGGCTCTGAAGTGATTTCGGGAACTGAGGATAAAAGACCAAATATGAGAACAAAACATGCTCTTGGGGACGCCTGGGTGGTTTAGTTGGTTAAGCCTTCAACTCTTGATTTCATCTCAGGTCATGATCACGGTTTGTGAGATCGAGCCCTGCGTCTGGCTCTGCACTGACAGCGTGGAGCCTGCTTGGGATTCTCTCTCCCTCTGTCTCTGCCCCTCCCCGTTCATGTACGTGCTCTCTCTCTCTCTCTCTCAAAATAAATAAATCAACATTTTTTAAAAAGATGCTTTTATTTCTCTTATTGCTTAGGAAATTACAAGGGTTTGGGAAGCAATGAGCCAGGGACCATTGGCAAAGTCAAAAACATACATTTATTATAAATAATAATCTCATACCCACAAACCCTGAAATATTTCCTGCCTGGCCCTTTACAGGAAAAAAAAAAAAATTACCAACCTAGGAAACAGAATGATGTCAGTGGGATCTGGCCTTTCTCTGTTTCTCTGCTCTGCTTTCCTCAGCGTTGGCCCTTTCTCACGGAGGCTCTGTCATGGTGGCAGAAAGAACATCTACAATATATAACTCCAGGGATACGTCCTCACGGGAGTGGTCTTCTTTCCAGTTGCTCCAGTAAAAATTCTAGGATTCACTTCGATTGAACCTCCTGTCCTTGCTTTGCTTGGTGTGTCCATCCTCAAGCCAGTAACTGGCCATGGGAATGCAGTGCCCCGATTTGTCAGGTCTAGGTCACAGGTTGACCTCTGGAGTGATGAGTCAAGTCAATATCTCCCAAACCACAAGAACTGAAAGAGATGAAGGGGTGATCCTCTCAAGAAAAGTTGTGGGAAGCAACTGCCAGAAAAATAAGAGGGAGAAGTCAGAATAGAATAAGGAGTAAATGGAAAGGAAGTTGTATAACAGGCTGGTAAACGAAAACATCACTGAAAGAATTAAAATCACAGCGTTTATTTTTAAATTTTTTTTTATTAAAGATATTTTTTTTCTAACATTCATTTTTTGAGAGACAGAGTGCAAGCGGGGGAGGGACAGAGAGCGAGGGAGACACAGAATCCGAAGCAGGCTCCAGGCTCTGAGCTGTCGGCCCAGAGCCTGACACAGGGCTCGAACCCATGGACTGAGAGATCACGATCTGAGCCAAAGTCAGACGCTGAACCAACTGAGCTACCCGGGCCCCCCTAAAATCACAGCTTTTAAAGGGCTGCAGCTTCTTCTGTTAATGCGGAAATAAATATTTTCCCTTTCATCAGTTCATTTAAAATCAAGAGTTTAGATCCACTATACGAAATAACTATTTTTATTGGTCAGAATGGTTAAATCCTGGCAATTTCATGCAGTGTGTGCTGGTTACCTAGGGCTGCTCTAACGAAGTACCTCAAACTGGGGTGCTTAAAACAACCAAAATGTATTCTCTCAGTTCTGGAGGCTGGAAGTCAGAAATCAAGGTGTTCCCTCTGAAGGCTCTAGAGGAGACTCCTTCCAGCCTCTGGGGGAGGTATTTCTTGACTAGTATTGCATGACTCCAGTCTCCACCTGTTATTTCACAAGGTTGTTTTTTTTTTTTTCTTCTTTGTATTTATGTGTCCTCTTCTCTTCTTACAAGGACAGGAGACCCTAATCCAGTGACCTTGTCTTAACCAATTATTTCTGCAAAGACCCTATTTCCAAACAAGGTTATATTCTGAGGTTCCAGGTAGACATGAATTGTTTTTTTTTTCAAGTAGACATGAATTTTGAGGGGACAGTATTCAACCCACTAAGTTCACTTAGTATTATTGGAGACTATGCTGAAAAAGCAGAAAATTTGTCTTTTCAAAAGTCTCTGATTCGGTAGAAAAACAAAAGTAAAGACTGGGTTAAAGTATCTCAGGAATGCAAAGATAATTCAACACCCAGAAAATGTAATATACTAATGATTGTTGTGGCTTGAATTGTGTTCCCCCCAAAAGATATGTCTAAGTGCCAACCTGCAGTATCTTATTTGGAAATACAGTTGTTGCACAGGTAATCAGTTAAGATGAGGTCATATTGGAGTAGGATGGGCCCTTAATCCTAAATGACTAATGTCCTTTTGTGTCCTTTCGCTCCAGATCAGAGCCTGGAGCCTGCTTCAGATTCTCTGCCCCTCTCCCCGCTCTGTGTGTGTGTCTCTCTCTCTCAAAAATAAACATTAAAAAAAATTTTTTTAATAAAAAAAAAAAAAAGGACTAATGTCTGGGGCTCCTGGCTGGCTCAGTCGGTAGAGCATGTGACTCTTGATCTCGGGGTTGTGAGTTCAAACCCCATGTCAAGCCTAGCGCTTACTTTTAAAAAATGGCTGTAGAAAATGACTAATGTCCTTATAAGAAGACATTGTGAAGATACAAGGAGAGAGTTCCTTGTGAAGACACAGAGACACAGGGAGAAGACAGCCGTGTGAAGATGGAAACAGATTGGGGTTTTGCTGCCACAAACCAAAGAACTCCTGGGGTCACTAGACACTAGGAAGAAGCAAAGAAGGATTCCTCCCTCACAGGTTTCAGAGGGATTATGGCGCTGCTGACACCTGGTTTTAGATATCCAGCATCCAGACTGCAAGATAATAAACTTCTGTTGTGTTAAGTCACCCAGTTTATGGTACTTTATTACAATAGCTTCAGGAAACTAATATACAGATTAAGAAAGAAAAAAAAACATGTAAATACCACATATGCATTTAATAAAATTTAGCACTCATTTATGATAAAAATTTTTAGCAAGTTGGAAACAAAAGGGTAACCATCAAACACCTATACTAAACATCAGTCTTAATGCTGAAATTTTAGGAGCATTTCCATTTAGTCAATATAAATAAATCTGAAAAAAATATGCAAGATCTTAATAAAGAAAATAAGGGGGAGCTCCTGGGTGACTCAATCGGTTAAGCGTTCGACTTTGGCTCAGGTCATAATCTCACGGTTCGTGAATTCAAGCCCTGAGTCGGGCTCTGTGCTGACAGCTTGGAGCCTGGAGCATGCTTCAGATTCTGTGTCTCCCTCTCTTTCTTCCCCTCCCCTCCCCTGCTTGCTCTCTCTTTCTCTGTCTCTCAAAAATAAATAAACATTAAAAAAAAAAAAGAAAAAAGAAGGAAACATTACTGAAGAATACAAAAAGAGGCCTAAATAAATGGAGAATTATACTATGTTCCTGGATGATAAGACTCAATATCATAAAGATGTGAGTTTTCCCATAATCTATAAATTCAATTCCAAAATAAATGCTTATAGGATTTTTTTTTTTTTAGTGAAACTTGATAAACTTACCCTAATATTTACATGGAAGTAGAAAGAGACACTTTTTTTTTAAATGTTATTTGATGAATTAGGTGGGGGAATTCATTTTAAAGTTTTGGCAATTAATACTGTGAAGTATTACTGCAGAGATAGACAAGTAGACCAACTGAACTGAACAAAGAGCTGAGAAATAGAACCATGAATTTATGTAAACTAAATGTATAACAGACATACTATTACAAATTAATGGGGAAAGGATAGACTATTCAATAAAAAGTGCCAGAAAAATTGGTTACCTGAATGAAAAAAATTAGAATACCACATGCAAAATAAATAGATTAAAGCCTTAAAAGTGAAGAACAGAACTTTAAAAAATATCTTTATGTCCTTGAAACAGGAATTTTTTTTTCTTTTCTTTTCTTTTTTTTTTTTTTTTTTTTTTGAGAGAGAGCATGCATGGGAGGGACAGAAAGAGAGAGAGAGAATCCCACGCAGGATTGCACTATCAGCGTGGAGCCCGACTCGGGGCTTGAACCCATGAACTGTGAGATCATGACCTGAGCCGAAATTAAGAGACGCTTAACCGACTGAGCCACCCAGGTGCCCCTAAAAGCTTCTTTTTAATGAAAACCACCTTAAGTGAAGTTAAAAAGTCAAACCACAGACTGGGAGAAGATACTTGCAAAGCATATAGCTAATGAAGGATTAGTATGTTGGCTATTTAAAGGATATCTATAAATAAATAAAAAAAAGACAACCCAACTTGAAAAATAAGAAAGGTTATTGTGTAGATAGCATTATTGCCCCTGTTCATCATCCCCTGCCAATATTCACACCCTTTGCTGTGTGACTTCACAGTTCTTCCCACTCACGCAGCAGGAGATATTTCTTCCCTTGACTTTAGATTTGGCCATGGCATTTGCTTTAGACTATTAGAATTTGGTAGATGTAACAGTGTGCCACTTGCAAGCCTAAGCCATAAGAGGTCTCATATATTTCCACTTGGTCTTTTGTACCTTTGCCATTATCACGAGATGAAATTGGCCAAGCCAGCCAACTGGTTCCAGGAGGAAGGTATGAGACCATGTAATAACACAACTAACCTGGACAAGCTACCTAAATCAGCTGACTCCTAGGTATGTGAGTGGACCCAGGCAAGATCACAGAGCTGCCCTAACAAGTCCAGCCTAAATTAGCCAACCCACAGGCATGTGAGCTAAATAAATACTTACCGTATGGCATTGTTTTTTGTAGTTAGTTGTTATACAGTGTTAGTTAACAACACTGTAATGAGCAAGAAATTCTCCGACTCACAGTCAATAAACATTAATCGTACGATCCACACAAATAAAAGCAATGACATACCATTGCATATTTGAAAGATTGACAAAATTAAAAAGTATAATACTAAGTTCTGACAGAAATGAGAAGTAGTAATTGATATATACCGTTAATGGGAGTGACAGGGCTCTGGCCATTGCGTTGCAAGTGTAAGTCCCCTGGATGAGGCATCCAGGAAAGCCATTCCACACAGCCCCCGCCCCGATTAAAAAAAGAAGACAAACTGGGCTGGTAATTGTCTTTTGTCTTTTCCTCTCCCTGCCAGGAATGTGGACATCAGGCTGGAGATGGGGCAGCCGCTATCTTGCAACATGAGGTGTTTTAATTTCATTGATTGTATTTTTCATATATTAAATCCATTTGGTTCCCCCTCAGACCTCCCTCTTCTTCCCGCCCCTCCCCCCAGTGGTTTCTTTTTTTGTGGATAATAATAAAAGTAAAAGGAGAATGGCTAACATTTATGAAGTACTTTTTACATGTCCAACATATAATTTGGAGTGCTCTGTGTACCTCAGCTCATTCAATCCTCACAATAATCCTATGAAAGAAGTGCTATTTTTTTTGTTCCATTTTACAGGTAAGGAAATGGATACAGAAGTTAAATAAATTGCCTGGGTTCATACAGCTATTAAGTGGAGCCAGAATTCCAAATCCAGCTACCCGGCTCTAGCGTCTATGCTCATGACTATTTGCTACTTTTTATTCTCTTTTATCTCTTCGACCGTCTTAAAAAGGCTTATTTAATAGTCTCTTGGGTTTTTATTTTCTAAAGTTGTTGGCGTTCCTATTCTCCTGTTTGTTCCACCTGCTGATTCTTCTTTATAAAGAATGATTCCCTTGTATGTTTTAACATTTTTGAGTCATTCATTCAGCAACACTGATTGAGCACGTATCGTGTGGAGCTGGGGATACATAAGTAAAGCAGGCCAAGTCTCTGCTCTCTTACCTTAAATTCTAGTAGGAGAAAACAGTAAACAAGGGGACAGAGAACAGAAGGGAGTGATTATATAGGATGGTAAAGGAAAGATCTCTGATAAGGTGACATTTGAAAAGAGACCTGAAAATGTGAGAATGTGAGCTATGTGTATATCTGGGAGAAGAATCCCCAAGCAGATAGAATGGCCAAGACAAGGGCTGCACGGCAGGAACATGCCTTGAATGTTCAGGAATGGGCAGAGGCCTGTGTAGCTGGAATGTGGCATGTGAGGGACAGAGCAGAGCAGATGAGGGCAGAGAGACACCTGGACGCGAGAGGTGCCCATCACGCAGGGCCTTTGAGGTCGTAACTTTGAGGCTGGATGGTGGGGGAGGCCTTTGGAGGCTTTTTTGTGAGTCATAAGCTCAAAGATGGTATTTAAAACTATGAGACCAGATGGGCTCACCCAGAGAATAGTGTTAAGTAGAGAAGAGGTCTGAGCCCTGAGGCCTGGGACCTTCCAGCTGTAGGGGAGGAAAATTTTTCCTTGACCGTCTTCCTGGCTGGGTCTGGAAGTTAAACTGACAAAAGCAAGTTAACACGAGGAACGCAAACAAATTACTTAATGTAAGTTTTACATGACCCAGAAGCCTTCATAAGGAAATGAAGACCGGAAGGAACAGACACTGAGTATATTTTTATGCTAGGTTGGATGAAGAGCGGACAGGACAGTCGTGGAGGATTATGGTAGGTCAAGGAGTAGGAGATAAATTTAGTAAGCGGGGGAAACTCGCCAAAGCCTGTTTGTTCACATTCTTTTCAGCGTCCCTTTGTTTTCTGAGATAAGGAATCTCTTTCTTCTGGGTATAGGGAGGGCACCTCTCACAGTAGGGTTATTTTTGTTGCAGGGGAGAAGGGAGGGGGGGTGTCAGAGTGACCTTTCTGCTTCTGCTGTTTTCCCAAACTTCTTTAGTTCAAAATATTCAATACACCAAGGTGCCATATTTTAGGGTAGCGTGTCCGGAATCCCCCGGCACTGAGAGATTAGGAAAATGAACACCCAGCAAAGGAGACTGAGAAGGAGTGGCTGATAGGAGAAGAAGCATGGAGGAGCTGGTGTCCCAGCATCAAGTGAAGAAAGTGTTTGAGGATGAAGAGAAGGACCCACTGCCTCAGTAAAATGAGGACAAAGGAATGACCGTTGGATTTGACATGCAAGTTACTAGTGAGCTTTTTAAAAATGATTCTGATGGATCGGGATGAAACCTGATAGAGAACAGAAGTGAAGACGGCAAGTGAAAAGAGCAAACCAAAACACGCTTTCAATGAATTTTGTGTGAAGGGAGCAGGGAAATGAGTAGTAAGCTGGGGCGCCTGGCTGGCTCAGCCAGTAGGGCATACGACTCTTGATCGCAGGGTCATGGGTTCAAGCCCCATGTGTGGTGTAGAGTTTACTTAAAACAAAATTTAAAACCATTATAGAGAAATGAGTAGTAGCCAGAGGTGGATTGTGAAACCAAGGGAGGTTTTGTTTGCTTGTTTCTTTTTAAGATAAGAGGTATTAGGCACCATGACGATCCAATATTGGAAACTATCCACTTTATATGAAGAAGGGAATGACTTTGAGTTCAGCATAAGCAGAGCTTACTTCCCACCTGGCTTGGTTCCTGAGAGCAGCCCTCCTGAGCGGTTTTGCATTTACTTCTGCCAGGCGCCCAACGGGCCCTACCAGCCCAGGACTAATTTTCACATTAAAATTTTACCTTGTGGTTTGCCACACCAAACAGGTAAAATCAATTTGGGTTCCAGAACCTCAAAAAGCAAAGGGTTGGGGGTGCCTGGGTGGCTCAGTCGGTTAAATGTCTGACTTGGATTTAGGTCATGATCTCAAGGGTCGTGAGTTTGAGCCCTGCGTTGGGCTCTGTGCTGACACCTCAGAGCCTGGAGCCTGCTTTGGATTCTGTGTCTGTCTTTTCTCTCTTCCCTTCCCCTGCTCTCTGTCTCTTAAACATTAAAAAAAATTAAAAAGCAAAAGGTTTGGTATCTCACCTAGGTACTTTTTTTTCCCCCCAGTCCCACAAAGACAAACTTTCTTTGTTTTTTTGCCAGGGATTTATGGGCAAAGTTTACTAGTCTTTCTTCATTGAGGTCGTGGTCCTTAGAGGGTTCCTACTTGTTACTGATCAAAACCCGAGCCCATATTGCTGCTCTACTCCTTCTCCACTGCAGGCATCTAGGGATTTCTCATTTCCCTGCAAGCCCTGGCATATGTTTAAAACATTTGGTTATATTTTAGCCAGCATCTCTAGAAATTTGTGGCAGGAGAGTTTCCGCCCTTTCTAGATCACCATTTTGCTGGAAGCTGTAATCTTTCCCCTCATTCTTCCCCTGGCTAATTCCTGTTCACCTTTGAGGTCCCAGCCTAAAGATTACTTCTCAGGGAGGTGTTCCCAACCCTCTGCATCCCAGTCTCGACTGACTTACTCTTCTACTCACAACATTGTCTTTCTGTCTTTGCCCTTGGCAAGTCATTTGTGACTTCACGTGAGTGTTTGCTTAGTTCCTGGTCCCCCTCTAGACTGAACACTGCATGAACCCAGGAAGCAAGCCTGTTCAGTTCAGCACATAGCAGAAAGCCTGATTCATAGAGGATACTCAGTAAAGGTTGGTGACTGAACAAATAATTGTCCCCAAATCACGTAACTAATAGCACAGTACTAAGTAATCTCCTGTGTTTTGGAGACTGTATTCTCTAAGAAAGCGTTTTTCAGTGGAAACAAGAGAGAGGTTTCTGATGGCTATTTCAGTTGCCTGTGTCATTTCGGTTAACCACGTGTCTTTTTCCCTCCAGCATGGAGATCTCCTCTCACCAGTCCCACCTCCTGCAACAACTGAACGAGCAGCGCAGGCAAGATGTCTTTTGTGATTGCAGCATTCTGGTTGAAGGGAAGGTCTTCAAAGCGCATCGAAATGTATTATTTGCTAGCAGCGGCTATTTCAAAATGCTTCTTTCTCAGAATTCAAAGGAGACCAGTCAACCCACTACAGCTACATTTCAGGCTTTCTCCCCCGACACTTTTACGGTTATCCTGGACTTCGTCTATTCCGGCAAACTCTCTCTCACTGGTCAGAATGTCATAGAAGTGATGTCAGCTGCTAGCTTCCTTCAGATGACTGATGTCATTAGTGTATGTAAGACCTTTATTAAATCTTCACTAGACATTAGCGAGAAAGAAAAAGATCGCTATTTCAGTCTCTCCGATAAAGATGCTAATTCTAACGGTATAGAACGTTCCTCCTTTTATAGTGGTAGCTGGCAAGAAGAAAGCGGTTCTCCACATTCTCACCTAAGCCCAGATCAAGGAACGGGTATAATAAGTGGGAAATCTTGGAGCAAGTATAATTACCATCCAGCCTCCCAAAGGAACACCCAACAACCTTTGGCCAAGCATGAACAAAGGAAAGATTCCATTAAAAAGTCCAAACATTGGAGGTTGTCACAGCCTTCTGAAGTTGCTCATTATAAGTCTAGCAAACGAGAAGCTCGGACATCGGATTCTTCCGGCCACATTTCCCAGTCGGAAGAACAAGCACAAGTTGATGCTGACATGGACTCTACTCCTGTTGGCTATCCGTATGGTCCAGGATCTGAGGTCACATCCAGAAGCTTTCCAGGTACCCCAAAAAAGCATCAGTCCTCTCAATGAGTTTCTAAGACTCCTATCCAAATCAGTCCTATCTCAACATGCCCTTACTTTGAAGTGTTACAGGCAGTTAAACCAAGAGGTTTTTTTTAAGTCCTACTTCTCTAATGAAATTTATTGTATAAGACATAAATTTAAATTTTTAACTAAAAATAATATTGGCTAAATTTGAGAATAGTCAAAACTTAACAGACCTCTGAGGTGCAAAGCCCACGATTTCCAAACCTGTGTCAACAGATGATTAGATCACTGTTAAGTGTTTAAAGCTCTCTTCTAAATGGTTTAAATCCCTAAGGGGCAAAGCTTCACTTTAAATAGGTTATTTTTTTTCTGAGTATTCACTCGGGAGGAGTACTTTTATAGAGAAAAGTTAAACAGAGCAACCATGTGAACTTACAAAGGTTCACAGACCCAAGACCTACCAAAAATGAAACTACATCTGATTTTATTGAGATATAAATACATAATTAAAAAAAAAAAACAAACTTAACACACAACCCATAACATTGACACTGTAATCCTATATGCAACAATAATATGAGACATCTCATTTTTATGATAGTAGTAAAATGCAGAAAGATTATTATGTAGGTTGTTGGTTTCAGTAATTCTCCCCTCCCTGCCATAGAGAACAGGGATTAGAAATGCATGTCATTTTTTTTTTATGTTTATTTGTTTTTGAGAGAGAGAGACAGACTGTGAGTAAGGGAGGGACACAGAGAGAGGGACACAGAATCAGAAGCAGGTTCCAGGCTCTGAGCTGTCAGCACAGAGCCTGACGTGGAGCTCGAACCCATGAACTGTGGGATCATGACCTGAGCCAAAGTCAGAAGCTCAACTGACTGAGCCACCCAGGTGCCCCAGAAATGCATGTCATAATCAGGCAGCAAATCAATTAATCAAGTAGCAAATTTGTTTAATAGTTTACGTGTGAATTTAAAGGAAAATCATAAGATGAAACTCCTACTGATTATAAGATTCAGATTATATATTTAAAAATTTTTTTAATTTAGGAAAATTTCAAACATATAAAAAAGTAAAGAGAATAGCATAATTCACCTCCATGTACCCCATTACCCAGTCTGAACAACTTCCGACTCATGGTCAATCTTGTTTCATCTGGATCACTACTTCTCACCCTTCCCTTTAGTATTATTTTTTTAAGTTTATTTATTTTGAGAGCGAGAGAGAGAGAGAAAGCCTGAGTGGGGGCGAGGCAGAGAGAGAGGGAGAGAGAGAATCTCAAGCAGGCTCTAATGCAGGACTTGATCTCACAAACAAACCATGAGATCACGACCTGAGCCGAAATCAAGAGCCAGACACTTAACTGACTAAGCCACCTAAGCATCCCTCCCTTTATTATTTTTAAGCAAATATAACACATCATAAGTTTTCATCTGTAAATATTTCAGAAAGTGTCCCTAAAATATAGTCTTTTAAAAAAACCCACTACAATACTATAATTGTACCTAAACAAAATTAACAGTTTCTTAACATCAGTAAATAGCCAGTCAGTATTCACATTTCCTGGGTTGTCACATAAATTTTTAAAAATAATTCGGTTGTGGGTGCTTGGGTGGCTCAGTGGTTAAGCATCTGACTCTTGATTTCAGCTCAGGTCATTTTCTCACGGTTTGTGGGTTCCAGCCCTGCATCATCAGGTTCAATGCTGACAGCACGGAGCCTGCTTGAGATTCTCTGTCCCTTTGTCTCTGCCTCTCCCCCATGCTCACTCACATGCACATTCTTTCTCTAAATACATAAATAAACTTAAAAAAAAAAACAATTCAGTTGTAGATAAGATACCTTAAAATAATAGGCAACCAAGGGGCGCCTGGGTGGCTCTGTTGGTTGAATGTCTGACTGGCTCAGGTCACGATCTCAAGGTTTGTGAGTTCAAGCCCTGCGTTGGGCTCACTGCTGCCAGTGCAGAGCCCGCTTCTGATCCTCTGACCCCTTCTCTCTGCCCCTCCCCTGCTCGCTCGCTTTCTCTCGAAAAGAAACATTAAAAAAAATAATAGGCAACCGGATTGATCTTTACTAACCACATTTTTCTGTAGTACTAACCTGAAAAGACATGAAATTCTATCCTATTACAGAGCTTACTAAACGTCCTGCTGAGCTCTGACCATTGACCAAGGCATACTGGTAACAGAGCAAAAATGAGAAATCTCTATTGAGTTTTAAAACAGCAAAAGACTGATCTTTTCTCTGTTTATGCTCTGTACTTCTGTAATTCTAGGCTATGTTAACCTAACTTCAGTAATGAACAGCTGAATTTAACAGCTATTAAATTGATGAAATTTGCCTCCAATCATAACTAACATCTTGAATACATGAGTTTTATTTATTTTTTTAAAGTTTATATATATATGTATATATATGTTTTTGTTTCGTTTTGTTTTGCTTTTAGTAATCTCTATGCCCCACATGGGGCTTGAACTCATGACCCTGAGATCAAGAGTTGCATGCTCTACTGACTAAGCCATCCAGGCACCCCTTGAATACAGTTTTATTAAAAACATTTTTTTAAAATATTTATTTTTTAAGAGAGAGAGAGAGAGAGAGAGACAGAGTGCCAGCAGGGGAGGGACAGAGAGGGGGAGACACAGAATCCAAAGCAGGCTCCAGGCTCTGAGCCGTCAGGACAGAACCCAACACAGGGCTCAAGCCCACAAACTGTGAGATCATGACCTGAGCTGAAGTGAGATGCTTAACCGACTGAGCCACCCAGGCGCCCTTTTTTTTCGTTTTTCTTTTGAATACATGAGTTTTAAAACAAAAAATTAAATATCCTTGTCATTTTTTCACCTTTAAAAGTACTACAAGTGTATGAAAAGAAAAGGCAAGAGGATAAAAATAGGTAAATAAAAAAGTCACTTAAAAGCTATAATATTAAATACTTTTACTTCGGATTGTATCTCCAGTTTTAAAATCCAGCACCACTTTTGACATTTCAAATCTAGTGACTCTACAACACTGAGTAGAAAGATAAGGGTGAGAGTCAGTTAACCCTGACTTTGTAAATATATCAAATACTGAAGTTACAGTTCTGGACTCAGGATCACATTAATGATCTAGTCTTAATAAAATTTCTTTCTTGGGGCGCCTGGATGGTTCAGTTAAGCGGCCCACTGACTCTTGATTTCCGTTCAGGTCACGATCCCAGGGTCGTGGGATAGAGCCCCGAGTCCAGCTCCGTGCTGAGTGTGGAGCCTGCTTGAGATTCTCTCTCTCCCTCTCCCTCTGCCTCTCCCCTGCTTGCTTGCACTCTCTCTCTCTCTCTCTCTCTCTCTCAAAATAAAAAAATTAAAATTAAAAAAAGGGAAAAGAAATAGAAGAAATAAATGCAATTTCTTCCTTCTCCTTTTCTCCTGCCTTTCGAAGACGGGACTCACCAACTCCTTTGGGATTCTTCGTGTTATACAATTGTTATGATGAACTTTCCAGAAATTTAATCAAACTGTCTCCTGACAGATGATCTGCCCAGGATGCGGTTCAAGTGCCCGTACTGCACACACGTGGTGAAGCGGAAAGCAGACCTCAAGCGCCACCTTCGCTGCCATACGGGAGAAAGGCCCTATCCGTGTCAAGCTTGTGGGAAAAGATTTAGCAGGCTGGACCATCTAAGTAGCCATTTCCGAACAGTATGTATATAATTTTTCATCATCTTACTTCTTAAGAAATGTGTGCATTTATCTGCTTTAGGATTTACTAAATCTCATTTACTGCGGGAAATCTTTTCATACAACTCTACCATATTGGAAATGTTTCCAACTTAATGGTTTTCCTTTACACGTGATGCATAATTTAATATATAATATATATACATTTTTTTATTCTCCTTTGAGACCTTGAAGTAAGAGATATTCTTTTGAATATCCATTTTACTTTTTTCTTTTTTATTTATTTTTTGGAATATATATTATAATTCATTTAAAATCTAATATGTTTTTGTATACTGGTCTTTTCAAGAGCCGAAGACAATGTAAACCAAAGATATTTGAACGTCTAGGTCAGAGTCACTACTTCAGGTACTCAGCCTCTGCTAGTGGTTCTCGAATCCTTTTCTGAAAGGATCTCAGTCTAGTTTCTACTGTTCAACCTCTGTCCACTATACTCCCTTTTTAGTCTCTCTCTAGTTTATCTGTAGTCTCCTCAAGGAAGGGAGGAAGGTGGGAGATTGAGCCACTTCCAGCCAGGGACAGGATTGTCAGCAGTCAGAAATCTCAGGGAATTTGCTGTTCAGTGCTCTGGTGGGTTAATAGGGTAAGGACATTGGAAAATTACTCTGCTGTTCATCTTGAGGCAAGAATGTGTTCCAAAATCTGTTGTATTACTCATACTTTTATTCCATTTATATGATCTCCTTTTAGCTTTAAAGGACAGTGGATTGGGGCACCTGAGTGCCTCAGTTGGTTAAGTATCCAACTGGATTTTGGCTCAGGTCATGATCTCACAGTTTGTGAGATTGAGCCCCAAATTGGGCTCTGTGCTGACAGCACAGACCCTGCTTGGGATTCTCTCCCTCTCTTTCTGCCTCTCCCCTGTGCTCACTCTCTCTCTCCCTCGCTCAACATAAATAAATAAACTTTAAAAAATAATAAATACCGACTTCAGCTCAGGTCATGATCTCGCGGTTCATGAGTTCAAGCCCCGCATCGGGCTCGGTGCTGACAGCTCAGAACCTGGAGCCTGTTTCAGATTCTGTGTCTCCCTCTCTCTCTCTGACCCTCCCCTGTTCATGCTCTGTCTCTGTCTCAAAAATAAATAAACGTTAAAATAAATAAATAAATAAAATAATAATAAATAAAGGACAGTGGGTCACTTAAGGCAATTTCTTCATGCATTGCTTTATAATTAGTCAGCAAGTATATACTGAGCACCTATGCGCCAGCCCCTTTTCTCAGTGCTAGGTATCCAGCAGTGAGTGAGCAAAACAGACAAAATCTCTACCTTCATTAACCTTATGAAGCTGGTTTTTTAAAATTAAAAACAACCTTTTATTATTTAAAGCAATGAAAAAGTATTAAACAAAGTAAAAATAAGAAAAATAAAAGACTTTATTTTCACCACCGAAATATACCTTTCTTAACACTTTATCACATGCATATATATGGGTTGTTTCTAACTAAATTAGATCATACTACTTGTGATATTTTGTAGCCTGCTCTCTTTCATGAATAATCTACCTTGCCATCTCAGTAAACTTTTATCTGACATCCAGGTCAATTTCGCATTTCCCTGTAGTCTCCCAATACCTTTTATAGCTGGGTTTTCCAAGCCAGTATCCGATTCAGGACCCAGGGATCTCACTGTTAAGTCCCTTAAATATGTTTTTAAGAGAGCATAGTACTCTCAGCCACCCTTTTTATTTCCATAACACTGACTTACTTGAGATATCAAGATAATTGTTTTATAAAATAACCTACCTCTTGATTTCTCTGCTTGCTTCCACATGGTGTCATTTAGTTTGTTCCTCTCTCCCCCCTGAATTTTCTATAAACTAGAATTTTTATCTAAAGTCTTAATGGATTCAAGAAAAATACTTTCCGGGGCACCTGGGTGGCTCAGTTGGTTGAGCGTCCGACTTTGGCTCAGGTCATGATCTCGCGGTCCGTGAGTTCGAGCCCCGCGTCCGGCTCTGTACTGACAGCTTGGAGCCTGGAGCCCGCTTCTCATTCTGTGTCTCCCTCTCTCTCTGCCCCTCCCCATTCATGCTCTGTCTCTCTCTGTCTCAAAAATAAATAAACGTTAAAAAAAAATTAAAAAAAAAAAAAAAAAAAAAGAGGGGCGCCTGGGTGGCTCAGTCGGTTAAGTGTCCGACTTCGGCTCAGGTCACGATCTCGCGGTCCGTGAGTTCGAGCCTCGCGTGGGGCTCCAGGCTGACAGCTCAGAGCCTGGAGCCTCCTTCCGATTCTGTGTCTCCCTCTCTCTCTACCCCTCCCCCATTCATGCTCTGTCTCTCTCTGTCTCAAAAATAAATAAACGTTAAAAAAAAATTAAAAAAAAAAAAAGATTGGTCACTAAGCTAGGTAATGATACCATGATCCCATCGTTGAGCAGTTAAAGATGCCACCACGTGATTAGAAAGGAATCTATGTGGAACTATTTTGGCATTATGCTATATCCATTCTTTTTTTTTTTTTTTTTTCAACATTTTTTATTTATTTTTGGGACAGAGAGAGACAGAGCATGAACGGGGGAGGGGCAGAGAGAGAGGGAGACACAGAATCGGAAACAGGCTCCAGGCTCCGAGCCATCAGCCCAGAGCCCGACGCGGGGCTCGAACTCACGGACTGCGAGATCATGACCTGGCTGAAGTCGGACGCTTAACCAACTGCGCCACCCAGGCGCCCCTATGCTATATCCATTCTTCATCAAGCATTCATTTAATGAGATTAACAGCAGTTGATAAACTCTGCCCAAATTATTAATTTTACTTGTGGTATGATTTACTGATTTTATCATTTCTTCTACATTATTAGCTAGAATTCTATAAAGTAAAACCTTCCCTCATCACCTGGAACTACTTGGTTACTTTGACATACAGTTACTACAGGAGAAACAGGATAAATATTTAATTCTTTCCCTTTAATTATCAATTTTCAAAATAAAGAGTTGATTAAATAGCAGTTTCAAATGGTAATATGAGTTTTTTCTGGCTTTATTTTTTTTCTAAATAGCATTACAGTCTCATGAATTTTCATTGGTTCATTGTGTTTGGGACCACAACAATTATTATTCTTTTTGATACTCAAATTTTCAGTTTTGTCCAGTTGGACGACTTGGAACTGGTTCTTATGTCCCTTTGTCATAAGTCCATTAAATATCCCAGGTGGCCTTATTCTCTGGCCCCCAAATTTCCCTAGGCTCAACTTGTATTTTCCCTGTCACAAAACTGGAATCAGCCATTTCTCAAAAGACCTGTGGTTCCTTTTAATGGGGAATGAAATTAGAAACCAAACTTTGGACACCTGGGGTGCTCATTGTTACTATGGTGTCATTCCCCTTAGATTATTTCAGTGGACAGGGGCACTGTGGTGGCTCATTCGGCTGAGCGTCTGACTTCAGCTCAGGTCATGATCTCACAGTACATGAGTTCGAGTCCTACATTGGTCTCACCGCTGTCAGCGCAGAGCCCACTCAGAATCCTCTGTCCCCCTCTCTCTCTGCCCCTCCTCTGCTCGTTCTCTCTCTCAAAAATAAATAAACATTAAAAAAAAAAGATTATTTCAGTGGACAGAAATGGAAGATATATGTTTTTAAAATAATGAATTCATGGGGCACCTGGGTGGCTCAGTCGGTTAAGTGTCCGACTTCGGCTCAGGTCATGATCTCACAGTTCGTGGGTTTGAGCCCCGCGTAGGGCTCTGTGCTCACAGCTCGGAGCCTGGAGCCTGCTTCGGGTTCTGTGTCTCCCTCTCTCTCTGCCCCTCCCCAGCTGGTGCTCTGTCTCTCTCTCTGTCTCAAAAATAAATAAAAACATTTAAAAAAAAGTTAAAAAAAATTAATTCATGATGATATGTTCAATTTTAACATAATGTTTTATTTCATTTCTTTGACTTCATAATCATATTGGAATTGAAGGGATGGGGGATGAACATGAATCTGTGCCAGAACTTTCTAACAAAAACAGTACCACATATGATACCCATAACATTACTATTTCAGGAGAAACAAAGGTACACTCAAATTGTGTACTTTCAGTGTTTACTGATTAATATGTCAGGAGTTAAGTAGAAAATAATAACTATACTGAGTTGTAGTCCTATACATTTTCTTAGATATTTTACCACACTGCATTAGTTTTCTTGGGGTTTTTGGCCATTTGTGTTTGGTGGTGTACTTCCATAGTGTTCTGATTTTATCTAAATGAATATGCCATAAATATTAATTCAACATTATGATATTAATTATAGTGATTTTTAGAGTAGAACCCATCATCTCTGCTCTGACAGCTATTAAAGAAAGTTATTTAGGGCATGTGGGTGGCTTAGTCAGTTAAGCATCTGACTTCGTCTTAAGTCATGATCTCACGGTTCGTGAGTTCAGGTCCTGCTTCAGGTGAGCCCCACTTCTCTCTCTCTCCCTCTCTCTCTCTCTCTCTCCCTCCCTCTCTGCCTCTTGTGGGATTCTCTCACCATCTCTCTCTGCCACTCACTTGCACCCTCTCTCTCTCAAAAATAAATAAAAAAGAAAGAAAGAAATCTGCTTATTAATAAGTATAATTATATAATTACTCATCTTACAACTTTTTTCTAAAGCAGCTTCACACGTATTAACTCATTTGGTTCTCACAACCCGAGTTGTATTCCCACTAGTTGTTAAGGAAGGAAGCAGGGATAATAATAGGCTGACACATAGCAGCCTGTGTTGTTTTGACATATGTTGTTGTTTGGACCAATGTCCATTGTGATTTTCAGGCTTCTGTTCTGTTTGGGTGGTACTTCTACCTTGCTAGTTGTTAGATATTTTGACTATCACCCTGGAAGCAGGTTTATATTGTTTTCAGTTACTTGCTTCAAGATACATGGTTAATAAATGACAAAAGCAGGTCTAGAACCCAAGCCTTCCAGTTCCTGGTCTAGTCCTCTTTCTAAAGGATCTTTCATTAATAGAAGTGACAAGAGATCCTTCTATCTAAAAATATGTATCCTGGCTGGCTCAGTCAGTGGAGGATGCAACTCTTGGTCTCAAGGTTGTGGATTTGGGCCCCACGTTGGGTGTAGAGATTACTTAAAGATAAAATTTATATATATATATATATATATATATATATATATATATATATATACACACACACACACACACACACACATATACATATATACACACACATACACATACACACACATATACACACATATATGTATGTATATAGAGATATAGATATATATATAGATATATATTTTTTAATGTCTCATTTTTTATTTTTGAGAGAGTGTGGGGGATGGGCAGAGAAAGAGAGAGAGACAGAGGATCCAAAGCGGGCTCTGCACTGATAGCAGAGAGTCTGACGAGGGGCTTGAATTCACAAACGTTGAGATTGTGACCTGAGCTGAAATCGGACACTTAACTGACTCAGTCACCCAGGTGCCCCAGTTTTATTATTTTTTTTTATTGTTTTAAGTTTATTTATTTATTTTGACAGAGCATGAGCAAGCAGGGGAGGGGCAGAGAGAGAGGAAGGGAGAGAGAATCCCAAGCAGGCTCTGTGCTGTCAGTGCAGAGCCCAACTTGGGGCTTGATCTCCCCCAAACTGTAAGATCATCACCTAGGCCAAAATCAAGAGTCAGACACTTAACCGACTAAGCCACCAGGCACCCTGTATATTTTTTATTGTATTTTAAAGAGAATGAGAGAGAGAGAGAGAGAGAGAGAGAGAGAGAATCTTAAGCAGGCTCCATGCTCAGTGTGGAGCCTGATGTGGGGCTCAATCCCACAACCCTGAGCCAAAAATCATGACCTGGGGTCATGACCTGAGCCAAAATCAAGAGTTAGATGCTCAAGCAAATGAGCCACCCAGGTGCCCCAAAGATAAAATCTTTTTTAAAAAAATGTTTCGATAAACTTAAATTTGGGACAATATATTTTTCTTTCTCTAGCTGATAATAATAAATTAACACACAAAACAAGAGGTTTCTCCCTCACCAAAATTAAGGTATATAAAGTCCTTAGAATAGTACATGTGATATATTTGGTGTTTGCAATTATTATTATTCTGGAAGGTGTCACTTGTTACCTTAGATATCAAAATATTGTTGGATTAAGGGGTATGTGAAATTATTAAGCATGTGATATTAATCATAAAAATGTTATAGCCATCATTTAGAGAAAGTTGGTATTTTTTGTGACGTCAGTTTATCATCAAAACCTGTGATCTTTTTCTAATAATTAGACGTTAATTTTAATATTAGTGCTTGGTTTTGGACATCTTAAGTTTATGCACTGGTACCGAGATCTCAAACTATGCTGCTTTTGAAAAATCATTTTTTTATCGCTATTTAAATCTCTACACAGATTCACCAGGCATGCAAACTAATCTGCAGAAAATGCAAACGCCACGTGACTGATCTAACAGGGCAAGTGGTCCAGGAAGGAACCAGGCGCTACAGACTCTGTAACGAGTGCCTTGCTGAAGTTGGCATAGACAGCCTCCCCATTGATTTGGAAGCTGAACAGCATCTTATGTCCCCATCAGATGGAGATAAGGATTCCAGATGGCACTTGAGTGAAGATGAGAATAGATCATACGTGGAGATTGTAGAGGATGGGTCTGCTGATCTGGTCATACAACAGGTTGATGATAGTGAAGAAGAAGAAGAAAAGGAAATAAAACCCAACATTAGGTAGCTGACGTGTGACCCCACAGAGCTGTGGCGTGTATGCAACTTACATTGACTTCCTGTATCTCTCTTTCCATGGTCAGAGTCTGGTTAACGAATTTATCAGACTGACTTAAAAGTAATGACCTAATATAACTTGCATGCTTTCCAAACAGGTCATTGTATCCATTCTGAACTTTGTTGCCCTAAAATATGTTGCTGCACCGGAAAGGAAGACCTAGCTTGAGTTGGCATGATGGATGAACAATTAATCCTCTTTTTTTTCCCCCCTTTTAATACTGGAAGATCTACTTAGCAAACTTTTCTCAAAGAAAATATTTTAAATAAATTTACCACAAGCAAACCTTATGTAAGAGAATTTCAAGGTGTTGCAAAAACACAAACTATGAATACTGAATTTTCACAGGGAACCAGGTAAGAGCACATTTAAGGGTCTGGCACCCAATCTGACTGAACTGATAAGTCTTTCTATTAATTTCAGATCTAAAACAACCTATCATTATCCCTATATGCTACATATTGTTTTAGGATCATGGCAGAAGACAAATCAAAAATATTTGAAACGATTCATATTTGAATGTTTTGTCATGAAGTTAAAAATTACTCTTACGTAGTCCGTGTTGTTTTTAAAAAACAAAAACCTAAAGTAGAGGCAGACCAGAGATTACATACAGACCTCATTTTGTAAAGCAGGAACTAATACTGCCTAAAAGTCAAGGTAGTTTGTGAAGATCTGACAATGTAATCCTCTTCCTCTCTACAGGAGAAAAAAACAACAAAAAACGATACACAAGAAAATTGGAGGTTACCACTTCTTAAGAATGATTTCTAACATTTATTTTTCTGCTCTATTGTTTTTAAAGTGCTGTCTCACACATTTTCTCACTTAATCAGCAAGGTAAATATTAATTGCCTCTGATTTGCAAATGACGAAATTAAGGTCAGAAAGTTTAAGCTTTGGGACTTGTGACGGACAGGTTTTGATTTTACACAGCCCTCTTCCAACTGTCTCTCCCTGTATTGTCTCTGGAAATGGCAGAGAATTAAAGTCAAACCTCACCAATCTGCAGTAATTAGAAAAAGAAGCCTATCAGAAAGCATGAAAGAATTTAATAATCTCTAACAACATATAATAACTTGAACTAGAATTATCCAAGAGTGCTCAGTAATGTCCCTACAGTGTCTTTTGACATGTTTTTAATGTCAAGTTATTTATATGTAAATTTTATATATAACACTATTTGAACCAATTCTTCTCTTAGATGCTTTAAGCATTTTTACTTATCTTGTTTATGTAATTTTTCAAAACAAACTTTTCCCCAAGGAAACAAAGGTGAGTTTCAACTCCTCCCCTGTATGAATTAGGAAACATTCTAAACGTACAGTTAAATTGGAGAAGCATTATTTTAGTTCTGGAGATAAAATCTAAATGCCAAAAAAACTTGACCTTACTAAAGGTCACTGCAAGTTATTACAATCAAGCTTGATCTGATTTAATTTTGATTGAGAGAGGCTCTCTATCAAATTATACTATATTTCTAAATGTCATAACATATGTCAATATGACCCTTTTCATTTTATTCTTTCTCTCATTCTTTCATTAGTGATTGTCCTTTGATGCAAGTTGAGGGCTAAAATGGTTAATTTCTAAAACATTTTTTTATAAATAGATGACTAACCATTTGTTTTTGTTTTATGGTACTTAATGCTGAGACTTTTTTCAAGATTCCCCTGGCGGTAAATTTCCATTTGCTTCAAGACTGGAGGGTATGCACTGAGTTCATTGCGCTCCCAACATGACTGTTCCTGAATCAGGAGTCTTAACAATGAAGTTGTATCCAAATGAGGGAGGGAACACTTGTCATTCTCCAGTCTCACCAGATGGTAGCATCTTTTAAAATTATTATCTGATTTTTTAGTCCTTGGAACCAAGAGGAAAAATGAGTGATGGGAGCTTTATTCATGAGGATGATTAGTGCTTGCATGTGTATGCTCTAATGCACTTTAGTCTGTGATCTAAATGTTCTTTTATGCTGTTCTCTTCTGCATGCGAACATCAGCATGAATGTCAGCAAAGTCCACTGGACACGGTGCCACCAGCACCTTATCTGAAATAATGCTTTCTCATTGTTTATAACAAGCAACAAGCTATCCCCACAAAACAGCCATCAGGCTCATCAAACTAGACAGCTCATCTATCCTACCATTTTAGTATCCTAAAAGAAAAACATTTGTGACATGTTTGTAAGTTGTAAATAATAACTCCAGTTATCGTATCATATGTATCGAAGACTTTAAAGACCAGTTCTTTCCCAGAGTGAGACTGTCCAGTAATGGTTTCTGAGAAAACAAAAGTCTTTGGCTTTTAAATGTGGGGAAATGTTACATAGGGGTGTAATCTCTTAATGTAAGCTTAATTTATGCCAAGGGTTTTTTCTTTTTTTCATATTAGCAAAATAGCGGGAGTTGGTTAGAACAAAGTTTGCTCTTACAGTAATGCTGTTTATCAGCTGGTGAATGCCTTTCTAACTGTGTGGTCCTCAAGAGTGTGTGGCGATGGGAAGAAGTGTTGCAAAATAAAGCAATACCACCGTCTTGCCTAGTGGCTGGAGGAGGCAAAATGGACTAGATCGGTGGTTTAAAAGATTTTTTTTTTTAAACCCAAGAAACCCTTTCTTCAAATGAATTGTTTCAGAGAGAAGCCCACCATTTAAGGTGGGCGAAACCCTAAAATCAGAGCTGCTCTTGTTAAAGCCCTCTGTGAGCCTTTCACCAGACACCTCTGCAGAGCTCAGGAGTGCGGTACTGAAAACCTTGGAACCAGGGAACTTTTTGAATTCCCTTTGAGCATTGCGGTCTTACTTCATTACCTCTGTTACCGTGCTGATGAACTGGTAATCACGGGGTCTCCTAGAGCAGCAGATCACAGCCTTCATCGGTACAATATTCCTTCTATAGTTAGCATGTCTTTTGAAGAACAAATTTTTCAACATTGGATTTTTGACTAATGAAATCAAAACAAGCACCGTTACTGCTTTTATGCCACCAAGGCATTGCTTAATGGATGAAGAAAGTTTGGTGTGTCAGTTACTTAAGAGCTCAGACTGAATTCATTAAAGTTATTTTGCTAAGTCATGCTAAGATATATCGAAACTTCCACTCATATTGGATATATATATATATATATATCCTATATATACATATATATCCTATATATACATATATATCCTAAATTAATTAATACCATGGAAATTTAATACTGTGGAAAATCACTAAAAGTGACATAGTGTAAGATAATTTAACTGGGAAGGCTGATAATAATAGGTACTGGAGGACCAAACTTTAGATTATACATGGAAAGTTCTATGTTATTTTATATTAGAGTGGATCAGTATTACTATTTATCATTTATATAGCATTTTATATTTACAAAGTATTTAATGATTTTTATGTTATTCTTTACATATCTATGAAATAGGACAGTTCTCTCACATGAAAGGTAAAGAAATTGAGGCACAGAACAGTAAAGCAACCTCCCTAAGACAACCCAGTGAAACAATGGCAAAGATAGGAACTAGAATGATCGGATTTTCTGAATCCTAGAATATCAGCTTAATTCACTGAGGTGTGTTGTGTATTACTCGATTTTATAAGATGCCTTTTACAAATAATAGTCAATTGTCTTAAAGTTGACGTCATTGTATGTGGATAAATCCTATACAGAATAAATATTATGTAAAGGATGTGACTTTAGTTATAAGAGTTTTAATGATAAAATTCAGGTTATCACAGAAACAGCACTGTTTAGCCAGTGGCTTTATATATTGTGAAGTATAATTAATATTTTATTTTGATATAGGAGTTTCTTAACTATTCATGCTAATGGAGCCATGAATAGACCAGGAAAATGAAATCCACGGAGGATCTATACACTTCGTCTTCAAACATGTTAGTCTTTTCCCTACAGAATTTGTATTGATGCCAACAAAAAGTCAAATATGTTAATAAGTGATAAACCACACACAACAGAAGCCAAGGGCCTCTTAACTTTTCGCGGCTTTTCAATACTGAAATAGGATAAACACTTTTCTCCATCTCTTTATTTTTTTTTCACATCGTTTCAAAAGCCATTGGATACTTACCACCTTGAGATTGGAAACCAGTGACCAGGATAATGCCAGTCATCTCTTTACCTTGAGACTTGATTAGATAGATCATTTACAAATATTGTTAAATGGAATACAGCTTATAAAGTATATCTAGGAATTTATTATACTCTGCTTTGCTCTTTCAGATTTCTAGATATACAAATCCATTATATAGTTGCTTGATTTTCCCATTGGGAAAATCTTTTAATCCCTTGTTGATATTATTTACAACCACTTAAGTTTCTTCATTAAAGAGTAACTTTATATTTACATTTACATTTATATTTATTCAACCCTTAAGGGGAGAAAGGGGAACATTTCTGCCTAGACCATGGTTCTCAGCCTTGGCTGCATATTAGAATCACTTGTGGAGCTTTTATTTATTTATTTTTTTTAAGTTTATTTATTTTTGAGAGAGAGAGTATGAGCCGAGAGGGGCAGAGAAAGAGTGGGGGACGCAAAATCTGAAGCAGGCTCCAGGCTGTCAGCACAGAGCCCAGCACAGGGCTTGAACTCATGAGCAGTGAGATCATGACCTGAGCTGAAGTCGGATGCTTAACCAACTGCACCACCCAGGCGCTCCACTTCTGAAGCTTTTAAAAACACAGATGCCCACGATCTCTCGGTCCATGAGTTCGAGCCCCGCGTCGGGCTCTGGGCTGATGGCTCAGGGCCTGGAGACTGCTTCCGATTCTGTGTCTCCTTCTCTCTCTGCCCCTCCCCCCTTCATGCTCTGTCTCTCTCTGTCTCAAAAATAAATAAAAAAACGTTAATAAATAAATAAATAAATAAATAAATAAAAATAAAAACACAGATGCCTAAGCAAATCACAATCTTTGGCAGATGGGACCTTGATGAGGTATTTTTTAAAAATCTTCCCAGTGTCTTTTGTGCAAAATAGGACCCCTATTCAAGGTTTCCCTCTGTCCTTATAGTTGCCTCAATGGGCATTTGAACCATTTGACCTTCCAGCTTACTGGTTCTCAACCTTATCTGAAAGGAAGATATTAATTTTTGTGAAATGTCAAGATACCGTATATGTTTCCTTAAAGTTTTTATTAGGACAAATAATAACACTCTAAATTATTGGGTAGTCTTAAACTAGTCCATTTTTACTTTGGGATACATTTGGGTTTTATTTGATTATGGGTATTGCATTCTGGGAATTCACACAGTACTTCAGATTAATAAAAACTACATTAGGAATATGTGACTGAAATACGGTATCTTGAAATTATGTCTTGTTTTTGAAGAAGGAACCAGAACACTCTCTAAGCACTATGGAACTTAACTGCTACACATTAGAATTCCATCAATGAATTGAATTAAATCATTTTTTATTCAAGTTAAATGTCATACTGGAAAGGTAGGATTCAATACTAAGATGTGTTATTTAAAGAAGGCTAAAGACAAATTAGGAAACAAAAGTAATTTTCTTCCTCATTCTTCAAGTATTACCATTAAAAAAATTTTTTTTTCTTTAATGAGAAGACTTGAGTAGAGTATCATCCTCATTCCCACCTTTAAGGTTGTGTTTGCGATTCAAACACTATGGGTATATCCCTTCACCAGTATAGTATACACACACTCCCTTGCTTGGTCCCCTACAAAAAAAGAATGTTATCCAATAACGAAGTGGCACTTTTTTGCTTAGTTCAAAAGGTTAAATGCTGGAACAAAATAGAAATAGATACTGTGCTTTTTGCTGCGTTTTTGAATTGACTTAAAACTTTTTTTTTTCCCTGGAGGAAAAAAAATCCATGAGGAACACAACCCTGAAAAGCGGCACCTATAAGCATTAGCACTAGAAGGCTCCAGCATTTGGGGACCATGTTAAAAAATGAAACCCTGTTTTTTCTTGCTAACGATCAGCGACATTTATTCGCAGTCAGGTGGGTAAACGGCTTGGTTTTATATCTTCTTTTCAGGGAGGAGTACAGCAGTGAGTAGTACGAACCTTCCTTTTCCTTTTCAGTCCTGCTTTTTCCCACAAATGCTTTTCCTGGAAAGTTATCACAGAGTCCCGCAGCTAGACCCCAGGAGAGGCCCGCGACCTATCAGACACCCCAAGACTACATTCTAGGGGAAAAACGTAAATGTCTGCAAAGTGGGCACCAGATTAAAGAGCCCCCATTTCCCGAGTGCCTACTGGATCCCAGTCCTCTGAGGTAGGCATTGGCACCATCCCTGTTTATGACTGAAAGTGACGCTGGCAGCCCTGGTGAGGACCCAGAGGGGATCCCAGGGAACCAGTCAAGAGGGTCCCTGGATGCACGCAAGGGTAGAAATCAAACAGGAGCCAACAGGAGGTGAGAGAGTTTATTGAAGGTATGGAGAGAGTGCAGGTACAGTGGGAGACTCAGAAAGGAGAGAGCCTCGTCTTTGCTGGGGGTCTGGGGTTTTTATTGAGGATTGTGATCTGGTGTATACTCCTCGCAGGCATCCAGAAACCAGCTAGAACAAAGAGGAGGGCCAGGAGTTATTCTTTGGAGCCAGGGGCTCTTGACCTGGAACTGTCTAGGCCAGTGGTCTGGAATACGCATAGGATAGCTTCCGCTGGTTATTCTCACTTGGTCCTTCCTTAGATGCTATCTATTCTAAAGAAATCATGAACTCCCTGTCCCTTACGAGGACATATGCTATTTGCACGATGAGACATGTGTAAAGTGGGGGTGCAGGTCCTAGCAAGAATAGGAGCAGGAAAAGGAACGAAACGCAGATTTTATGAAGTCCTTCAGTTTCCCCTGTCTCAGGAGGAAATTGAGGCTTGAGAAGGTGAATGACTGACTCCGAAGCCACGCTGACTGATGTCCCAGCAGGGATTTGAGCCCGCGCGGTGGCACACCCACATGTGCATGCCGAAAGTCGTGGCCACGCCAGGGGCAGCTAGTCCATTTGATCCCGACTTCCGGTTACATTATTGCGAGGTGTGCGACCAGGCGCTTCCCCGCTTGCCAGTTCGGGACCCTCACACACGAACAGTCTACCGAGGCCGCAGCGCACGCCGGTCAGGTGGCTTGGACAGACAGGCCTTGGCGGCCAATGAGAGTCTTAGGCTTCCGCAGCTAAGCCAATCGCGGCCAGGCAAAGACACGTGGGGCGGAGCCGGGCCCGCTGTTGGCCGAAACCCCTGCCACTCCAGAACGCCCTGCTGGTCAGACTCAGCCGGGACCTCGCTGCTGTTCTCCAGTTTATCCGGCGTACCTGCCCTTTCTATTTCTTCACCCCTCGTCCCTCGTTCGTTCCCTTAATTTTTTAGAGGGTCATAACTCTTTAAGAGAAGCATTGAACAACAAATGTTTTAACGGTCCAGCCCTGTGAGGTAGGTGCTATTATGGTAGATGAAGAAACAGGCTTAGGGAAGACCACAGTCGGGAAGTTTCCAGACGGAACTGGAAGCAGAGGCTCTGGCTCCTGCTTCTAAGTATATATTGGGAGATTAGGCATTTATAATGACTCAGGGAACCCTGTCACGTGCAAGGCAGAGGAATGAAATGAAAAGGGTGGAGGAACACTACATTCCAGGTGGGGAGGCGTACGTACGGCCAATAATGATGTGAGGTAGAAAAGTACCAACTGCCAGAATCGTATCAATTTGTCCGTTCAACAGATACCTGAACATCTACCATTTGCAGCCTCCTCCAAACACACGGATCCCTAGGTGGAGTTGAGACAAATTATTTGGGTGGGGCGAGTATTACGTTTGTTTTTACACAAAAACGAATATAGATAACAAAAATGGCCATTCATCCCAACAGACAAATAATGTGCTGATTTAAAAAGAAAAGGAAAGCTGGCTTTGAGCTGTGCCTCGAATGGAAAGGACATCAATATAACCACGGAATGAGTGCAGGGAATAGAAGTCTAAGAGGAATCCAAGACAGCTGCAGTCTGGGGAGTGGGAGGCGAAGGGTGCTATAGATAGAAATAAGAAATATGGAATTTGGATATGAAAACATGACATTAAGGATCTCTTCCTAAGGAGCGTGGCGCCCGGAGCTTTGGAATCCAGGAAAACCTGGATTAAGTGTCACTGAAACAGACCACTAAAGATAGAAGGTTCAGGGGCGCCTGGGTGGCTGTTGGCTAAGCATCTGACTTCGGCTCAGGTCATGATCTCATGGTTCATGGGTTGGAGCCTGGCATCGGGCTCTGTGCTGACAGCTCAGAGCCTAGAGCCTCCTTCAGATTCTGTGTCTCCCCTTCTCTCTGCCCCTCCCCGCACACACTCTGTCTCTCTCCATCTCTCAAAAATGAATTAACGTTAAAAAAAAATTTTTTTTAAGCATTAAAAAAAAAAAAAGAAGAAGGTTTAAAAAAGGTATAGGGGCACCTGGGTGGCCCAGTCGGTTTAGCGTGGGCCCTTGATTTCAGCTCAGGTCATGATCTCATTGTTCATGGGATCAAGGCCTGTGTCAGGCTCTGTGCTGACAGCACGGAGTCTGCTTGGGATTCTCTCTCTCCCTGCCCCTCCTCCACTCTCTCAAAATAAATAAACTTAAAAAAACGTATATAAAGCAGAACTGTGACTACATATATTTACTTAAGGGACTTTATGCAGCAATGTATCCAAATATTTACAACACAGTCTAAGTATTTCTTTGGAAATCAGAGAACCCAGGAAAGTTGGGATCAAGCAGGTGGGATGAGTCCCAATAGCTTCTAAAAGGTGAGTTTCCAGTTATTTCAAAAAAGGACAGGATTGGGAGGTAAGAATCTGGGCAACAGAATACACAGAGCTAAAGAACAGGAAGTAGATTAGTGGTTGCCTAGGGCTAGGAGGCAGGAGGGTGGGGAGTGTACTTAAAAAAGTAGTGGGTTTTTTGGAGGGTGAAAATGTTCTAAAATTGATTGTGGCAACAGCTGCACAACTGTGAAAATATACTAAAGACCACTGAATTGTACGTTTTCAGTGGGTGAACTGTATGGTAGAGTTATATCTCAATAAAGTAGTTATAAAAACAATCTGGGTAAAAAATCAAAGGGCAGAACTGGAGAGTTATGTAAACTTAGCTGGTTGGTGATGGTGAGTTGCACTGGTCCTGAGAGGGGCTCTGGAGGGCCTAGGGGAACAATGATAAAGGCAGAAACAAAGACACCCAATAACTGGCTCATCTTCCTTCTCCTTGTGATACACCCTTGAGTGTTTAATGCTGTGAGCTACAAGGAAACCCAGAAGGGACGAGCGGAAGGGAGCGCCTCAGAAGGGCAACTGGTTTGGCATAAAGAGATGGGCACAGCTTTTGAAAATGGATGCTCAACTGACATATGGAAGAAAGAAAAACAGGAAAAACTTGGCGTAGAGAAGCAGGAAGGAAAATGAAGTCGAAAGAGAAAACAGGAGAGGGGAGAAGCAGAAAGAAGCGGCTTTTTTGCCCTTCTTCATAAACACCGACCTTTGCAGAATGGCACCGGCTACCAGGGTTGTCTCTAGGCTGGTGACACCCCCTAACCAAACACTGTGGACTGTTTTAATAAGGAGGAAAGTAAGGAGCTGTTAGCATTTATTATTCTCGTCAAAGTAATAATACTAGCCCTCACAGAGCATTTACTATGTGTCATGTGCCGTCCTTTATTTATATTTCTTAATCTTCTTAACAATCCTATAAGTACTATCATCATCACTTCAAATAAAGAAATTAAGGCAGAGAGGTAAAGCAACATGTCCAAAGTGGACAGTTAGTAAGTGGCTTACCAGGACTGTTCGGGGACCCCAGTGATCTGGCTCTGGTGCTGTTTACAACACAGTCCAAACCCTCAAAATAACGCTAGCGTAGTCCACAGCTCCAAGTGTAATTCCAAAATTACTCCCCTTTTTTTTTTCATTTACAAAATAAGATTCTTAATGACCCCAGTGATGCTGGGGTATTGCACAGCAACCTGGTCTGTCAGTGGTCATCCTCCCCATTTCAGAGTTGAGGAGACTAAGCCTCAGATAGGTTAAGGAAATTTCCTGAAGTCATACAGTTCATGAATGACAGAGTCAGCGTCAGAATCCATGACTCTAATGACCGTAACAGTTATACTTGGAAGCAGTTTAAAAAACACACACGGGGGCCTGGCTGGCCTAGTCAGTGAAGCATACGGCTCTTGATCTTGGGGTCATGAGTTCGAGCCCCACACTGGGTGTGGAGTCTACTTAAAAATACATAGATATAGGGGCGCCTGGGGAGCTCAGTCCGTTAAACATCCGACTTCAGCTAAAGTCATGATCTTGCGGTCTGTGAATTCAAGCCCCACGTCAGGCTCTGTGCTGACAGCAGTCCTGGAGCCTGCTTCGGATTCTGTGTCTCCCTCTCTCTCTGCTCCTCCCCCACTCATGCTCTGTCTCTGAAAAATGAATAAATGCTTAAAAAATTTAATATATAGATATAAATTAAAACACACACACACAGTTGTATATTTATTTGACAGTGGGAAGAAACAGTAGAAATCCACCATTCTTTACTGTCTTGTCCTAGGAAACCAGACGTTCCTATAGTTCAAATGTCTCTGCTAAATAACATTAACTTTTGAACTTTCAGAATAAATGTCAGAGAAAGTGGCACAATCTTTGTCAGTGATCTCTTTTTGGGTTGTACCTTAGAAATATCACCCAAACATGAAGTGCTTCCTTATATATAAAATGTGAGTGATGGCTGCTATACTAACCTCAGAGGATCATTACATAAATGTGATTTGTTATATATTAAAGGATATGGTATGAAGACAATGAAGAGAGTCATACAGCCAGGTGGTTCTAGGTGTTACTAATTTCCATGTTTGTAAAATGCAGATACCACATATAGAAATACTGGAAGAACACGGAACACCTATGTGGCTCAGTCGGTTAAGCGTCTGACTCTTGATTTTGGCTCAGGTCATAAGCCCATGCGCTGGGCACAGAGCCTGCTTAAGATTCTCTCTCTCCTTCTGCCCCTCCCCGACTCATGTGCATGCTCTCTAAAAAAAGGAAGAAAAGAAAAAAATACTGTAAGGACAAATGGGAAACATACTGAAAGCACTTGGGAAAATACTTCACACAGACCAGTCCTGGATATGCGTTTATGACAAATATGTTGGCCCTTTTCCTTAGAGTACTTTCTTGCATGTCCAGAATTAGACATCGTTCATTTGACAGGTAACAAAATAAAAATTATTTATAGTACATTAGATGGGCAACAACATTGATAAAGTACTATAGTCACTAAGTTCTGTGGATATTTGCTCTGAAAGCTTTTGGAGGACATCCTTTCCAATTCCCTGGTTTCTTAGATAAAGAAACAGAATCCTTGGTTTCAATCTGGAATCCTCAAAGCCTTCTGATTGAAGCTCAGACTTCAGAGGTGGGGATGGGCCAGAATTCTAGTTCACTCAGTGCACATGCCCCACCTTGAGGAGGGTATAAATTGTTCTTTTTCCACCCTTCTTGAACATTTTCTTCCAAAGCCCAAGTGGCAAAATCACAAAGTGGAAAGAGAATTGGCAAAGTGGTCACAGAGACAGATAACCACTTAGCCCACTTGGGAGGAAGAGACACCAGTGAGAAAAGGTCACCATGCCACTATGGAATGTCCACTACGGCAAATCGCTGCCATCAGAGCACATCCAGCCATACTCAACAAAGGCTGTCTGATAAGAGTGAATGAGAAGATGCTGATGGGTGTGCTTTGGACCTAAACAAACAGAAACTGCAGAAACCTGCTCATTCTCAGCTCAGTTGTTTAAAATACAGTATACAGGATCACAGAAACTTAAAACTGGGAAGTTCAGGAATCACTAACACTCCCGTTTCATTTGTTTACTTATTTTAAATGTTTGTTTATTTTTGACAGAGCCCGTGCAGGAGGGAGACAGAGGTTGACAGAGGATCTGAAGCAGTGTGTGCACTGACATCAACAAGCCCGATGTGGGCCTCAAACTCACGAACTATGAGATCATGACCTAAGCCAAAGTCAGAAGCTCAACCAACTGGGCCACCCAGGTGCCCCACTAACACTTATAATATGCAGATGGGGAAGCAGGTCCAAGGTTAGACAGCAGAGTGAGGGCTAGAAATTGAGGCTTGTGACTTGCAATCTTACGCTTTTGTAGATCTGCTCAAGGAGCTGATCTCTCAGAGCTCAAGCTCTGCTTGAGTTTGATGCAGTTCCGAGATGCTTAACCCAGAGACCACCAGGCGGTGATGGACCATCCGTTATGTGCCATCGGGAAGCACTCCTTCTGTTTAGAGGGATGAGCCTAGCAAACACTGAACAATTAAAACATTAAGGCTGCAAATCTTTAAATTTTTTTTTTCAACGTTTATTTATTTTTGGGACAGAGAGAGACAGAGCATGAACGGGGGAGGGGCAGAGAGAGAGAGGGAGACACAGAATCGGAAACAGGCTCCAGGCTCCGAGCCATCAGCCCAGAGCCTGACGCGGGGCTCGAACTCACGGACCGCGAGATCGTGACCTGGCTGAAGTCGGGCGCTTAACCGACTGCGCCACCCAGGCGCCCCTACAAATCTTTAAAGCTAACTAGGGAGACATAAAGACCACAGAAGGCTAGAATATTAGGAAGGCCTCAAGAAAATGGGACTTGAGCTTTTTTTTTTTTCTAATATTTCTTTTGAAGTTTATGTTTTTATTTTGAGAGAGATCGCGTGCGAGCGGGGGGTGGGGCAGAGAAATCAGGAGACAGAATCCCAAGCAGGCTCCTTAGCAGAGCCTGAGGCAGGGTTCGAAATCACAAACTGTGAGATCATGACCTGACCCGAAATCAACAGTTGGGACGCTTAACCAACTGGGCCACCCAGGCACCCCTTGAGCTGTGCTTTAAAGCAGGACTTTCTGACCAGCAATCTGTGGACGAGATTCAGCCCGCAATTTGTTTTCCCATCGTGATGATCTGTAGTGGTTTTTTTTTTTTCTTCTTTCCCCAAACTTGGGACTTTCACATAAAAATCCCAATTGTGGAGTGTCACGAAAAGTGCAGCACTAGGCCTGTATTCACAGTAGCAATAAGGGCAAGAGCTGTGAGGCAGCTGCCCCCGTAGCTACTGCATAAATCTTCAGCCAAACACCCACAGTTCACTCTCATTACTTCTGTGACTCCTTGGGCACTGGATGTGCTGTTCATGTTTTTGGAAAGGGGCAAGACAGCCCAGATAGGAGAATAAGACACAAAACTGACAATGAGTGGGAATGTTATACGGTAGGAGAAAAATATGCTCCTGAGGCCAAGACATGGCTGAAACTAAAAGAGTCGGGGGCAGGGGGGAGACTGTACGACCATCTCAATAAAAAACCAAAAATGAACAAATAAATTGTGTGCTGCTGCTGGGTCAAGAATGCCAACTTCACACACAAAAGGTAACATACTCATTTTCCTTCCACTGAGTATCTTCATTTTGGCATATTTAAAAATGAACACAAACTGCATTTAAAAGAAAAAGTCGAGATCATGACCTGAGCCGAAGTTGGATGCTTACCCGACTGAGCCACCCAGGCGCCCCACAAACTGCATTTTAAAATTCACATAAAATAGTTAATAAATTATAAATCTATTATAAATAAAAGGAAATAGAATTCGTATTGTGTAATTAAAACTGACTTGTTTTTACTGAACCCCATTACACAGCACTGGTGGTAAGAGGCGCAGTTACCCGTTTTTTCCCCAGTCAAGACTATACCCTACTTGGCTTAATACATCCCAAGAGCTCTTATTCTGGATTCAGCTCTTCCACTGGACTCACAACATCCTGCTGCTCATTTTCACAATCAATGTCCCAAATAGCACATGATATACAAAGGGGTCTATGAAAAAAAGGGACCTAGGTTAGCCTGGAAATTCATCCTGACAAAAGGCAGAGAGGTTCTTCTAGACAGTTTTTGTTTAGAGGGCCACAATTCAAATGAACAAAATGTACCTCAAAATAAAGAAGGGGAAGAAACACCACCCCAGTGATCCTGCTATGTATTCACTGCAAGAACTACTATTCAAATGGTAGGCTCTTGGCCTAGTCTCCATTAGCTCTATTTTCTAGAGAGCTAGCAAAAGATACAGTGCTGAGAACACTTCGGAAGCTCACCATTTCGTTTTAGGTCAAGTTTAGCATGCCGTAATGGTATCTGGCACCACCCAGTGGCAATCTTTTCTCCTGTATGTGCGAATAAATAGCAACTTTGCAAATTCTTGTGGTGGCAACAAATACCTCAATCAATGAATAGAGAACAGAATAATGTTGCAAATCAAACAGAAGCAGTTTCATTACATTACCTACTTTGAGAAGTTTAGATCATTTTTAACGTGGTTTTTTTCCACAATGAAGAACTTAGAAAAACACAAAGAAATGTAAAACACTTTTCTTCTCCAACTGTATAAATATATGGGCTTTAATATAAAATCACAGTAGAAGGGCCCTTTTTTTATTTAAAATTTTTTTTAATGTTTATTTTTTGAGAGAGAGAAAGAAACAGAGTGAGACTAGGGGTGGAGCAGAGACAGAGGGAGACACAATCTGAAGCAGGCTCCAGGCTCCAAGCTGTCAGCACAGAGCCTGATACAACGTTCGAACCCATGAACTGCAGTGAGAATCATGATCTGAGCTGAAGTCTGACACTTAACTGACCGAGCCACCCAGGCACTCCTGGAAGGGGCTCATTTGTAAGGGCACTGACTTGTTCTTTTTTTAAAAAAATTTTTTTTCCTCAACGTTTTTATTTATTTTTGGGACAGAGAGAGACAGAGCATGTACGGGGGAGGGGCAGAGAGAGAGGGAGACACAGAATCGGAAACAGGCTCCAGGCTCCGAGCCATCAGCCCAGAGCCTGACGCGGGGCTCGAACTCACGGACTGCGAGATCGTGACCTGGCTGAAGTCGGATGCTTAACCAACTGCGCCACCCAGACGCCCCAGCACTGACTTGTTCTTACAAGAAAATAGGAAAAGTGTCCAGACATTAGTGCTTTAAAATAGTGAGAAAGAGAGAAACTCAGGACTCTTTCTACAGAAGTCTTCCAACTGTTCCAACTATAATTATTTCTTCTAAGAAAACCGAGTGGCATACAGGATGGCTCTGTCCCACAGGAAATCTAAAACAAAACCTCTCTTAATGTATATATAGAAAATATATGTGTTAACCAATTCAGAAAAAAGCAAAGTCCTGGTTGTAGGATTTCTCAAATTATTTTTTTTTCAAACTGAATTCGATAAGACTATGGAAGGTTCAGAGTATCCTGGGCTGCTGCTGACACCGTTGGTCCCTCTGGGGACCAGACAGGACGTTTCACTAGAAGGGTGCTACTACAGCAGGGGACTAAGAGATGAGAAGCCATACTTGCCACCTGAAGAATTCTTTAAAGTTTGAGTATTTGCATAACACGGACCAAACCTGCACCTTGATGTTCCATTTCTGAAAGTCACACTTTAAGTTAAAAAGTTCTGTTCTGTGGGCGCCTGGGTGGCTGAGTTGGTTAAGTGTCTGACTTTGGCTCAGGTCATGATCTTGCGGTTCATGAATTTGAGCCCTACATCGGGCTCTGTGCTGTCAGTGCAGAGCCCACTTCGGATCTTCTGTCTCTCTCTGTCCCTTCTCCACTCACACTCTCTCTAGTTCGAAAATAAACAAACATTAAAAAAAAAAAAAAAAGTTCTGTTCTGCAAATCTCCATATATCAACAGATACTGTAGAATTTATATCATGGTATCATGGTATCTTCTTAAGAAGAAGAGAAAAAACAGTTCTTCATAGGAGGGGGTTTTTCTTGTTTTTTTGGTATCTTAAATGTCAATGATCACAAAAACTTCTGGCTTCTCTTCATTATAGACCTGCATTGCTGAGTACGTTATTGCCTTGACTTCAGTACCCTAAAGTTGGGGTTAGAGAAAAAACAAATAGGAAAAAATGAAAATCAAACTCAGGATCAGTAACTCTACAACAATAGGCAGAAAGGCCAAATTTTACTATTATTCTGAAAAACTAAAAACTCACGTGATACAAGCAGTTATTTGTACAGCATTGTACAGTCATCCGGTAAAAATGAGAAGCCACATGTGCACAGGGAAAGAGCGCTGACTGGGAGGTAAGAGATGAAGCTCTAATCCTGGCTTTGTTTCCACCTGGATAAGGAGGCTGGCTGACCTCTCCAGCATCCCCTTTTTCATTTACCAAGTGGACTGAGTCAAGGAGCCCAAAGCTTTCCTACGGTCTGGCTCAGAGCTCCTTCTCGGGACCTCCTCCTTATAGTCTAACCTGGGGCCTAGGAACACAGACTCCTCTCCTCCTCAGCTGCCAACTCACTTTACTTCCTGGGTTCTCTCTCTACATGTTTCTGATACATGACAATCCCCCCTCACCTGCCCTGGTTTAAAACCACAGGATTAGATGTTCTCTTGGTTCCTTCCCATTCTAGAAAAGAATCTACAATAATTCTTTGCAGCACAAAACATAGCCAGCAATAGGCAACTGGCATTTGCTAGCTCTATGGCACAAAAGAAATCTGAACGTTTCCCAGATGGATCTGAATGGCACCCACCTTTGCTTTTTTCCCTCTGCCATAATCACCCGGTGAAACCACAACCTAAATCAAATTCAACTTTCTGCCTACGGCAGCACACACCATACTAAGTGGTGTCACTTTAAATCACATCCACAATCTCAAAAGGGCACTCAGCACTGACTAGTCATCCTACATTTGCCACTAAATTCCCTTGCTCAGTCTCTGAAACAATTACTTTCCATCTTCACCTCTAGGATTCCTCCCTCATTCTCACCCTCACACCAGGCCTCCTAGAGAAAACAGGAGCAATCAGCAAGAAGTGACTTATCTTCTCCATCCGTACTCACATTAGCCTTTCCTCCTATTACAATGAACAGCCCGTCCCTGCTCCTATCAGAAGATCAGCTCCTGTACCTGAACACACCACCCCATACCCCCCTTTACCAAAACTTAAGGTCTTTGTTCTGAAATTATTCTCTTGCTCTCCAGCATGATCAATTTGCCCCAAGTTCCTAGATCACTTCCACATAGCCTACGCTGGTGCTACAAAACCTTGTAGCTAAGACACACACACACACACACACACACACACACACACACACAAACTCCTCCCTTTCCAACCGCATTCCCCTCTGGCGAGTACTGTTCTATTTGTTCCCCTTTTCAAACTCTTCAAAAGAACTGTCTCAATACACTGCCTCCACTTTCCTATCTTTCATTCTCTCTTTGACCCATGTATCTTTCCACTGATTAGTAAACCCATGGATAATTCTCAATCCTCATCTTACGCAACCTCTGAGTGGTCTCAAGATCATTAGATATCTGGCTTTAGGGCACCCCCTCTTCTTTTGCTCCCTTTCATGAGGTTCTCCTTGTCTTTTACTTTTTGGCTTTGTCTCTTCCAAACTTAGTACCCCAGGGCTCAGTCCCCTCTATACTCTCTCTTATCTATACTCCCTCCGACATAATCTCATCTAATCCTATGGCTATAGATATCCTCTGCTCAGTGGTGGCTCCCAGATTTATGTTTGCAGAGATAGCTATCTCCTGAACAAGACATCCTATAGGCAAATGCCTATTTTGAGACATTTCCATTTAGATGTCTAATATATACCTCACACACAAGATGTTCAAAAGAAAATTCCACGTGTCGTTTGTATTGTAATTGACATGCTCCCTTCTAGCGGTTTCTCTCTTTTTAAGCTTCTCTCCCGAAGTTCCCTCATCAGGCTTCATTTCATTATGTTGTGCTTGAAGAAATGATACTGCAGCTACTAGAAGCAACCAGGACTTCCCAGTCACTCTCAACTAATTTAGGTCTCTGTGGCCTAAACACAAGGGTCAGCAACTTGCAAATCACAGGGCAAACCCAGGCTGCCACATGGTTTTGTATAGTCCTACCACCTAAGGATGGTTTTTACATGTCTAAATGGTTGGGGGGGGGGGGGACCACAAAAGAATACCTCATGACATTTGAAAACGATATGAAATTGAAATTTCAATGTCCATGAAGTTTTATTGGGATACAACCACATTCATTCGTTTATGTATTATCTATGGTGGCTATAGTGATACAATAAAGGAGCTAAATATTGTTCTTCTATCACTCTTGTTCCACAAAGCTTTAAACATTATCTAGCCCTTTACAGAAAAAATTTGCCTCCCCCTATTCCTATATACAGATTTGACTGGTATAGAGTGGAGTCATACAGGTTGGCAAATACAGAATCTGGAGAAGCACAGAAAGTAGAAGGTACTTTAGAGAACATTCAGTCTAAAACCTTCATCACAGGAAGAGATACAGAAGCTTGAAAAGGCAAAGGGACTTTTAAACCCCATAAAAATCTATAACAAACCTGACCCTGGAGCCCAAGTGCTGACTCCTAATCCACCAAATCAGATGTGTGGAATCAGCGCTTAAACATAACATGGTCAGGGAAGCCTGAGGAAAACTTACCACTTACTTCACACCAATTTGTTAGAACTCACTAAAGTTTACTGGCATATACTAACTTTATGGTAAGAAAGTAAAAAATGTTTTTAATGGCTGGATTTAAACATACCTGAGGGTGCTTGGACAATGAAAATTCTTCTCCCCACCTTGAGAAGGAAAATTAAAACATGATTTAGACTTCCAGGATTTAATACCTGTTCTCCCTTTACATATTTTAAAATAAATCTTATAAATGTGGTTAAGATATGAGAAGGCCAAAAGAGATGGGAGGGATAAGGGGCTTTAAATTTCAGTTTGAGGGGCACCTGGGTGGCTCAGTCAGTTAAGCGTCCAACTTCGACTCGGTCATGATCTCGTGGTTCGTGAGTTAGAGCCGCGCATTTGGCTCTGTGCTGACAGCACGGAGCATGAAGCCTAGAGACTGTTTGTAGTTCTGCGTCTCCCTCTCTGCCCCTGTGTCTCCCTCTCTCTGCCCCTCCCCCACTCATGCACCTGTGCTCTCTCTCAAAAATAAGCATTAAAAAATGTTTTTAATAGGGGCACCTGGGTGGCTCAGTCAGTTGCGCAGCCAACTTTGGCTCAGGTCATGATCTCACGGTCAGGGAGTTCAAGCCCCGCATCAGGCTCTGTGCTGACAGCTCAGAGCCTGGAGCCTGCTTCAGCTTCTGTGTCTCCCTCTCTCTCTACCCCTCCCCTGCTCATGCTTTGTCTCTTTCTCAAAAATAAATAAACATTAAAAAAAAGTTTTTAATAAATAAATACAGCAGCATGTTCAAAATTTTTACTGTACTCAAGGCTATACAATGATTTAAATACTATCTCCCACTGGAGAAAGTAGGCCTGAGTATCACAGAGGCAAAATACTACATTCTGTAATATGCTCTTATTTTATAACTTTTGAGAAAGTGTCCATGGTCTGTGTATAGAAGGCCCTAGAAGGGTACTTTCCTAGAACCCAGGATAAGTATCTTCTCTCCCTTCAAGATGAATGTGGCTAGAGATCACAGTTGGAGAAGCAGTATTGGTAGTAAAAAGAACAAAGTTTTAAATTTCTGTTCAACCATTTAGTAGCTAAATACCCTTGGATAAGGCTGATTCCATACCCATTAAAAAAAAAAAAAAAAAAAAAAGGAGGGAGGAGAATAAAAGACCTCACTTTACAAAAAGAAAAAAGAAATGAATCAAATTCAACATGAAGTGGAAAAAATAGGCTTTACATAGAAATAACCTAAAAGAGGGGAGCCTGGGTGGCTCAGCTGGTTGAGTATACGGCTCTTGATTTCAGCTCAGTTCATGATCACACGGCTGTGGGACTGAGCCCTACGTGGGGTTCACACTGAGCATGGAGCCTGCTTATGATTCTCTCTCTCTGCCCCTCTACCCTACTCACACTCTCTCTAAAATAAATCTTAAAAACAAAACAAAACAAAACAAAACAGGGGTGCCTGGGTGGCTCAGTTGGTTAAACGTCTGACTTCGGCTCAAGTCATGATCACAGTTCGTGGGTTCGAGTCCTGCTTTGGGCTCTGCTGTACTGACAGCTCAGAGCCTGGAGTCTGCTTCAGATTCCGTGTCTCCCTCTCTCTCTGTCCCTCCTGGGCTTGCACTCTCTCTCTCTCTCTCAATAATAAATAAACATAAAAAAAAAATCAATAAATTGGGAATCAGGTTTAAGAACCAAAATTAACTCTGTTCTGACACATTTCTGGTCTTCCAAAGCTGAGGACCAAAGCCCTTGCTCCTAGGGTTCACAAAGCTTAACCTGCAGAGGCCCACTGGGCTGCAACGGGACCTCTGACTTAACATTTCTGTCTTCCTGCCCAGTACGTTCAGTGAAGAATATAATTTTAACATCTTTCATGGCTTGTTACTTAAAAAGATCTTCAAAACATACCCAATTGACCGTAATTTGAAATTTCTTTGATCGATATGAAGTACCTTCACTTCCTAAAGAGGAAAAGAAAATTCAATTTAAAAAAATGTTCATAATAGACCATCTACTAAAACATGTCTAATAACTGTCAAAACACTATGTTGTACACCTGAAACTGACATAATATTGTATGTCAGTTATACTTTAATTAACAAAAATATGTCTAGGTTGTCCCATTTCCTAGAAAATAACAACGTACAACTTCCCTGAAGCAAAGAAAATTAAAATGTTAACTAAAGTAGAACAACAAACTAAATATATTTCAAGGAAATAAGGTTTTTTTCTTATATAGTGAAGAGAAATGTTCTTGAAAAATGTACACTCTAAAAACAGGAGTCAAGAACTTTCTCTGTAAAATAGAATAGAATGATACAGGATTTCAATCATTCTTGGCCCATTTTTAACTAACATTGTACGCTCTTGAACTCTGCAGGACAAGGGACCAGTTAGAAGAGTGTATGTAGCATAGCTGGGAAGGGAGAGAATGGAGTGATTATGGAAGCAAGGAAGCAAGGCGCTGTGTGTGTTAGGTAACAGTGATGTTGAGATAGATTCCCTTCTAGAGGCTGATGGCAACAGGCAATCTCCATTTGGATTTTCCTTTTTCATGTTAAGGAAAACTGACAGCAATTTTTAAATTTAGGCCAACATGGCAGAGTTGCTAAATTTCACAAGGGACAAAAGAACATATGGATGGACATAAATATAGCTCAAACTAGGGAGACATAAAAAGTGTGGGGGAAGACAGCAGGTGCATTCTTATCACACAATCCTGATTAGTGACAAGTATATGGTAAAAGATCTAAATATTACAAGATGCATATACATAGGCAAAGGCAGATTAACCAAGGAGTCCCTGTTTTCTACAAATCAGTATCATCTTAGGATCTGTATGGCTTGGTTTTGCATCACACATTCTATTCTCAATCATTTGTTCTCTTAAAATCTGAACTAGAACCCGTTTGCTCAGTAAAAAAGAAAAACCGTTGCTTACCCGGGGTATGAAGAATTCGTCAGCACTGAACTTATAAAGCCACTCATCCAAAAAGTGAAACAGAAGAGACTCTAAGTCATCTCCTACATAGGATCAAGAAGAACCATGACAGTATGATGTTTAATGATTCTCCTCTCTAAAAACTTGTTTGAATTTAAAAGTGTAATGAATTTCTTAGGCTAGCTGAAAAGAGGAAGAACAAGCTCATAATTAATTTAGTTGCTCTTATTGTGAAAATATACTGAAATCATGTACAACACTGCACATTTGCATAACAATTTCTTCCCTGAAAACAAATTGGTTACCTTGGGTTTCTACTTCTAGTGTTTGGAGGGGCTCCACAGTCCCAGTATCTGTCATGTAACCAAACATGGCCATTGCACATTGCTCAAATGCTTCCTCCAGAGTATCTCCCCACGCATGTAACCTAAAGAAATACATTTATGCCCTGTGTAATAAAATTCAAGAGAGCAAGAGAGAAAACTTGACAGCAAAGTCAAAATAAAATTAGCATGGTAAATACAAAACCAAAGGCAGCAATCAATTTAATGGCACAGAAACTGGGTTCTTCTAAACCATCATTTTCATGTTGTAAAGGAACGAAAATAGGAAGAGAAAATTAAAATTAGGGACATCAAGGGGCATCTAGGTGGTTCAGTTGGTTAAGTGTCCAACTCTTGATCTCAGCTCAGGTCATGATCTCACAGTTCGTGGGTCTGAGCCCCACGTCAGGCTCTGTGCTGACAGAGAGGATTCTCCCTCTCCCTCGCTGTCTGTCCCTCCCTGGGTTGTGTGTGCATCTGTGTGCACATTCTCTCTCCCTGCCTCACAAAATAAATAAACTTTAAAAAATAAATAGATAAATAATAAAATAAAATTAGGGACATCGAGATTAAAACATCGGACTTCCTATTTAAGAACATGATTTCAAAGACATAAATTGCAGGTGTACTCACTGGACATCTGCCGTATGATCCAAATCTGAGGGAGAGAGGGGAAAACACATATGTCATTGAACTTGACTTGCAAGTCACAAGAAACTCTAGTTCATTATTAAGAATATTATCCTTCTGTGGTGCCTGGATGGCTCAGTCAGTTGAGCATTCAACTCTGTTTCAGGGCATGATCTCACGGGGTTCAAGAGTTCGAGCCCCCCTCAGGCTCACTGCTGTCAGCACAGGCAAGCTTCAGATCCTGTCTCCCTCTCTCTCTTCCCCTCCTCTTCTTGCTCTTTCAAAAATAAATAAATTATTGAAAAAAAAAAAGTAGGGGCGCCTGGGTGGCTCAGTCGGTTAAGTGTCCGACTTCAGCTCAGGTCATGATCTCACGGTTCACTGAGTTGGGAGTCCCGTGTCAGACTCTCTGCTGTCAGCATAGAGCCCGCTTCAGATCCTCTGTCTCCCTCTCTGTGCCCCTACATTCGTGCTCTCTCTCTCTCAAAAGTAAACAAACATTAAAAAATTAAAAAAAAAAGTAAACTCAACACGATGTTTATGAGCTTCTTCCTGATTACCCCCACAGAAACACCTGAAAGCAACACCTGCTACTACAGCAAACTCCCACTGGATCTGTTATCCCAACATTTCAGTCTACTCTTCACTGGTATCATGACTTCTGTCAGTTCTTCCTACTTAGATCATTGAATATTCAGGCTAGAAGGAAGCCTTGCAGCTCATTTAATATAATTCCCTCACGGACAAGAAGAAAACTGGGGCACCTGGCTGGCTCAATCTGTAGAGCGCATGACTTCTTGACCTTGGGTTGTGAGTTTGAGACCATGTTGGGTGTAGAGATTACTTCAAAATTTTTTTTAAAAAGAAGAAGAAACCTGAAATCCAAAGAGATCGTGGGACTTGTTAAAGACTACTGTTGTTTAGAGGCAAAGTTGGGCCTAGAATTGAGACGTCCTGAGTGTCAGCGTAGTAGATTTTGTACCATAACACATAGTTTTTTGGTGACACTCAAGACTCAAATTCTTCTCCAAGTCACTCAAAAATATTCCTGTGGACTTAATATGTTTTAGGCACCGGAGATGACCAGCAGAGATGATAAAGAAGTTAAAAGAAAATGACAGGTATTAACCTTAGAGTAATGAAAGCATGTGTCCAGAATGCTCACAGCAGTGGATTCCCCAAAATGAAAAACCGAAAGTTCACCAATAAGAGAACAGATAAAGATGCGATGCAATACTACTCAGCGATAAAATGGTGTGACTTACTGGGGTACCTGAATGGCTCAGTTCCTTAAGAATCCAACTCTTGGTTTTGGGTCAGGCCATGATCTCATGGTTCATGGGTCTGAGCCCCGCGACAGGCCCTGCGCTCACGGCAAGAAGCCTTTTTAGGATTCTCTCCCTTCCTCTCTCTCTGTCCTCCCTCCCCCCTCTGCTTCCACTCTCTCTCTCTCAAAAATTAATAAATGAACATTTTTTTTAAATGGTGTGATCTACTGACTCATGCATTAACATGAATCTCAAAAACATTAAGTGAAAACTGCAGAACTCTCAGCATGTAACACCTCTATCCAAACTCCTCTGTGACAAGAGTGATCAAACTTTAGCACAGCTGGACTTCTAGCAGCATAAGCCTAGTTCCTAGATCACCCTGGCCCCAAAGCATTAGATTACCTGCGGGGGGGGGGGGGGGGGGGGGGGGGGGGGAGCGCTACACAGACAGGAGAATTTATTGTTCATTCCAACCAAAACCTAACAATAGGCCCTTAACCTCCCTTTCTTAAAGCATTTACTATAAAGGACTTACAACTGTGAATATTTATCTCTTACAACTCAGCAGGGTCCTTCTCAAGGACTCCAGAGCCACTCCTTTGAAATGTAATCAGCATAAAGGACTCCTGGTCTCAGTGGGAGGATCGAATCCTAACTTCCGTAACTGCCTGCTACCAAATCCTGCAGGCCTAATCGAATTTACGCAGACTAACAGTTTGTAATTTTTCACTTCTCTGAATCTATGAGGCTCCTGCTCTCCCCTCTTCTCCATTCTCCCTTTAAAAGGCCCCATCACCTCTGCAAAATTTGGAATGGAGTTTCTTTTACTATAATTACTGAAAAAAAGTCATTCACCACTTTAATGTCTGGCTGTTGTTTATCTTTGATACTAAGTGAAGAAGCCAGGCATAAAAGAATCTATACTGTGTGAAACTTTAAAATAGTTAAAATTATGCTCTGGTAATAGAAATCCAAACTGCCTCAAAGTAAGGACATGGGTGGGGGGGAGGCTTATAGGAAAATAAGCAAAAGGGAACTTTCTAGGGTGATGGAAATGTTCTACAATCCAATGTATAATACACTCCAATCATAAATGGATGTATATGTTTATCAAAACTTATCAGACTCTACACTTAAGATCTGAGCACTTCTACCATATGTAAATTATATCTCCATTTTAAAAAACAATTTGAAAGAACAATGACAGATTACTATAGGCCAGTAGTTCTCAAATTTTTGGTCTTAGGAACGCTTTACTCAAATATTATTGAAGATCCCAAAAAGGTTTGATTTATATGTGTTGTATCTGTCCATGTTAACCATACTAGAAATTTTAACGAAAAAAACGTTTAAATACTTATTAATTCATTTAAAAATAACAACAAAATTGGGGCACATGGCTGGCTCAGTCAGTAGAACATGTGACCCTTGATCTCAGGATTGAGTTCTAGCCCAACATTGGGTATAGAGATTACTTAAAAATAAAATCTTTAGAAAATAGTAATAATCAATAAAAAACAAAGCCATTTCACTAAACATAAATTGCATACCTTTATAAAAAGTAACCATATTTCCCCAAAACTTTAGTGAGAAGAGTGGCACCATTTAGGTAAGTATTTTGAATGTCTTTCAATGTGTTGCAATATATTGATTTAGTTGAAATACGTACATAAAATCAACCTCACATATATGTAGGAGAAAAAGGGAGGAGTATCTTAATAGCTTTTCACAAAACTATATATAATCTTCCATGATGCTATACCGAAACTAGAAACATGCAATGTGGAATTTGAAGCTGTTATAATGAATTTTCATACTCTGTAACATTAAAATCCGTAACTCTATCTTGTGCCTAGAACGGATCTTATCTGTGCCTGATGGTTTAACACCAAAGCACTGGTCTTTTGAAAAAATATTAGTTCACTGATTTATACAGGTAATGTCGACACATTTAATTATATGAAGTGAAATTATATATATACACGTATATTTGTTAATATCACCACCAATCTCATCAGAAAGATCTTTTACTACTAGGAAACTGTCAAGCTCATGATGACAGACACAAGTTTTCCAAAATTCGAATTTCACTCAAATACTTGAATTTTATCATTGCCAACAAATATTGTGTTCTTTTCCTTGAAGTGTTTTAAAGAAATTATCTGCCAAATACCCCTATCTGAATAACAACACTACATCTTTCAGTCCTTCTTTGGAGGAAAACAAAGGGGGGGGGGGTCTTCCATGAAAAACAAAACCAAAACAAAAAACCAGCTCACAACTCAATTACACAAGTTCTTTTCCTCAAGGTAATCATCAATACCTTGACAAGCAACAGAAACACTGTATGCACATTTCCCATTCTGTTTCACAGAACATTAAAAGGCATGTACTCACTGGTCAAGATTTAATTAAACTGACAGTCCTTACTGATTCATCAAGGACATCTCTAAGTGAAAATGATTTTTTCTTTTAACCTTAGGTACATAGTGGTTAAGGAATAAAGTGATTACCAGTACAGTTTGGTGTTGCCTCAATTTGTGCTAAGGGGACAGCAGGTGTACCTACCAGTGCTTTTGCACCATCAGCACAAATACCAACACAGCGAAAGAGCAAGTATCTCAGTATTATTGCAAAAGTTTTTTGACATCACAGATCCTCTGAAAGGGTCTGGGGAACCCCAGGGGTCCAAGGGTCACACTTTGAGAACTGAAACATAGGTCTGAGACACTAGGAAATAAACTTAACTTGGACTGAATTCCCAAAGGAAACAAGACTTAACATTGTAAGTGCCAAAAGACTAAGGGTGTTCTGTACGTGTTTGCTCATTCTCTTATTTCCAATTTTTGTTTAATGCATGATACACAACAGGTGTTCAATCATATTGCTGAATGAATCAATAAGATGACAACTACACGGTTGTCTACACAGTCTTAAAGGAAAAAACAGGGCTACAGGAAAAGCCTGGGGAGAGATTTGGGGGTGGTCTATGGAAAGAAATGAAGCTGGGAGAAAATACAGACTAATCTCACATGACATCAATTCAAAGACTGTACAAAATGTTGCCAAGTAGAATCCACTATGACCAAGTGGGATTTATTCCTGGAATGCACGGATTCAGTTATTAGGAAATAGATTAATGTAATTCATATATGATCCTCTCCATAGATACAATCATGAAACATATTATAAAAATATTAACAGGATTTTTGAGCAAAAAGTTTTTTCTGTACAACAAACTAAAAAGTTAAACTATTTTGCTTCTCTCATTCTTTTTAATGCTTATTTTGAGAGAGAGAGAGAGAGGACGTGTGCAGGGGGAGGGGCAGAGAGAGAGAGAAAGAGAATCCTAAGCAGGCTCCCAGCACAGAGCCCAACACAGTGCTCCATCCCACAAATGGGGAGATCATGATCTGAACCAAAATCAAGAGTCGGACACTTAACCAACTGAGCCACCTAGGAGCCCCTTTTCTCGCATTCTTAATTGCTATATTTACTGAATGTTTCTGTGGTGTAATAAAGATATATATTTGGTCTTTGTCCCTGGTTTCTGGCAAAGCTCCTAAAACCCTTGGATTCTCCTGAGTGATAAGAGTGTTTTGTTATTCATTAATTATTACCTTCCGTCCACACCTGAATCTATGCTATGGTGGTGACTCAGGGTAAGGTCCCTAGATAGCCTTAGAAGGGGGCAGTCACCAGGAAGATCATGATTAAAGAGCGGGAACTTCCAGCCCCACCCCCTCACCACCAGGTGTGAGTGCCTGGCCTGTGGAGGGTGGAGCAGGAGACTGAGTTATAGACTCTTAAAGAGATTTGGAGAACATCCCATTGGTGAGCTCATCCATGTGCTAGGAGGACAACAAGCCCAGAGGGGGCATCGAAGCTCCAGACGCTCTCCCCATACCTTGCTCTATGCATGGCATCCGTCTGGTTGTTCCTCAGTTGGATCTCCTATAATAAACTGGTAAACCTACGTAAAGCATGGTTACCTGAGTTCTGTGAAGGAGTGGGAGGAGAATGCATGGGAACACCAGAATTTGCAACTGGTTAGGCAGAAGTGTGGGTAGCTTGGGTACCCCATTTGGGGCTGCCATATGAAGTGGAAGCAGTCTTGTGCAATTCAGCCCTTAAACTGTGGGGTCTGTGTTAATTCCAGGGAGTTAGGATCAGAACAGAATTGAATTGACTGATACCCAAGTTGGCGTCAGAGAACTGGAAAACTGCTTGATGTGGAGAAACCACATACTTGACGTCAGAAGTGGTATTAGAGGAAAGAAAACAGAGTTTTATAATGCATATATTATTATAACACAGTTGAACACACAAAATTCAAAGTGTACGATGAAAAAAATTTGGATACTCTTGGGTATCAACTGAAAATTATACTAACTATAAGGGAATACTATAAGGAGGCAGGGTAAAAAATTAATTATACAACTCAGCAGCTTTGACAATTATAGTCAATAACAGGATAGACAAGAGATGATATCAGGGCAGAAAACATCATTTACATCAGAAACAAAAAAGGTGTGGGGGCCTGCTGACTCAGTGAGTAGAGCACATGACTCCTGATCTCAGGGTCATGAGTTTGAGTCCCACAATGGCAAAGACATTACTGTAAAAAAAATAAATAACAACAGATGGGCGCCTGGGTGGCTCATTCAGTTAAGCATCCAACTCTTGACTTTGGCTTAGGTCATGATCTCCTGGTTTGTGGGATAGAGCCCCATGTCAGGCTCTGCACTGACAGCATGGAGCCTCCTTGGGATTCTCTCTCTCCTTCTCCTGCCCCACCCACACTCACTCGCTCTCTCTCTCATAATAAATAAATATTTTTTTAAAAAGGAAAAGAAACAAAAAAGAGAAATACCTAAAAATAACCTTCTCAGGATACACAAGATTTGAAAAATGGAAAGGCATACACCAATCCTCAAAAAAAATTCCTAATATAAATATTAAAGTTTTAATTCTCCCTAAATTTATAATTAATATGACTGAGAAAATACCAATAGTATTTTTTATCTGTGGTTTATTTTATTTTTAAAAGTTTTTATTTATTTAAGTAATCTCTATACACATTGTGGGGCTAGAACTCACAACACCAAGGCCAAGAGTCACATGCTCTACCTACTGAGCCAGCCAGGTGCCCCTATCTGCAGTTTACTCTAAAATAAATGAAAAGGAGGTGAAAGGTAGCCAGAAATATGCCACTCAGGTATAAAGATTATTTTGAGTTGAAGACAAATGAGAGAAGATACAAGAAAAACTCTCTGCCCTCCCACTATATGTCTAAAACATAAATGTATAAAGGTGCTCCCCTTTGCCTATCAGCAAGGACAGAAATCAATCATTAAAGAAAACTCTAGACCCTTATCCACCCAGTCAGCACCAGAGGAATCTACATAATAAAGTTTCCTAACTAGCCCTCACCTTCCATTAGTTTTCTATATATTTATCATCCCACAATTGGCCGCCCCAGAAGTACAAAATGCTTTTCCTTTGTCTTGTCATTTCTCTACAAAATTACTGCTCCTGTTAAGACGCTATATAAGCTCAAGTTCTAACCAGCCCTTTGAGTTACTCATCACTGAATACTCCTATGTGAGGGGCACCTGGGTGATTCAGTCAGTTAAGCATCCGACTCTTGACTTCAGCTGTTTGGGAGTTTGAGCCCTACTTTGGGCTGGGCTGACCATGCAGAGCCTGCTTGGGATTCTCTCTCTCCCTGCCCTTCCTCCACTCACTCACACACTCTCTCAAAATAATTTTAAAAATGTTTTTTAAGTTTATTTATTTTGAGAGAGACAGAGAGCGAAGAGGGCAGAGAGAGAGAATCCGAAGCAGGCTCTGCACTGCCAACGCAGAGCCTGATACAGGGTCAAACCCATGAACCGTGAGACCATGACCTGAGCCGAAACCACGAGTCGGACGCTCAACCGACTGAACCACACAGGCACCCTCAAAATAAATAAACTTAAAAAAAAAAAAATACTTCCAGGTGAATGTGCAACACATGTGTTTATAAGTTTGTTTTTTCTAACTGATTTGTAGGGCCCCAGCCAATGTACCTATGATGGGTATAGGAGAAAGATTTTTTTCCTCCCCTATAGAGGTATAAGGGTACAGATAAAAAAAGGTAAACCTTTAACTGATCATTGCTGAAGCTGGGTGATGTGCAGATGGAAGTCATCATACTAGTTTTGTATATATTTACACATAGCTGATGTTTATCTACATATAGGAAAAAAAAACAAGAATGGCAGGAAAGGGGCCAATAGTGAGGGGAGAGTGTCCTACAACATATTAAAAGATACAATAGGGGCACCTCGGCGGCTTAGTCGGTTAAGCATCTGACTCTTGATTTTGCCTCAGCATGATCTCACTGTGAGTTTGAGCCCCAGTGTAGAGCCTACTTGGGATTCTCTCTCTCTCTCTCTCTCTCTCTCTCAAAATAAATAAACATTAAAAAAAAAACAAAAAACAGGCAAAGCTAATCTATGATGTTAAAAGTTAGGTTAATGGGGGGCACCTGGCTGGCTCAATTGGTGGCATGGGCAACTCTTGATCTCAGGGTTGTGAATTCGAGTCCTATGTTGGGTGTAGAGATTTCTTAAAAATAAAATCTTTAAAAAAAAGTCAGGATAATGGGAGCAGTGCGGAGGGCGGTGGTGATTGGAAAGGGGCATAAGACAGGATGCTGTAATATTGTTTATCCACATGGTTATTAGGTATACAGGTGTATTCAGTGTGTGAACATTCACTTATGGTATGTGCATTCTTCTGTATATTATACTTCAATGTAAGTTTGCATTTCCAAGGGCGCCTGGCTGGCTCAGTTGGTAGAGCATGCCACTCTTGAACTCAGGGTGGTGAGTTCAAGCTCCACACTGAGCACAGAGCTTACTTAAATTAAAAAAAAAAAAAGTTTTCATTTCCAAATGTACAAGAAAACACAGAATTGTTTTACAATCTTAGAGTGGACAAAGCCTTCCTAAGTATGACTACCCAGAAGTCATAAAAAGGGTTAATAAATTTCACTACATAAAAATAAATTTCTGCAGAGTAAAATAAGATCAACAATCCAATAGAAAAATGGGTTCAAAATATGAATATACACATCCCAGAAATGGACATACAAATAGCTCCAAACATACTTAAGTATGTTCAACTTCACTTATAATAAGAAAAATGCCAGGGCGCCTGGGTGGTTCAGTCGGTTGAGCATCTGACTTCAGCTCAGGTCATGATCTTGACTTCGGCTCAGGTCATGATCTTGTGTTCCTGAATTTGAGCCCCATGTCTGGCTCTGTGCTGACAGCTCAGAGCCTGGAGCCTGCTTCGGATTCTGTGTCTGCCTGTCTCTCTGCCCCTGTACCGCTCATATTCTGTCTCTCAAAAAATAAATAAATGTTAAAAAAAAATTAAAATGCAACTAATATCACAAAATATTTAAATTGGAAAAGACAAAGTATGGCAATGCAGTAAATGGGCGGAAGTGTGAGGACTAAAGCACGCTCACATAATGACAGTGAGAGTATAAACTGTTACAACATCACTGGAGATCAATTTAGCAAAAACTGTTAAAGTTAAAAATGCACATATCTTGGGGTGCCTGGGTGGCTCAGTCTATTGAGCGTGGGACTCCTGATTTTGGCGCAGGTCATGATCTCGCGGTTCATGGGACTGAGCCCCAACATGAGGTTGACAGGGCAGAGCCTGCCTGGGATTCTCTGCCTCCCTCCAAAATAAACAAATAAAAATCTTAAAAATGCACATATCCTTTGACAAAGCAACGTTAACATCGGAAATTTACAGATACACTTGCACACGTGCAAAACAAAGGATGCACAAGTATATTCACTGCTCTAACCATCCCACTGTTGGGAGATACGTAGGGGAGACAACCCCGCAAATGCTTAGAAATATGGTTATCTTTAGAATACACTGATAAAATTCCCACAAGATAAATGTGACTAGGTATATGTAGAAAGAGTTCAAAAGACTGTAGACGCAGCAGCCCAGTTCCCGACTCTCAGACCAGGTGGGTTTTTCCTCCAGCATCCCCCGGACTCGTACCTACAATACAGGGCGAAATGGGATCACGCCTGAAGCACCTAATGGGGTAAAGCCGGAGAGGCCAGAAGACCTGGGCAAGGAAAGAGGGCATGAGAAAACTGAGCCACCTACTCACACTCGTATTTCCGAATGACTGGAGGATACTTGGCCTTGATTGCCTTCTGCTCTTCAGTCAAATTGTAATCTCGAATATCTTCCTCTTCCTGCGCCATAATTACAACCCTGGACACTCCACTTCCGCCCTTCATTAGCCGGACTTCAGCCCTGATTTACAACTTCCGCCCTAGACTCCGCCCCTCGGCACACACCCTTAAAGGACCAGGACTCCATTCACCCAGATGTACTTACACCCTAAGACTCCTGGCCTAGGACCCGCCGGTGGAAAAACGTCTTTAATAGGCTTAGGCCCTATTCTCTGCGTTTGCTTCATCACTTCTAAGAACCCAGGAAACAAGTAAATTGGGGGACCTGGAAGTAGTAAGACACTTGAGCTGGACACTCCTATGCCTGAGTGGTAGACGTGTTTTCTTTCTGCCTCATTCCCAGAGTTGATAACTAGACCCGAAAGCATCCCAGATTTTTCACGTCAGTGCTCTGAAATTGTCGCGAGCTGAACAGCCTTTAAGAAAATGGCTGCCCCCTGTAGAGTGCGGACTAAACATCTCACGTGACCCGGCGGGCGCCCTCCCACCAGCTCCGCGCGCGCGCAATCGAAGGAAGTCGGCTCCCGGCCGAGTGGGGGCAGGGGAGGGGCGCGCTCCTGGGCCCCGCAGAAAGCGATTTTGCGCCTCTGGATAGGCTGCGAACACGGCTTCCCCGCCCACCCCACGGTTCGCTGCGCTCGGATTGGCCAGTGTTGGCGCGAAGGTGCGCGAGTCGGCCCTCACGCAGGGGCAGCAGGAAACAATAGAGGCCGCGCGCGCCGAGCGAGCGCCCGTAGCCTCCCCGCCCCTCCCGCAACGCTCGACCCCGGGATCCCCCCGGCTTGCCTGCCCGCCATGGCCGACAAGGAAGGTGAGGGTGCTGGGGCTGCCCCAGGAGGGCGGGGGTGCCGGGCTGGCGCCGCAGCCTCGACAGGGCCTAGCAGTGAAGACAAGCCCGACTCTTGAGTGTTGTCTCCACCATCGAAGGCGTGAGGAGAAATCGCCCCGCGGGTCGGGCTAACGGCGCGCCTGTTCCAGCGGCGCGGAGGCCTGTCGCCGCGGCGTGGAGCTGCCGGAGTGGCGGGGGGGGGGGGTGGCGGAGGCTGTTTGGTCCCTCCCCGCGCTCCCTGTCGGTCGGCCCGCTTCTCCCGGGAGTGCCTACGCCGTTCCCTATCCCAGAGGCCGGTGCTCGGGCCTCCTCGCCGGCTCCGTGGACCTAGCGCGTACCGGAGCGTGCTCCCGAGCTCGACGCCGTCGCCCCAACGCCTAACGGAGTGACTGGCCCGAGAGTGGTTGCGGGTCCGCGACGGTAGGGAGGGGGGTCGGTACCTCCGCCTGGGGGAGATTGAGGCAAATCTCCATTTCAGAATCGAGCTGTGCCGGTAGCTTTGGAAGTGTTTCCTCCGTTTCCATTTGTGTTTGCTAACTTCATTTGTTTTCAACTTTTTAGCAGCCTTTGATGACGCAGTAGAAGAACGTGTGATCAACGAAGAATACAAAATATGGAAAAAGAACACCCCTTTTCTTTACGATTTGGTGATGACCCATGCTCTGGAGTGGCCTAGCCTAACTGCACAGTGGCTTCCAGATGTAACCAGGTGACGTGAATCTTTTGAACGTTATTTTGTTGTGTCCTCCTCAGTGGAGATTTCTCACATTGATTTTCCCTATTTTCCGCCAGTCTCTTGGAGAGGGCACGTGATCAAAGCCTATTGGTGACGTTTTTTTCTAGGCCAAAAAATAAATAAATAAAACAAAATGTAAAAATAATTTTGCAACTTAGCTGATAAGGGAAAATTTGTTTTCTTTTCCTGATATGAAATGAATAGCCTGTTAGAACTATAGTTGGCCAAATAATATAAAACGTGTCAGCTTTCAAAAAATGCCGTGATGGGTCATTCTAGTACTTTCAGGAAAACGTTTGAATGTATAGGTAGTAGCTGGTTAGTACAAAGATGTGTATGACATGGTACCTGCCTCCAAGGAGCACATGTCTAGTTAGTTGAAGAGGCTGGTGTAGACTAATAATAGATACATGTGCTAAGAGCAGTTTTACGGAGATACTTAGGATATTTAGAACTAACACCTGAGGATGGGATGGTTTTTCTATAAGGGAATTATGCATAGTGAAAGATTAATCACTTGTGTGTCTTACACGTGAGAAACTTACCTCTAAGAGGATAAAATAATATTTCATTTAGCTTACATTTATTGAGGGTCTGGTAGGTGCCACATATCAGGGTGTGCAAATTGAGATAAGTCACCTTCCCTACCTCGACTCCTTGTGTATAAGGTATGGTAGATTTCCCCTCCCCCAAACCTTATTTGTAGGGAATATGGCCCAAGATCCCCAGTGGATGCCTGGAGCCATGGATAGTTCTGAACTCTATGTGTTATGTTTTTTCCTATACGTGCATAACTGACAAAGTTTAAACAATGTAGGCACAATAAGAGACTAATGATAAAGCAGGATGATTATAATATACCATAACAAAAGCTGAGTGAATAATGTACCATAATAAAAGCTGGTCTTTTGCTGTCAAAATTTCTCACTGTACTCACCCTTCTTGTGATGTTGAGAAGATAAAATGCACATGTGATGAAATAAAGTGAGGTGAATGACATGGGCCTTGTGATGAAGTATTAGGCTACTACTGACCTGATGTTAAGTCAGAAGGAAGATCATCTGCTTCCAGATGGGACTGTAGTTGACCAAACTGAAGGAGGGGGGCTACTATATTACAGTGAAAAATAATTATCATGAGAGTGGCACAGATAAAATTATCAGAGGAAGGAAAAAATCACCTCAATTTAGGGTATCCTGAAAGGCTCCCAGGAGGAAATAACAATGCAAAGATGAAGGTGAATTTAAATAATACCAGGTTTTATAAAAACCAGTGTGCCTGTTGGAATAATGGGTTTTCTATTATAAAACTTTCACTTTTCAGAATAGCATTTAAAAATTACATTGTGTATTAAATAACTCAATTTCTTCAAAATTCATGTCTTTAGAATTCAAGATATTTGCAGAATATGGTTAATTAGGCCATGTTTCAGCTCAACAAGTAATAAAATTTGATACAAATTTTACTAATGACTTAAGAACACGGCTGCTACCTTCACAGTGGCATTAAAAATGAGGAGATCTGTCCTAATGATGTTTAACAAACTTCTAAAAAAATACCTAGAAATTTAGAGTCAGAAGCTTTGTCATGACCAGGAATTCCCATGTTTAACTGATCATCAGAATTACTTGAGTTCGGGTTAAGTGGAGCCATTTCTGTCAGGAGTTCTCAATGGTAGTTCAAACCATTTAGGAGCTGGTGGCAGAGTAATTGATGAAAAATAGTTGAATGGTGATTCCACAATCATGAGCTGCATGCATCATATTGGAACAGTGGATCCCAAATACTGGCCACTGCATACCTACTAAATCATACTGGAACCATATTTTTAAAAACCTTCCTATATAATGTAGTTAGTAGCTCAATTTAGAAAGCAATGAATTAGACTAAAGTTTATTTATTTTGAGTGGGGGAGGGGGGATAGAGAGTTGTGCCCGGTCAGTGCAGAGCCCGATGCAAGGGCTCAAACTCACAAACCATGAGATGATGACCTGAGCTGAAGTCGTAAACTTAACCGACTGAGCCACCCAGGAGCCCCAAAGCTAATTTTTTTAAGACGAGGATTACTTAGAAGCAAGCATACCTATTGGCTTAGTGTTTAATATTTTGTGTCTGTTGGTCTTTTTCTTGTTTTCTTTTTTTTCTTGTGGGGATGGTGTTTATTCATATCCTTTTTTTTTAAAAATACTACTATAGTTCTGTAGTATCTTTTTCCCCCACTTCCTGTGGTTCTTTGTTTAGCCGTCTAAATGTAGACATTCCCAGTTTTGTGTTGACAATTCTCTTTTCTTTCCTCTACTTTTTCTATGTAGCATATAGATGCCTATTGCCTCTGTGCAGAGGAATTTCTATTGGTTCTCTCTAGACCCAATTTCTGAGTTCTTCCTGAATTTTCAGCAGCCTACTGGTGTCTTCTCTGAACTATCTTACTGGGTTCCCCAACATGACATTTTCCAAACTGAGTATATTCTTTCCATAGAGGTCCCAATCGGCTTTCTCCTATTGTTCCTATTTCTCTTTATCATACTTGACTTTGGTTTGACATTTCCTAGGTTTTTCTCTTTCTCCACTTGATGGTTCATTTATAAGCCTCAATGAATTACATTTGTATAATATCTCTTATCTAGACCAAAGGTTCTCAAACTTTAACATGCATTGTAATCAGCTGGAGGGATTGTAAAATAGATTGTGGTGCCCTGCATTCCAGGTTTCTGATTTAGTAGGTCTGGAGTGGATCTGAGAATTTAATTTGCCTTTCTGGATGAAGTTCCTAGATGCTGATGCTGGTGGTCCTGATAACCACACTTGAAGAACCTCTACACTGTCAGATTAATCCTCCTGTGATAATTCAAATGGTGCTGTGTCCTTAGAAATTTTCCATGGTCCTTTGTTCCCTCTATAGTATAGAGTCTTGAATTCCTTAAGGTGGCACTCAGTACCCTAGAATCTGCTTTCTAGCCTTCTCTTTCCATTTTGCCATGTCCAAAGTCAGTTGGGATGTTGGTCCTAGTAGGTGTGAGTTCTTTTGTTTATTTTTAAAGTAATCTCTACACCCAACGTGAGGTTTAAACTCAGGACCCCCAAGATCTAAAGCCATATGCTCTACCAACTGAGCCAGCCAGGTGCCCCTCTAGTAGTTGTGTGATCTTAGGCAAGTTGCCTAATTTTCCTAAACCTCAAGTTCATCTTCATCTTTTGATGCATGGTTTGTAAGTGTTTAACATGATATCTGGCGTTTTGTAGACCTGCCCTTTGCTCAGTTCCCTTTCTTTGGAATACTGTCTTTCAAAACCCTTGTCTCTTCTAGGTTTTATCTCTCATTTTGATATCTGCTTAAGTATCACCTCTTTCATGAATACTTCTTTAATTCCAGAAGCAATCTTATTTATTTATTTAAATTTTTTTTAGCGTTTATTTATTATTGGGAGACAGTCACAGAGCGAGAGTAGGGGAGGGGCAGAGAGAGGGAGACACAGAATCTGAAGCAGGCTCCAGGCTCTGAGCTGTCAGCACAGAACCCGACGCAGGGCTCGAACTCAACAAACTGCGAGATCATGACAGCCGAAGTCAGTTGCTTAACCAACTGAGCCACCCAGGCGCCCCTATTTATTTATTTTTAAATTCTCATATTCTTATGTACGTTTCATGTGTTTATTGACTTGTGTTTTAATTATTTGTATATGTGATTAATTGCCCCTGGTTTTTTAAGGGCATGAATCATGTCTTAATCATTTTTTGTACTTCGTAGTTTTTGGCACAATGTGTCACTGATTAGGCACTTAGTAAATATTTGAACAATTAGTTTATCTAATAATTATTTTCTTTCCTATACCTTTTAATGAAATTAATGAAGTAACCTGAAGTGTTAGTGTACCCAGCGATTACTTTGTTTACCTCCAACCCATTGTGGAGGGTGAGAAATTAATTCACATTTTATTCTGTTAGATGTTTTACCCAAAGTAATTATAAATTTTTTGTCAAGAAAATGAAGTGCTATGTAGTCCTATTAAGTGCTATGTAGTCTTCTCTATGGAAGATACATTAAAAGTCAGAAATGTGTAGGGGTGCCTGGGTGGCTCAGTCAGTTAAGTGTCCGACTTCAGCTCAGGTCATGATCTCACAATTCGTGAGTTCAAGCCCTGCGTCGGGCTCTGTGCTGACAGCCTGGAGCCTGCTTCGGATTCTGTGTCTTCCTCTCTCTCTGCCCCTCCTTTGGTCATGCTGTCTATCTCTCAAAAGTAAATAAACATTAAAATTTTTTAAAAGTTAGAAATGTGGCTCATAATGACTTTGTCCTCTCAAAACCTGGTTATAATTGTGCCTTTTTGCGTGTATATGTATATCACTACTTCATTGTCTCTATCAGTGTTGCTAATTTGAATAGTGACCATATGTTGCTGTTAACAGACCAGAAGGGAAAGACTTCAGCATTCATCGACTTGTCCTGGGAACACACACGTCGGATGAACAAAACCACCTTGTGATAGCCAGTGTGCAGCTCCCTAACGATGATGCTCAGTTTGATGCTTCCCACTACGATAGTGAGAAAGGAGGTAGGAATCTTAAAAACAAAAGAAGGAATAATGTGTGGGTTATATTTTTTATATTTTTGAAGTATCATGAAATGAATGTTAAGTTTGATAAATTAGCCTGTCAAGTTAGTAATAAGATTTTGAGCTTTGGAAAGCCTGGGTTTGCAGTACAGATACTAAGTTTCAGAAGAGCTGCTTAACACATAACATGGTTCTGTGCCTTTTCTATAAACCTCTCTCTACTAAGGAGGTTTTTGTTGTTGTTGTCGTTTTCCTTATGTTTATTTGGGGGGGGAGGTGGTATGGAGAACATGCCAAGCAGGCTCCATGCTGCCAGCACAGAGCCCAACGCAGGGCTCGAACTCATGAACCATGAGATCATGACCTGAGCCAAAATCAAGAGTCGGACACTTAACCAACCGAGCCACCCCGGTGCCCCTTTTTATTGTTTTTTAATTTAAGTAATCTCTACACCCAACGTGGGGCTCACACTCAAAACCCCAAGATTAAGAGTTGCATGCTCTATTGACTGAGCCAGCCAGGTGCCCCAAAAATCTACCATTTCTGTTTTTGTGCATGCATTCTCAGCTCGGGAGATAATTGCCCCCAAGGGGATGAAAATTTGTTCTCAGAGAGTGGGATGTGTGAAAACCATCTTAATTCTTTAAATGTGTAAAGCACAGATGTGCATGGTGTACATAAATATACAGGGTATCTATGGTATTAAAATTTCACCAAGAGTGTCAGAAAAGATGTTTTATAAAACATCTTGTTTCTTGGGGAAAAAAGACTAAGAAACACTGGCTTAAATTACGCTTTCTCAGATTGAAGTGGTAGAAATGACAACCATGGCACTTGATATGTATATAAAAATTAAATGAGCCATTTAATTGTATCCTATTTTTAGGAGATGACCTAAGGGTTTAACTAAATACTTTTTCCCTTTTAGTAGAGGTGGAAATGGGTGAGTTACCTTTGTTGTTACCCTTGAACGCAAGTTAGTACCAAGAGGTAAAAGATACACTCTCATTGAGATTTGCGATCTTTTAAAAAAAAATGGATGTTTAATGTTTCTTTCCTTAGATTTCTCCTGACTAGCAGAATCCATTTTTTATCTAAGTTCTTTTGAGCTCCCTCCAGTTATTTGCCAGGATCGTTCTGTGCAGTTAATCTTTTGATTACTCCATATTTGCCTTAGGGTGATACAGAATGCAAAGTAGTAAGTTCTTAAGGTAATGGTCTGCAAACATGATTTTGTGTCACTGACCCAAGTATATGTGATACGATTATTGGGAAGTTATTTTCTTGATAAGCATTAGTGTTGGGGGGGGCGGTGGGCACTGAATCTAAGAATCCGAAGATTTTGGCTTGAGATCCTGTTATGCCTCTCACTAGCTGTGTGGTTTTGGATAAATCATTTAGCCTCTCTGAGCATTAATTTCCTTTTTATTACATGAAGATAAATTGTGGGTCGCCTGGGTGGCTCATTCGGTTAAGCATGTGACTGGAGCTCAGGTCATGATCTCACAGTTTGGGAGTTCAAGCCCTGCATCAGGCTCTGTGCTGACAGCTCAGAGCCTGGAGGCTGCTTTGAATTCTGTATCTCCCTCTCTCTCTCTGCCCCTCCCTCACTTGCATGTGTTCTCTCTCTCTCTCTAAACATTAAAAAATTTAATTAAAATCTTTAAAAGAAATGAAGATAAGTTGTTTTGAAATAGGATTTTTGGTTTAGTGACAAAGCAATATTCTGATGGGTAATGTAATAAATTATTTTAAAAATCAAAGCAAATACTGAATGCCAGGGTTTTTCCTTGGTACTAGGGATACAGCATAGAATAGGCTTTTCTGGCCTGATGTATCTTGAACATCTTTTTGTGTAAGACATAGCTCCTTTTTTGTTTTGTTTTGTTTTGTTTTGTTTAGACATAATTTCCTTTTGATGGTTATATACTGTGTCATAATTAACTATCCCTTATTTGACATTTAGGTGGTTTCCAATTTTCGGACTTCAAAAACAGTACTTGTACCATATATCCTTTATAGTTTTACTATAGAATAAGTTTTGTTTTTCTTTTTTAATTTTTTTTTTTTTGATGTTTATTCATTCTTGAGAGAGACAGCATGAGTGGGGCAGAAGCAGAGAGAGAGGGAGACACAGAATCCAAAGCAGGCTCCAGGCTCTGAGCTGTCAGCACAGAGCCCGACGTGGGCCTCTAACTCACAAACAGTGAGATCATGACCTGAGCCGAAGTCAGATGCTTAACCAACTGAGCCACCCAGGTGCCTCATTATAGGATAAATTTTCTAAGTGGAAGGCCGATCAGAGCAAAACTGCCCTCCAAAAAACATTCAGTCCCACCAATAGCAATCGTATTGGTATGTTTCTCCATGCCCTCGGCAACATTGGATTTACCTGTCCAACTTTTCTCTGATGTCCTTCAGATATTGTGTCATTCTTTGAATGCCTTCATCATTCCAAGATTTTAAAATATTTAGCTGTTGTTTTCTGGTACTTATGTTTTAACCATTAAAACTATAATCTTCCTAAGTGGTTAGCAATTTTTTATCTTTATTTATTTTAAAAAAAATTTTTTTTAATGTTTGTTTATTTTGAGAGCCCATGCCTGAGCAGGGGAGGGACAGAGAGAGAGGGAGAAAGAGAATCCCAAGCAGACCCTGCACTGTCAGCTCGAAGCCCCACGAGGGGCTCAATCCCACTGTGAGATCAAGACCTGAGCCAAAATCAAGAGTTGGAAACTTAGCCAACTGAGCCACCCAGGCACCCCAGCAATTTTTTAAAAAACCATTTGCTGGCAAATTATTTTCTTCACTGGTTTTAGAAGTGGCATTTTTTAACATATATACTCAAGTCTTTTTCTGGTAATTGAGTTTTTTGAACAGCATCAAGCCAATTTTTGCTTCATCCCCCTTAATTAATGTTTAATTATGGAGAAACAATTTAAAATACCAGTAATTATATTTGTACCACTATATAAATCATCCTATTTAATCCTCACAAGGAAACTGATACTCATAGGTGTTTCGTAACTTGCCCTAAGGTTACATAGCTTATCTCCCATTTCTCCCTCTTCTCTTTACTTCCCTTCCCCCCCCCCCCCCCCCCCCCACCCCCCCCCCCCCCCCCCCCCCCCCCCCCCATCTTCAGATCACTGGATAGGCTTCTCTCCATATGGTCTTAACAATGATGGAAGTACATAATATCATAGTGTCTCTTAGGTGGTGGTGAGGTAGATAGTTACTAGTCTCTCTCACTCTCAGATGAAATGTCCTGGACTCTCAGATTGAACTATTGTAATGAGTTACCATCCACTTGACCCCATTTGGTTTTAGGTAATTGATGTCAGATAGCTTCAAAAGATCATTGAACTTCCAAAGTGAACACTAAAAACTGACTTAGTCTTGTTTTGATGTTAAAATAATTTGTGTTTATATTAGGTTCAGCCTGGCTATAGTCCCGTTTTAAGCCCTTATAAAATAGATTAGATATAAAAAATTTTTATTAATACTTATTTTTGAGAGAGAGCAAGTGCACACAAGCAAGCAGAGGAAGGGCAAAGAGAAGGAGACAAAATCTGAAGCAGACACCACTCTGTCAGCGCAAAGCCCATTGTGGGATTTAGGGCTTGGGGCTTGAACCTACTAACTGTAAGATCATGGCCTAAGCCAAAGTCACAACTGACTGAGCCGCCCAGGTGCCTCTAAAATTTACATTTAAATGACTCTGTTACCAAGATCGTCCAATATCAAGTTTATTTCTAGCAACTTATTTGGGGACTTTTTTTTTTAAGATATCTTTTGTCTGAATTATACATAATAAACTGTTATTAAATCATGATGAGATAGTTAACGGATATTAGAGTTTACTCTTTATAGTGAAAAGGTTTTTATGGGCTGAAAGAGTGGCTTAGAGGTAGAAGTCAATGCCGGTTACCTAGTTCGTTGGGGAAAATACTGGCTGGGAGGGACACGATAGTACCTTCTGGGAGGCTGGAAATTTCTGTATTTTGATCTGGGTGGTGGTTTTCCTAGTGTATACATTTGTAAAAATTTGTCAAACTAGGCACTTATACTACATTATAGCTCAAGTTTTTTTAATACCATTTTATACGGAGAGAAGCAAACAAAATAGAAATATAACTGGACTTTGATAGCCATTTAATTATTGTACATTGATACCTCAATCTTTCCTATTTCAGATTTGGCCTTTCGTATACCAGCTTTAACTTGAGAACCCCTAATTATTTTTTAAATTGATAAATCATCATCTTCACAAAAACTCAATTGTGAATCCTCTAAGCTGACTTATTACTGTACTTTATCCACAGTTAGAGAGTTCCTCTGTTTAGTATGTATCCCACACCAAAATACCCCACATTCTGTAGTTAATACCCTTGTTCTGCAGACTCTGTGCCAGCTGTTGTTCTTCCCTTGTTATTGGTATCTGTTTTCTGGTAGTTCTGCTTTTTTGTCATAGTCATCTGTAGTTACATTTTATCTCTGTGTGTTTGGACTGAAAGTTCCTTGCAATCACATCCTATCCTGCCTTCTTTTTTTACATCATAGATGCTCATGGTCTAGAGTTCTGGGGGAAAATTCATTTAACGTGGTTTTTTTTCTCTTTTAGTGTCTATTTTGAGCTTTTATTTTTAGATTTTTAGCCTGTATGAAACATTTGCATTTCAACGTCTAAAAGTTAACTTGGAAGTTGAAAGTTATCTAATCTGCCAGCCATATTACCCATCTATATCCTTGCTTTTTAAAAAGATTTTTGTCCTGGGGTACCTGGGTGGTTCAGTTGGTTAACTGTCTAACTCTTGGTTTCAGCTCAGGCCGTGATCACTGTTCATGAGATCAAGCCCCATGTTGGGCTCAACACTGACAGCACAGAGCCTTTTGGGGATTCTCCCTCTCCCTGCCACCCTCCCAGATAAACTTAAAAAAAATTTTTTTTTTGTCCTTCAAAGTGTAACACTTAGTAACAGTACTCTTGACAGCATTTTCATTTACAAGTTAATTTCACAGCTTTGCTTTATGAATAAAGTATTTGAGGCTCAGAGAAATTGAAGGTCTTCCCCAAATCACTAAGCTAAGTGGCAGTTAGGCCAACATCTGACTCTTAGATATCTTATTCTGCCTTTTGTAATTCTTTGACTGATAGTTAACTACCTTTGTTTGTTTATATGTTGCTTTGCCAAGATTTACATAATCACAAATTATATTGTTATACATTTTATGGTGACACTTGGGAGAACTAAGTGCATACAGTAGTCAAATGTGAATAAGAAATGTTTTTATCTATTCTTTGCCTGGTTTATTTCAGCTAAGGATCATGGTTGGCATATGTAAGTGGGGGTTAGGAAAACGAAACTACCTCTTGGGCTCTGTGTTTTGTCACTGGACTAAAAGAAATGGTACAGGGAAAAGATAATGGTGTGATGGTATTTCAGAAAGGACATTCCAAACTAGGTCTTCAAATAAATGGTATAGGAAGAAGTCTTTAGTACCTGGCATACTGTGTACTCTAATATTCATTAAAATAGTAACTTAGGTTCTGTTTATTCAGCACTTTCGGTATTTTAAGTGAGATTTAAAAATTGATTATTGACGGGTGCTTGGGTGGTTCATTCGGTTAAGCGTCTAACTTCAGCACAGGTCATGATCTCACAGTTCGTGGGTTTGATCCCCACGTCGGGCTGTGTGCTGAGAGCCTGGAGCCTCCTTCGGATTCTGTCTCCCTGTCTCTCTCTGCCTCTCCCCTGCTCGCACACTGTCTCTTTTTGCCTCTCAAAAATAATAAATAAAGGTTAAAAATTTTTTTAATTGCTTGAGAATCTGCTTTTTGATTTATTTTGTTTATTATTTTTGAGAGAGGGAGAGGGAGAACTCCAGCAGGGGAGGGACAGAGAGGGGGAGACAATCTGAAGCAGGCTCTGCGCTGACAGCAGTGAGTGAGATCATGACCTGACTTGAAGTTGAATGCTTAACAAACTGAGCCACCAAAGCACCCCAAGAACCTACTTTTGAAGTGGAATTGGTATAGTGTTCCTACTTTTAGATAGCATATATATTTATTAATTATACAACTCTCCAGAGTTGGTGTAGTTATGGCTGAAAGAATACTAGACTGGGAATCAAAAAATGGGGATTCACATTAGGTTCTGCCAAAGTCATGTCACTAGGAACACATTAATGTAGGTACTCCAGATTTCTGTTTTTCTTTGTAAAAATTTTGAGGATATTAACTGTTCCCTACTGTGTAGTATTGCAATAAGAATCAATAAAAGGTGTGAAAACACTTTATACTGCTGACAAATGTCTAGATTACTTCTCTTACATCAGTTTGCTGATAAAAAGCAAACTTGGCCTGTGTCATCATTTGAGTGACATAGGGTATCTCTTGCTTTGTTCTCATTTGCAATTTCTTATTTACAGAATTTGGAGGTTTTGGCTCAGTTAGTGGAAAAATTGAAATAGAGATCAAGATCAACCATGAAGGAGAAGTAAACAGGGCACGCTATATGCCCCAGAACCCTTGCATCATTGCAACAAAGACTCCATCCAGCGATGTTCTTGTTTTTGACTATACCAAACATCCTTCCAAGCCAGGTACCTGCCCTCTTTAGTTCAAATACAGATAATGAGTCGCTGTGGGAATACATTGCTCCACTCAATTGGAATTTAATTGCTTGTTATTCTTTGTATAATTTATACTGGTGATTTATACTGGTATGTGTGGGTATTCTTCATTCTTCTTACCCAGGTGGGGAAAAAAGTGCTTTTTTACACAGAATAGAGTGATGCTCATTTTAATTTTAAGCATTCTTTGATCATAATGGGTCTGTATCGCTGTAGATATGAAGAGCCTTCGAACTCTTGATCAAAATTCCATTATGTTTAGTAGACCCAAGGAGGAAGTGGGCTCTGGATAGTCTTGATATGTCGGTTACTTTGCAGACCCTTCTGGAGAGTGCAACCCCGACCTGCGTCTCCGTGGACATCAGAAGGAAGGCTATGGGCTTTCTTGGAACCCAAATCTCAGTGGGCACTTACTTAGTGCTTCAGATGACCATGTGCGTATCCTTCCCATTTTGAAGCAAATCTGGGCTAGTTATCAGTTGGTTTCTTTTCTGGGGTGTGTGGGAAAGTGAGAATCTTCCATTTATATAATAGTTAATTTTACATTTAAGACCATCTGCCTCTGGGACATCAGTGCTGTTCCAAAGGAAGGAAAAGTTGTGGATGCGAAGACCATCTTTACAGGGCATACAGCAGTAGTAGAAGACGTTTCCTGGCATCTGCTCCATGAGTCTCTGTTTGGGTCAGTTGCTGATGATCAGAAACTTATGATGTGAGTAAAATCGTGTTTTAATTTTTTCTTTGTTATCTAAGTTTTATATTGTTACCTATTTTAAGGTTTTTTCCTGTTTTTTCTTTTTTATCAAAGCTGGGATACTCGTTCAAACAATACTTCCAAACCAAGCCACTCGGTTGATGCTCACACTGCTGAAGTGAACTGCCTATCTTTCAATCCTTACAGTGAGTTCATTCTTGCCACAGGATCAGCTGACAAGGTCAGTTTGTTTTATTTTAAGAAAAAACATAGGGTGAATTTCTCTGGCTTCCTTTGAATGCACAGAGATCTTTTAGTTACGGAATTTCTTCTCATTAAAAAAAAATTGATTGTTCTTGCTTTCCTTTTTGTATGTAGACCGTTGCTTTGTGGGATCTGAGAAATCTGAAACTTAAGTTGCATTCCTTTGAATCACATAAGGATGAAATATTCCAAGTAAGAGAAACTAATGTGCTTTTTTTTTTTTCTTTAAGGAAAACCTGGATGTGTGAGTAGGCACACTTGTGGCTTATCCCATTACTATAAATAATAAAAATCTTCTACATGTTTATGCTAATCTCTGTAGGAATTGGGATTGTTATTTCTATACTTCCTGAAACTGGTCATTGGCCACTTACATTCTTGAGGTATTAAGAAAATTAGTGCCTGGGGACGCCTGGGTGGCTCAGTCGTTTAGGTGTCCGACTTTGGCTCAGATCATGATCTCCCAGTTAGTGAGTTCAAGCCCCGCGTCAGGCTCCACGCCTGTTTGGGATTCTCCATCTCCTTCCCTGTCTGCCCTTCCCTCCCTCCCTCTTTCTCTCTCTCTCTCTCAAAATAAATAAACTTAAAAAATTAAACCACAAAAAAAGAAGGAAAATTAGGGTCTGATTTTATTCTTGTCTCTGACCCTTGTCTCTTACCTTATTTCCAGAACTTGCCATGTCTGTTGATTTTGTAGTTGAAGCCTAAAGTGCTAGCTCCCATGTTTCCTGCCTCATGAGTTTAAGCTCCTTTCTTAATCTGGAAAAACTGAATCAGTCAAGAAATGTTGCACTATGTTCAAAGCTTATTGCTGGAAAACTGTGAGGAATATGTTCTAGTCTTTGCCGTCAAAGAGCTTACAATTCTATAGCAAGGAAAGGCCCATTTAGAGTCACCATAATAAAAGATGGTCAAGTGTTAAGAACCTAAGAGTGGTCAAATTTAATTTTGGTTGTGTGAAAGTGGCCTCTGAACTAGTCTCTAGGTGAGCCATTTTCCCATGCACTTAGTCTCACTTAACCTTATTTTCTACTCTCAGCCTCTCCAGTGAACATTTTGTCTTTACTCTGTCTTTTTGTCCTTGCCTGTAATGGTATTCTTGCCAGGAGTATGTCTAAATTCCTCCCTAAGTATTGGTCACTAATGCACTCTTATCCGTACCGTGAACCTAGGACTTTCTTATCAAACAGTGTAACAATATGTGATTTTGTTGTGTGTGTAGTAGCTAACTTTAATAAAGTCATTATTGTAAGGAGTCATTTTTTATCAGTTTTATAGTGCTGAATTTATAGTAAGTATTTGAGAAAATAGATATTGTGTGTATGTGTTTTGCATTTTGGTTCTAAGGTCAGAATTGGATTACATTCAGCCAGAAGCCAGAATTAGTAAGAATAGATAAGATCAGATCCCCAAAAATATAAGATGAGCACCTGGCTGGCTCAGTTGGTGGAGCATGCAACTCTTGATCTTGGGGTCGTGTGTTCAGGCCCCACTTTGGGTGTGGAGCCTACTTTAAAGTTTAAAAATCTTTAAAATACATACATGTAAAGTGAAAAAGAACAAAAGCTGACTTCCTAGGTTTAGTGATAGATCATTTCCATATAAGAAACAATATTATCTAGCTGTCAAGTTTTATAACATCTAAAATACGTTGATTTCTTCTTTTATTTACAAAATGTTTTAATTGTTAAATATAATTTAGGTATTTTCTCCTCAATTTTTAAATTTTTTTTTAATGTTTATTTGTGTTTTGAGAGAGAGACAGAACGTGAGTGGGGGAGGAACAGAGAGAGAAGGAGACACAGAATCGGAAGCAGGCTCCAGGCTCTGAGCTGTCAGCACAGAGCCCGACGTGGGGCTCAAACTCATGAACCGTGAGATCACAACCTGAGCTGAAGTCGAACGCTTACTGACTGAGCCACCTAGGTGCCCCCTCCCTGAATTTTCTAAATGCTTTTCTGTTTCCTTCATTCTTACTATAGGTTCAGTGGTCGCCTCACAATGAGACTATTTTGGCTTCCAGTGGTACTGATCGCAGACTGAACGTCTGGGATTTAAGGTAAATCTTGTGTTAGTTACTTTTTGTGGAGTTAACTTTATTTATACTTTCCCAAATTAGTTACTCAGGATAAATGTTTTAACTTATAAAAATTTTCTTGTGCTAGTAAAATTGGAGAGGAACAATCCCCAGAAGATGCAGAAGATGGGCCACCAGAATTGTTGGTATGTTACGCACACTGAGTAGTATTGAAATAGTCTGTATTTATTGTCCTCTCTCTGTTCCTCATATCTTTGTTTTTCTCCCTCTTGCAGTTTATTCATGGTGGTCACACTGCCAAGATATCTGATTTCTCCTGGAATCCCAATGAACCTTGGGTGATTTGTTCTGTATCAGAAGATAATATCATGCAGGTTTGGCAAATGGTAAGTGTTAATCATTTATTTGGGGGAGGTTAGGTAAATGAGATGTAGTGTCACTTCATATTTATAGACTTTAATGAATACCACTGGCCTCTCTGGTCAGTTTATTCCTGAGTATGACTTTAGCACTTAGCTGCACATTATCATTTTCAAGTGTCTGCTTGTTACCTTTATCTTCTTGTCCCAGTGGTGTTTCAGACTCAAAGAAACCAAACTTCTCTCCCCCTTTACCTTACTCCCCTTTCCTCCTGATTTTCCTGTTTCCTATATGGCTCTAGTGTCTTCTCCAGCTCTTCCAACTTGAAAACTCAAGAGTTTTCTATTATCACTAGACTTCTTTTTTTTTTTTTTTTTTTTTTTTTAATTTTTTTTTTTCAACGTTTATTTATTTTTGGGACAGAGAGAGACAGAGCATGAACGGGGGAGGGGCAGAGAGAGAGGGAGGCACAGAATCGGAAACAGGCTCCAGGCTCCGAGCCATCAGCCCAGAGCCTGACGCGGGGCTCGAACTCACGGACCGCGAGATCGTGACCTGGCTGAAGTCGGACGCTTAACCGACTGCGCCACCCAGGCGCCCCTATTATCACTAGACTTCTAAGTCTAGTTCACTTACCAGGTTTAACATTGTCTGCAGGGTCATATCTATACTCCTCTTACAGAATACACGCTTACATACCTACTTTCCTGTTTCTACTACACACCCTAGTTTTTGTCAGATTTTTACTACTACTTTCTAGACTATAATAACCTCCTTGCTGTTGGCTTGGCTTCTGCTTTCCCCTCTTTGCTGGCAGTTGAATCTTTGAGAATGGCATTCCTTTGAAGTGGCTTATGAACATGCCCAGCACATGCCTACCACAGTGGCACAGCATCAAATACTATCATTTCTCCATGAAATTTTAGTAGATGCTGAAAACATCCCTGCCCTTTATACCCCGGTTGGAGGTGATTGAGGTGAATTCTTTGAATTTCCAGAGAGCTTGGAATTTAATAAAAGATAACTGATGTCTAATATATAGCAGAGTTAGAAACACTTGCCTTCTGGAGATGGATGGTGGTTGATAGTTGGACATAAGGTGAATGGGCTTAATGCCTCTGAACTGTACACTTAATAATGATTCAGATGGGGGCTGTCTGGGTGACTCAGTCGGTCAAGTGTCTGACTTCAGCTCAGGTCATGATCTGGTTAGGTGAGTTCAAGCCCCGCATCAGGCTCACTGCTATCAGTGCAGAGCCCACTTTGGATCTGCTGTGTCCCCTGCCCCTTCCCCACTCACACTGTCACAAAAATGAAATGCTTTTAAAAAGTGGTTAAGATGGTAAATTTAAGATATTTTTCGTAAGTTTTTTTGGAGCGAGAGCATGTGTGCAAGTGGGGGAGGGGCTGAGAGGGGGAGAATGAGAATCCCAAGCGGGCTCTGTGGTGTCAGCCCTGATCCTGACGCTCAGTCCCACAAACTGTGGGATCATGACCTGAGTCAGAATTAAGAATCAGATATTTAACTGCCTTAGCCATCCAGGCGCCCCAAGATGGTAAATTTTATGTGTTTACCACAGATTTTTTTTAATGTTTATTTTAGTTTTAAAATAGCGTGAGTGGGGGGAGGGGCAGAGGGAGAGGGAGACACAGAATTCAAAGCAGGCTCCAGGCTGTCAGCTGTTCGCATAGAGCTGGACACAGGGCTTGAACTCACAAACCATGAGATCATGACCTGAGCAGAAGTCCAATGTTTGACCGAGCCACCCAGGTGCTCCTGAGATTAACATATTGTATGGTGTATCTGTACTTTGGAATATTATGTATCAAAAAGAAATGTGGTTTGTTTTTATCAGATACCCATGACATTTTAAGTAGGAAAAGGGCAGGTCGTAGAACAATAGCATGCTGTAATCCCTCATGTTAAAATTATTGTAGCTAGTGTTTAATTAGGGGTGCCTGGGTGCGCCTGCATGCGTGCACTCTCAAAGATAAACATAATTTTTAAAAAATGTTTAACTATTTAGAAGGCTATTTGTCAAAATGTGGTTGGTATATTTAGGGAGTATTTTTATTTCTTCTTTATTCCTTTTAGTAATAATTATGTGTTATATGTGTAAACAGAAAATCTGGCTCACCTTTTTCCTTGTATTGTACCCACGTAAAATTAATATAAAAATTAAAGACGGAAAAGTGAAATAGTCTGCCTTGGATAGCCTTTAAATTAAAAATATTTTAGTTGTTCCCATGGGATTGTTGTAGTAGATTGAACTACATCATCTTCAGGCAGGCCAGGTATTTTCTTTACTTGTTTTTTTTAGAATTGTAAAAGAAAAGGAGAATTATAAAATAAATATTTGGTCTTTGTCCAGGTTCCTAGCACAGAGGTCCTAAAACCTTTGGGATTGTCAGAGTGGTAGAAGTCTCTATTCCTATTTATAAAGAGCCCCTTTTGGCCACGCCTGAGTTTAGGCTAAGGAGGTAACTTAGGGCCACTGGATAGCCTCAGGATAGGTCTGGGCTCCCAAAAGACTGAACAGTTGATTGGAAAACTTTTCAGTCCCTCCCACCCACAAGCAGAGGGGATTGCGCTCTGTAAAGACTCTTGAAAAGCCTCTATAAAACTTCTCGATGCAATGAGCTTCCAAGTTGTTAAATAGATCGATGCTGCCTAGGGAAGGCATGGACGCTCTGTGCTCCCTTTTCACCGTGCCCTGGTCATCACTGCCATTTGACTATTCCTGAGTTTTAAGTTGTAAACTGCTGATACTAAATAAAAGTTTTCATGATTTTATGAGTCATTCCAGCAGATTATCAAATCTAAGATGGCAGGGGGTGGGAGGACAGCCTGTGGAAACCCCCAAGTTTTATAGGCAAGTTGGACAGAAGTACCTGGTTAGTCTGGGCACTCGGCTTGACACTGGCCTCTGAAGTGAGGATTATCGTCTTGTGGGACCAGGCCCTTAAACCTATGGAGTCTGACACTACTTCTAGGTGTAGTTAGTGTCAGGATTGAATTGAATTGTTAGACACCTTTGGGTGAAAAAGACAGTTACACATTTGTTGTCAGAAAACATTACAAAATCGTGTACGTTCCTGTTGCAGTCAGATCACAGGCTTTTTAAAGATAAGACTGTCCCATCCTCTGCAGCACCTAGCCTAGTGATTTGTGCACAGTAGATGCTAAGTAAGAACAGTTAACTTTCCCCAAATAAAAGTATTTTCTGTATTTAAGATTATGCCTTTGGCTGCAAGTTTTTCATCAAATAATAGAAGTAGAGTTTATTTTATGCTAGAGCAGTTTTCTTTTTTCTTTTTACATTTCTTTTTTTTTTTGAGAGAGAGCGAGCACATGCGCAAGCAGGGGAGGGGCAGAGAGAAAGAGGGAGACAGGATCTGAAGCAGGCTCCATGCTGACAGCAGAGCACCCGATGTGGGGCTCGAACCCACGACCTGCAAGATCATGACCTGAACCGAAGTTGGACGCCCAACAAACTGAGCCACGCAGGCGCCCCTAGAGCAATTTTCTTTTAAAAATATTCATAAATTGAGATTTGAAACCCATGGTTGCGGGGGGGGGGGGGGAGTCTCTTAATGAATGCTTATTTTTTACTGTAATCACAGAATTATGCAACCGTCACCACAGTAATTTACTCCTCAGAAAAACTGCATACCCATTAGCCATCACTCCCTATTTTTCTCCAGTCCACCCAGCAGTAGGCAATCCCCAGTCCACTTTACGGATTTGCCTGTTCTGGACACTTACTATAAACTAAATAATACAATATGTGACTACCTTTTTTTTTTATTGCCACATACCATTTTTTATTTATTCATCATTTGATGGGCATTTGTGGTGTTTTTACTTTTTTTAATTTTATAAATTTTTTTTAATGTTTTATATTTTTTTTGAGAGAGAGAGACACAGCGCGAGCAGGGGAGGGACAGAGAGAGGGAGACACAGAATCTGAAGCAGGCTCCAGGCTCTGAGCTGTCAGCACAGAGCCTGATGCGGGGCTTGAACCCACAAACTGTGAGATCATGACCTGAGCCGAAGTCTGACGCTCAACCAACTGAGCCACCCAGGCGCCCCTGTCGTTTTTACTTTTTGACTCTTGTGACTAACGTCCAATAAAAGGACTCCTGAAGGTTGAGTGTGAAGACAAACAGTAACCATACTTCAGTTTTGTGGGAACGTCCTAATCTACTTGGCCTGTGGGCCAGCTGCCTGTTTTTATTGGAACATAGCCATACCCATTCATTTTCAGATGGTCAATGGTTGCTTTCATGCAGCAACTGCAGAGCTGAATAGTTGCTACAGAGACTCTGGTTCAGTCTCTCTCTCTGGCCTGATCTGTTTTTGAAACTTTAACTTCAAGAAATATCTTCCATGTTTACTAAATGCCCTTTCTCTGTTTCTTGTTTTTGGGCAGGCAGAGAACATTTATAATGATGAAGACCCTGAAGGAAGCGTGGATCCAGAAGGACAAGGGTCCTAGATACGTCTGCACTTCTTGTGATTTTAGACTCCCCTGTTTTTCCTCTCAACCCTGAGATTGATTTAACACTGGTTTTGAGACACAGACTTTGTTTGGCTATCCCTCTATGATAGATAGGTACCATCAACAATGTTACTAGCCCAAACAGAGGGTGTTTTCTAAATATTAACTGGGGGACTTGATTCAGTAAAACCACAGACTTCTATTTAAATTTTCTTCAGGAATTTTCTAGTAACAAAGGTCTAAAGTAGCCACTTTAGAAAGGGGAATATTGTGTGTGGTTATTTTTCTTCTTAGGCTGTATCCCCAAGTTTTTCAGACTCCTTTAAGTTAAGGCTAAAGTGAGGAAGGAATAGAGCCAAGTGAGGTAGGTGTCTGAGCCATGGAGTATAAATACCACACGATGTCATTTTTATTCAGGAAATGGGGGAGATTCAAGTCCTATAAATTCCTCTTCTGAAATCTTCACACCTGACTTTCCAGGATGCACATTTTCCTATGTAGACCAGTCTCCCCTGTTTCTTCAGTTAAGTCAAACCTATGTGTTCCTCTTTCCCCATATATTTTTGCTTGTTAGTGTATTTCTTGAGCTGTTTTCATATTTCTTTCCTTTCTGTGAAATGGTTTTTTTAAAAAACTTGGGACCACCAAGTTGTAAAGATGTATGTTTTTACCTGACAGTTATACCACAGGTAGACTGTCCAGTTGAGTTGAGAAGAGTGAATTGATAGCTTGTATTTGTTTTTAAAATTAAATTAATCCTGGATAAGAGTTGCTTTTTTTTTTTTTTTTTTTTTTTTTTTTTTTAAAGGAGTTAGTCCTTGACCACTAGTTTGGTACCATCTCTATTTTGGGTGACCTGTTTCACCAGCAGGCCTGTTACTCTCCATGACTAACTGTGTAAGTGCTTATAATGGAATAAATTGCTTTTCTACGTAACCCCATGCTGATGGGTTTTATTTAGTACATAACATTCATCAAACACCAGTCTGGCTTCTCGAAGGGTTGTTCAGAGGACAGTAATTGTCTCTGGTCTTTGACTATCAAGAGCAGAATTAAATATAATAGACCCAGAGCTAGAGAAAAGAGGTTCACTCCTTCCCAGGGAAAGTGCAAGACATAAAACGCTGAACCCGAGAGGCACAGGATTAGTCTTTGATAAAATCACATCTTTTTGAAGTCTCTCTAGAGAACTATATGGACTTTCAAGACTGTCAAAGGCAATGTGGCAGAGAGCATTTAAGGCAAATTTTAAATTTGGAAAAGGTGTTTGAACCTTTTCCCATAGAGAGGTTGAATCTCCCCAGTATATTTTTCACTGGGGTCTGTACTTAGAGGTTAGAAATAATAGGCTCTTGAAAGCCTTTATCACTAAGTACCATAACCAGATAAAATGCCTGGTTCTTTGCCAGGCACTCAATTTAACTGAGTAGATCACTCTGACCCAGAATCATTTTCATGAGACACAGTCTTTGGGAAAATCTGAGTATTCTTAACCTTTAGGTTCAAATCTGGATTGGTTCCTTTTTTCCAAGTCAGTAGTTCTTTTAGAGTATAGCGAAAATTATCTTCACAGAATTAGGAGTAAACTGTATGAGTCTGCACAGACTTAAACTTTGTAAAAGGATTCATTTTAAAGTCTAATACTCATGGCACAAAAGAATTCAAATTGTAAACCCATATAATGAAAATCGGCTGCCTTTTTGACCCTACCTGTGCTCCAAAAAAGGTTTTTGTTTTGGGTCAACACAAGGCAAGATACATTCTTCACAACACTAAAGTGTGTCCATACATCCATCCTTTACTCCGCACGTGGGGGTTGCTGCTGGAGAACAGAAGGCTTCTTTTTCCGTTGCTAAGTGCATTTAGCTTGGTACCAGCAGCCTATGAAATAGACTCCACCTAAGCCTTGACTGATGGTGTTCTGCCTCCAGCCAGCCTTAGAATCTTTTTAAACAGGTCAGCCAGTATTTGTAACTTTCCCAGGGTGAATTGCTTGCCAAGTCCCTGGCACTCCCTTCTCTTGGAAAAAAAAGTATGTCCAGAGGATACTTAGTGATCCTTTGCTAAGAAGTTTTGTGTTGCTGTTTCTGGATTGCAGATTTGGCCATATGTTTCTAAACAGCCCCTGTAAAGTTGAGAAAAGAAAAAATAAGTTTATATTTTGTGCAACTTGAAATAATACAGCATGAAGTTCATCACAACTTCCGAAGTTTACTTAGTGCGGGCTAAGTTGGGGAGAGATTGCTAGAGTGTGATTTACATATGATTAGGAATGCATTTCCCTCCAAATGCCTATTAGGGTGCCTCTTACCTGCGAAACTGAATGAATGGTAACCTATGTGGTGGTGATGGGACGGACTAGCTAGAAATTTTCTCTGCCCAGGTTAACCTTGCATGGGTGTTAACAATGATTGAAATTCTCATTTCTTAAGATGAGTCGTTGCCCTTTCCTTCCCTATTGTACTTTTAATCTGATCCACACAAAGGTGTTTAACATACCATTTTCCTCAATTACAAGGTTCTCTAATCTCCCAAACAATAAGCGTAATCAGTTACTCCTAGGTAAAACATGGTAAAAGAAAATGCTAGTAAGTTACGAAAAGTATTGGTTATAACTGTTATTTGTGAGTTTGTATCTAAGACACAAGACTAGCTAGAAAGTAAAAATTAAATTTATGGGCATCTGTCTAGTATACAACTTAACATAGACCTTTTTTATCCTTAATGTCTTTATCCAAGAGAATCTAGGATTTTATCAGGAATATAAGAACATATTAGTATATAAAGAAATCAATGGATAGGCGTGTTGCTTGTTTCACATATTAAGCAATAATCGTGGGGCACCTAGGTGGCTCAGTCGGTTAAGCATACGACTCTTGATTTGGCCCAGGTCATGATCTAACAGTTCGTGAGTTTGAGCCCCGTGTCCAGCACTGTGCTGCCAGTGCAGAGTCTGCTTGGGATTCTCTCTCCCTCTCTCTCTGCCCCTCCCCTGCTTGCTGTCTGTCACTCAAAATAAACTTTAAAAATAAATTCTGTCCCTCAGGCTAAAACAATACCTACTTGAGTTTTTTGTTTTTGTTTTAACTTCCATATTTAGCCTTCTGGCCTGCTTTGTCGTCTGAATTAGGTAGTATACTGTCTTCTCTGCTATTCTAAGGAAACTTTATGAATAGCTGATGGGGTAGAATAGGCCAAGGAAAGTGATGCACAGAGCCCCTAGATGTGTCATCCTCTTACAGAATTCCCAGTGATAATTAGGGCATATTTTGAGTCCTGCTAGAAACAGAAACATTCCAAGTGACTGCTGAATGCTTAAATCAGGCAATCTGGAGGTATGTGTTATTCCTAACTGACTTGTCATTTGACACACTTTTTTTTTTTCAGGCATTAGTATTGTTAAGTTAGGAAAGCAGCAACAAGGCAAACACCACTCTTGTACCCTCAAGGATCACCTTGAGACTGTGTCTCGATTCCACCTGTCTGAGAAGTGGGAGCGTTAGCCTGTCCCAGGCTCTTGGATAGCATAGCCCTTTAAAAAAAAAGAAAGCCATTTTCCATTTGTCCTGGATGAGCACAGTTTGGAAATCATTTCCCAAGTCATTTTTTTGCTTTTCCATGTTAAGTGAAATTTCCCCTGAGCAACATCTCCCTCCCCACCATCCCCTCAGCCAGTGTCCGTTAAGATCTGAATAGCAGCAAAAACTGACTTATAAGTTGAGAGCTCTTCGGCGAGGCTGATCCTTAGCTGCTCTATCTCTTTGTTCTTCTGTTGCTGGAGTTGTACCCCATTCCTTAACCGCCTTTGTCGTTCTTCCATTTCCTCCAGCTGTTCCTGCAGGTGAGAGGGTCAAGAACATCTCTAGTGAGCAGAACAATAAAAAAACTGGCATTGCCCGTTATAGTTTATAAAGCACTTTCTTAGATGTTGTTTAATCTTCACGCCAGTATAGTTTGAGAAACTGGTTCAAAGAAATGTTGGGACAAAGTAATCCTGCTTATGAAAATGGTGACCAGAAAGGAGTCTTGTCTATATTGGCAGACTACTGCTTAATAGAATCCTACAAAGGGTGGGTGGGTGGGTGCTCAGATGGTTTTTTGTTTGTTTGTTGTGCAGTTTTAAGAAGTGTTGGGGAGAATTTTGGTCCTCTAGTCAGTGTGCTGAGAGTTTTATGGACCTCTGGCTTTGTGCAAGTTTATTTCTATCAGGATAATGTTTTTACATCATCCTGCAACTTAAAGCAATTTAAAAGAAACCAAGTCTTGGGGGTGTCTGGCTGACTCAGTCGGTATAGCATGCGACTCTTGATCTTGGGGTTGTGAGTTCAAGCCCCACATTGGGTGTGGAGCCTACTTTGGAAAAAAAATCAAGTCTTTGTATGCAGTTATTCTTAACTATTTTTTTGTTTGTTTATTTTGAGAGAGAGTGTGTGGGAGGAGCAGACTAAGAAGGGGAGAGAGAATCCCAAACGGGCTCTGTACTGCCAGCACGGAGCCTGATGCAGGGCTCAAACCAGCAAACCATAAGGTAATGGCCTGAGCCAAAATTTTGAGAGAGATACAGCACAAGCAGGGGAGGGGCAGAGGGAAGGTGAGACAATCCCAAGCAGGCCTCACACCATCAGCACAGCCTGACATGGGGCTTGAACCCACGACCTATGAGATCATGGCCTAAGCCAAGATCAAGAGTTGGACACTGACTGAGCCACCTAGGCGCCCCACTTATTCTTGGCTATTAAATGTAGTTCTAAGAGAGTTAAAACTATTGGAAGTCCAGTTTACAGGAAAGACTAAACACAAGTTTTGTATTTGAACCTCCTTGAAGTCCAAAATAGCTCTGCCCAGTACTTCTGTAACATCATATGCAAATAGGTGCTTTATTAGGATGTTGGCTATCCTAGTTGTTAATTTATAACCTTATACTGTTTACTTGTTACACAAAAAGACTGAATTTGTTCCAAAGTGCTAAGTTGGAAGATGAAGAAGCTATATGCCCCAGAGGCCTTCAGGAGCCTTAAGATGATCATCCGTTTCCCATTCTGCCCAAACCAAACAGGATATATTCTGTAAACTGTCTCTGCCCAGGATTAATGCTTGAGGAGTGAGGTAAGGAAGATGTCAGCAAATCCGTCTCTGGCATAGTTGGTAGCTGGCATGGATCCTTAGGAAGCATGAGGGAGATGGGAAGGGAAGGTTGCAGCTGGAAGGCCTGTTTTAAAGGGGTAATGACTTCACCTCAGATTTTGAAGAATAATGAGCCAGGAATCCAGTTTAGGTACATGCTGTTATTAGAAGGATCTAAATAATTTGTTCTCTAAGTCATCCTTCATATACCTATGGCACATCATTCTGCAGCGTTTGATACTCTGGCTGAATTTCGACTTTGGTCAACCTTGTCAAAAGGCCTTTTTTTAGTGCCTTAGCCATACTTTGGTGCCACACAGAGAAGCCTGTCTTCTGGAGGGAAGCACCTGCAAACCTCTGCACCCCAATTCCCCAAGCCTCCCTTCGACATCTAACAAAGCTGTATTTTGGTGAGACCTAAAAGTACACGCTTGGGAAGACAGTCTGTACCATCAATGATAAACTGACCAGGAGGAGCAACATTACAAAATGAAACAAATATTGCTACCCTGACTGGCGTTAAAGACAGTCTCCGGTCTTAATCATGTAGCACCAGAAGATTAACTTTCTAAAACTGCTTTATCGTGTTCGTCTTTCAAAGACTTTCCACCTCTTCAGTCTGGCATTCAGACCCCCTTTAGTCTGACCCCTACCTCTAATTAGAACCTCCACTGCGCTTTCAGATGGACATTTTCCTCTAGCCTGCACTGTGTAGCTAATAAGTCACATGTAGCTAATAAGTACTGGAAATGCAGCTAATCTGAATCCACATGTACCTAAGTATAAGCTACACAGATTTTTAAGACTTGGCATATAAAACAATGTAAAATACCTCATATACAGAGTTAAATAAAATACTAGTTTCACCTGTTTTTTTTTTTTTTTTAATGTGGCTACTAGAAAATTGTAAATGACATCTGTGGCTTGCATGATGTTTCTTGGTTCTAGCCTGCTGCTCTAGCCTGACAAATTCACAGATCTCTGTGTCTTTACTCCTGCCATTTCTGTCCCCTAAACAGCATCTGCTATATTACATTACTATTTATCTTTTTTCTTCTTGTGTAACTCCCAGCTTGTAGGTTCCTGTCCAGCACCCTGCACGTAATGCTGGATGTGAAGCACGTAGATAGTAAACATTCTATAATCCCGCATTCACGACCTACCGATTTCATCTAAAAACTTGGAGACCATTCTCAGCAAATTCCTCACACCACCCACTGCACCAGTCCCCAAATCCTACCCAAATATTTTACTTCACTTATCTCACATGATCTCTCCCTCATAAGGCTTAAGTGGCCTTTCCAGGCTCCTTCAATCCATCCTACATGCCACGATTTTTAAAAGCACGTGCCTATGCGCAAGTACTTTGCAAAGATTAATTCATTCTTTCCAACAGCCTTATGATGTGTATTATTACTGATCCCATTTTACAGTGAAGGAGCAGAGTCACTGGTGAAGTCATTGGTCCGAAGTTTCCCAGACAGGAAGTAAGCCAGGATTTGCCACTGGCTTAGAAAACTCATACTTTACAACTGCGTTGTTGCCATCTTGTCTGTGGAGCTCTTCAGTGGCTCCTCAAACTGTTTTCCATGAAACCCCAGGAGAAAGCCATATAGAAGTGCCCTTGCCTCAGAAAGTAGCTCACTTTTACCTGTTTTACATGCTGGCATTCTATATCAAGTTGTGTTTGGGGAAAAGGGTCTGTGGCTTTGGAGAAAACCTTTTTTTTGAAAACCACTGACTTGAAGACTATGGAAAATCCTTCAGTCTGGTCCCAATCTACCTCTACAGCCACATCTATCTAGTCACATTCTTAGGACCCAGCCACACTGAGCGCACTTCCCTTAACATGTCTTTTTATGTTTTCATGCTTTTGTGTAAGTCATTCCCTCTGCCTGGAATGCCTCTTTCCCTTGTCTACCCAACGAATTTATTCTCCAAGGCTTGGTTCAAACACCTTGTGGAAGTTGAATGTGAACTTGGGCTAGATTGCACAGGGTCAGAATCCTCCTGTCACTTCCTGAACAAATGATTTGACTTGTCTGTCTGGTTTCTGTTTTCTCATTTTTCATACAGTGACAGTAATTTATAGCTATCTCACAGAAAGGTAAGGATTAAATGTATTAATACATGTAAAAACCTAAAAGTACATGGTAGCTATTGTTAACTCTTAGGAAATTTCCCTTCCGTGTCCCCAGGCAGGGGTAATTATACGTACTTCATTGGTACAGTGCCTTATTCCTACTACTGTTACAGTGTTTATCACTTGAAGAATATTAATGATTTCACTGATTCTATGGCTTTCACATTTTAACATTTCAGATCAGGGTGCATCTTAAAATCAAGTGTCTTTGATTTTACGCAATATGTTCCTTATATCTGGTATCCTTCCTGGACTATAAACTATTTGAGGTCAGGAACTACCCCTCTCCCCCATTTCTCATCTCATCTCTTCTGCCAGCACATAGTTCACTGCCTGGCACATGGTAAGCAGGCGTAGAAAATATTTGTTGAATGAATAGATGATGGTGATGAAAGAGGCAGAGCGTACAACTGCAAGAGTGAAGTGCACCCTTGAAAAGTAGTCAGATGCCGTAAGTGACCTTTGGCAAACAAGTCTGGGAAGCCATTTCACAAAGCAGAATTTGCTTACTAGGACCCTGATTGCTACTTTATGACAAAGCACTAGGAGACATCCATCAAGAGTATTTTTCATAGAATGATCTTTGGAAAGCTGTACCAATTAGCAAATCTGAAATCCAGCACAGTGATGAAAATCACGGGCGGGTGGGGGGCGGGGACAATTCTACAACCCTAATACTATGTCCAAAAACTCCTCCAGAGGATTTCCTGTTGATGGTACCACTGTCCCAGTTAGCCTTGTATGAAATCTTGACACCCTCTGTGACTTCTCACCCCTGCCCCCTTCATTCAGTGGCCACATTATCCTGCATTTGTTCTTGCATCCTTCCCCTTCCTTGTATTCCCACATTGGTTCCTCTTACCTATAGTAGCTTCCTGATTAGTCCCCTAGCTTCTAGGTCTCCAGCCCATTTTACACACTGCCACCCGTACTTTTTCTAAAAGTAGAGAAGCAATTATGTTACTCGCTTGATTAAATACCTTTACTGATGCAACTGAGTACTGAATGAAATCCAAACTCCCTAGTTTGGATTTCTGAGTCCTGACATGACCTGGGGCGCCTGGGTGGCTCAGTCAATTCAGTATCCAACTCTTCATTTTGGCTCAGGTCATGATCCCAGGGTTGTGGGATTGAGCCCCACGTCTGGCTCCACACTGAGTGTGGAGCTTGCTTAAGATTCTCTCTCTCTGCCCCCCTTCCCAGCTCACACACTCACTCTCTCTAATTAAAAAAAAAAAAAAAAAAAAAAAGCCCAACATGATCTGCCCCAACCTACCCTTACAGTTCAACTCACCTTTCAATTTTTCACCTGTCCTATGCAGCCAGGTTGCAGATGTTGAGTTAATATACATATTAAAATTACTCTCACCTATTTTTATTTTTTTAGTATGGCTACTAGAAAGGTTTAAATTATGTCTTGCATATTTCTTTGGGATAGCACTGGTCTAGATCTTGCCTATATTTTAATACCTAGCTCAAATAACACCGCTTCTTCCATGGAGTGTTGTCTGATTTAATGGATGACTAAAAGTAATTTCATTATCCTATAGCACTCTTACCTGTACCTCTCTTCAATCACATGCTGCTCTTTCCCCTGGATTACAATTATTAATGTAATGTCTGAGTACAACTTAAGGATACATTTTATGCCAAAAAAATAAAAAGATCCTCTTTCACTAGACTGAACCAATTAAAAATGTGCAGTGGGGGAGGGGATTGCTTTCATAATACAAACTACAGAAAGCTTGACAAAATTTTGAGTGAAGTGAATACAGCCATTTTCAACAGAGGATATGTTCCTTGAAGGATGTATCAGAATCTCTGGAACTTTTTAAGCTTATCCAAAGGAACATGTATTTCAAAAGATGAAAATACTGCTCTGGAAGGAACCACTGCATTGTGGTCCCCTCATAGTGGGCAGCAGCCCTTCAGTCAGCATTTAACTGATGTCCTCTGAGCCCGAGTGGCAGAAAAAAGTAAAGCAATGCTCCCTTCCTTCTGAAAGCTCACAGTCCGTGGGAGAGAGACAAAATTGTGTTTTTACTTTGTATTTATATCCCACCCTGTTCTATAAAGGGATTAGAACTGGCTCACACTTAATCAGAAGTAACCGGAATACGAGTGAAATGGTAATAATGCACAAAGAAGGAAAATGAGGAATAGAGCTTCATAGATTTCATCCCAGTTTTTGCTTTGTTTTGTTTTAAGTAATCTCTATGCCCAACACGGGGCTCAAACTCATGACCTCGAGATCAAGAGTCACACGCTCTACTGAACCAAGCCAGCCAGGCGCCCCTCGTCCCAGTTTTAAAACTGGGAAGCTCCAAGGCAGAGATCAGCTAGGTGGGACTTGAGGGTGAATGTGCAGGGAGGGAGAGAATGAAAATCCCACCTCGCCTCATCCCCCTCTTGCTCCCCGCACCCAAGCATGATTCACCAAGAATTGGAAAACTGTGCCGTGGAAAGTGCACAGAAACATTCACGATTGGCCAGGCCGGGATTCATAAACCACCAGCTCGCTGAGCCTGGTTCCTTATCTATGAAAGTGAGAACCCTTGATTTGGAGGCTTAACGAGAGGACTGGGTGACGGTCGGTGTCAGGGCGCCGCCTACATTCTCAGCCCGGAGTGCGGGCCTAACCTGGTGGGATGAAGAGTGGAGTAAAGGAGCGGCCGCCCCGAGGAGTAAGCGGGTCCTCCTGCATGTAGGAGGGCCTCCTTCAAAGTGGCCGCGAGACCTGTGACTCCGGTCACCTTTTCCTGCCCCAGGCTAACTGTCCGTGCCCAGGGGGCCTACCCTGTACTGCTGCACCTCCTCATCTCGTTTCTGCCTCACGAGCAAGATCTGGTCCTCCAGGTTCCTGTTCTGCAGCTGGAGCTGCCGGGCCTCTGCTTGCAGGGGTCTCAGAGCCTCCTTCATCCCCTGGATCTCGGCCTGGGTTTTCTGCAGCGCTTTGGCGGCAGCTTCTTTCCTCTCCAGGAGCCGCAGCAGCTGAGGCTCATACTCTTCCTCCAGGCCTTGGCGGCTCTCTGCCATGAGGTTCTCAAACTGGGCAGAGAGCCGCCGGCTCTCCTGGAGAAAGTGCCCGTCCCTCTGGCTGGGAGGTGCTTCTAGTTGTTGCCGTAACTGCTCCTTCTGCTTCTGATAGGCGTCCCGGAGCTGGGCCAGTTCCTCCGAGAGCTGGGCTGCCCGTGTGGTCAGCGCTTCCCGGAGATCGGCAAACTGGGCCACGTCCTGCCGGCGGCACTCGAGCTGGTATTGGCAGGCCACGCATTCCTTCGTCACCTTGAACAGCTTCTGCTTGACCAGCCGGATCTCCTCCCTCAGCCCGTCCCTCTCCAGCTCTGCTTGGGCGTGCAGTTTGTAGGCGGCCAGGATGTCCTGATGGACCTGCTGCACCTCCTGCAGGGCTGGTTCCCGGAGCAACACCAGCTCGTGGATGAGCTGATCCCTCTCCTCTTCCAGCTGGGCCACAGCTTGGACACATTGCTGGAAACGCTCCTCTAGCAATTCCAGGTCCTCTATGCTCAGGCTGTCTGTGCTGGGACCAGGCCCGGCTTGGAGGCTCTCCTCAGGGCTGGGTTTCTCCTCGCTCGTGACCGTCTCTCCCCCGGAACTGGTCTGCTCTGGGCTTGTGGTCTTTTCTGGCTGCGTGGGCTCGTCCACATATAGTATCTCCTCTGGCTTCATAGGCTCGTCCATCTCCAGGGCCTCCCCTGGTTGCCTGGTCTCCTCGATATACAGTGCCTCCTCAGGCTTCTCCGTCTCTTCCACGAAGAGTGTCTCATCGAGGTCACCTGTGTCCCCCAGGTAGAGAATGTCCTCTAAGTTCAAGGTCCCCTCCAAAGACAGAGTAACTTCTGGGTTCAAAGTCCCCACCTCACTCGGGGATTCAGAGTTCTCTTCGAGAGAAGAACTGGCTTCCGTTCTTGTTTCTCTGCAAGAGAAATGACTTAAAGTCAGAGGGCAGCCACAATCCCGGGATGGTTCCTGACGGGAGCCATTGGGCTTTTTTCGGCCGCTCACATCTCAGAGGGCACTTGTCTGCTCCTTCCCCCTCCGTCAGCCTACCCCCATACACCCATGGCTCAGATCCCCTGACAACATCCCCATGACGTCAGCGTCTAGCCTCTGCTTACATACCTTTAAGGCCAGGAAGCTCACATCGTTCCACTGTCATAAGAAAATTCTAGTGTTGAAGTAAAACCTTCTCTGCAATTTTTTACCTGGACTTGGTTCCTCTTTCTGGAATCAGACAGATCTAACTACTTTCCCATGCCAAGTTCTTTAAACACCTAAAGAAAACTAACATCTTTCGATTATTCCATGCATGCCAAAGTGTCCAGTGCCCTCCTCGTTTGGGTCACTTCTTTCTGACTCGGCTCCAAACTGTCACTGTCCCTTGGGGGTGGGTATTGGAAACAGTATCCAGGTATGTTCTGAGCTCTGGACACTATGTTTCTATTGATAAGGCCAATATTGCCGATAGAGGGCAGCTCAATCATTCTGGCAAATGCTGAGTTTGACTAAAAGCCTTTAAGACTGTCTCACACTGAGTACTTTTATTTTCCTAACTTTTTTAATGTTTACTTATTTTTGAGAGAGACAGAGCACGAACAGGGGAAGAGCAGAGAAGGAGTGAGACACAGAGTCCAAAGCAGGCTCCAGGCTCTGAGCTGGCAGCACAGAGCCCGATGTGGGGCTCGAACTCACTGCGAGATCATGACCTGAGCTGACGTCAGATGCTTAACCGACTGAGCTACTCAGGCGCCCGTCAGACTGAGTGCTTTTAAACCACATCTCTTGTTCCTGTAAAAACATTCATCTTGTTAGAATTGGCCCATCCTCTGGCCTGTCAAAGGCTCTTGAATTCAGATTCTGTGATTCTGACAGAGAAGTTCCTTAACCCGGCTGCCGGTTGCCTGCTAATTTAACCAGCTTCTGTTAAGGAATATTCTCCTGCTTCTCTGGCCTTCAAATGGCTTTGGTCCTTCCTGTTTCAATTCATCTTACCTACCTTGGATCTCTGGGCAATTAATTCTTTGAAAATATAAAATACCACGGAAATAATAACAATAAATTACACTTAAAAAGGTCCTAATATCTGAATCTAATATCATTCAGGCTCAGTTCTGAATGATTTACGTATACCAATTCATTTAATCCTCATAACATTTTTATGAGGTAAGTCATACTTATTATCCCCATTTTACAGATCAGGAAACTGAGGTGAAAAGAGATTAAGTAATTTGCTCAAGGAAACTCCTACTCCATGAGCACCAGTTATAAAACAAGTTAAATGTGAGTGTAGCTTACGAGAAACTTATTTTAGACAGAAAGCATAAATGAAAAGCCCCATGTATCAGTGAAGTCATCTGTCTTGAAAAGGCCTACTTGAGGGGCTCCTGGGTGGCGCAGTCGGTTAAGCGTCCGACTTCAGCCAGGTCCAGGTCACGATCTCGCGGTCCGTGAGTTCGAGCCCCGCGTCGGGCTCTGGGCTGATGGCTCAGAGCCTGGAGCCTGTTTCCGATTCTGTGTCTCCCTCTCTCTCTGCCCCTCCCCTGTTCATGCTCTGTGTCTCTCTCTCTGTCCCAAAAATAAATAAATGTTGAAAAAAAAAATTTTTAAAAAAAGGCCTACTTGTGTCCAGGTTTTAAGCTCTAGATCTCACCTCCAAGTTCCCACTACAGATTACTTTTATTCTCAATCGTTGTGTACTCACTCTATCTTCCTCTCTAGCACCCCAGGGGTCCCTGGCTCCCCATTCTGTGTCTCATGGTGGCCCTCTGGAAACCACAAGTGTGGCTTCACCAGGCCCCAGACATCACTGGCTTCATGCAACCCAAGCACCTGCACCGAAATCTAAAAGCTTGAAGGCAGCCTCAACCATCACCCTGTCTGTTCCCATCACTTTACCACAAAGACTGATCTGTCTCACCTGGTGTCACCTAGCACCTCAAACTCAACTGCCCCCAAATTATCCTTCTCCCTGGGCTTACTATACCTGTATTCTCCAGCTCAGAGAAGCACATCCCCATACAGCAGGTTGATGAGGCAAATAATCTACCCCCCCCCTTCTTTTTTTTAATTTAAATTTTAGTTAACATACAGTGCACTATTGGTTTCTGGAGTAGAACTCAGTGATTCATCACTTACCTACAACAGCCAGTGCTCATCACAACAAGCGCCCTCCTTAATACCCATCACCCATCTGGCCCATCCCCCCTCCCTCCATCAGCCCATAGTTTGTCCTCTATCATTAAGAGTCTCTTATGATCTGTTCCCTCTCTTTTCATTCCCTGCCTCCCATATGTTCATCTGTTTTGTTTCTTAAATTCCACACGAGTGAAATCATATGGTATTTGTCTTTCTCTGATGGACTTATTTCATTTAGCGTAATACATTCTAGCTCCA